>NC_069506.1:304480104-305080104 GCF_027579735.1 Bombina bombina | reverse complement strand
GCCCTGCATCCTCCATCCTACTGGCTATCCCGGATCTGAACTTTACCTGCATATATTTGGACTTGGGCCTAGCCAGCGGGTGAGGCCTGCTACAATATCTTCTGCCCACGCAGCTGGCTACAAGTTTAGGTCCGGGGGGGAGAGACAAGAAGCTACAGTAAACGATAAGCAATGACATCTCCACCACCCTAGGCCTTAGAGACTTTTCACCCATCACTGCTAATAGCCAGTCTAGTGAGCGCATGCACACGTGGCGGGAGGTCTCACACTATCTAGCCAGGCCTCCGGGGTATTATCATCATTTTGAAGGGCCATCCCCACTACAGCCCATATCAGAGCCACTCCAGAGGGTCGGGGCTCCGCTACGGAGCGGTAGAACAGCACGGACCCTGAAGGAAACTAAACCTGAAATCTGAGAGGGATATATACTTGATTCAGGTATCATTAATGTTCCTACAAATAGGCCTCAACAATAGCCTGCTCCTAGAGTGGGATATCCAGGCACGTTACCTCTGAGGGTCTCTCAATGACAACTTGGGATCATTTCAGGGACACTGGCCCTCTTCCCATCCCTTTCCTATATACTGCATCCTAGTGAGCTGAGCCCATCTAACCCTCCCTTCATGTCCCCTAGATGGCATTTTTCTGGGAGGGGGGTACAGAGATGTCTATCAATGCTTGGTTTTGCTTCTGGTGACCCAGAACCTATGCTTAAGAGGGATGCATATAATTGGCAGCCTAACTTTCGTTGCATGTGAAACCTAGTAAAGAACAGCCCCTCCCTGGCCCACGCATCATCATCTATTCTTGGAAGGTTTGTGGCTTGGATTGGACAAATACGGAGACCCTCTACATAGTGAAGGTTGCAGGGGACCCATTTTTTGCTCCCACCAACTTAACAATGTCACACAGTCAGAAAAAGAAGTTAAAGCCGGCTGGCACACAAAAGAAAACTGTGCTGGAGCACTACCGTTTCACCCCATCTGTTTCTCAAGGGGCTTCAGTCGATAACTCATATTCTAACTCCATCCCAAATAAAACTCTGCAAACCACTCTTTCGCACAGCTGCTAACTTAGGATCTCACCCGGCTCTAGTTGAAACCATCCCAGCCTTACTATCGGGACATCATGATTCTCTAACAAAGAGATTCGATAAATCCACTGCAGAGTTAAAAATAGACATTGCCTCTATAGGTGATAGAACTAATGCATTGGAGAGAAAGTAGGAAGATCTTATTGTGGATCATTCTAATCTACTAGCCTATACAGAGTCTCTGGCCAACCAAATGTTGGATATTGAAAGGAAAATGGCAGACCTGGAGGACAGGTCCCGGAGGAACAATGTCCGCATCAGGGGTATCCCAGAAACGATCCAGCCACAGAACATAGAACCTTACTTAAGGGAACTGTTTAGAGAAATTATACCAGAAGCCTCAAACAGTGATCTCATGATGGATAGGGCTCACAGAATTGCGAGGCCCCGAACCATAGCAATGGACAAGCCTAGAGATGTAGTGGCAAGGCTCCATTACTTTGTCTTTAAAAAAAAACTGCTTAGCACTTCCCTAAAGGGAAAGAGCCTTTCTGAGAAGTTTGCAAGTATCCATATCTTCCCAGATCTCTCTACACATACCCTCTTCCTACGGAGAACTTTCTCTGATTACACCAGAATCCTCCATACTCAGGTGATCAGGTACAGATGGGGGTTTCTGGTGAAGCTACATATCACGAAGGATGGCCAACTCTACATGGCATTGATGCCCTAAAAGGCCCATTCACTTCTCCAGAAGTGGAAGTTAATAGAGGCCTCTACCGATGTTCCAGCCTCCACGTCAGCAGGCCCGCTGGCTTTACGAATCAATGCACCAGAGTGGCAACTTCAGCCTCAAATAGTTCATCAGCAAAGACGGGGCTCCTTGTCAAATAAACAGAGACCCCATTGAGACTCTTCTAAGTTAAGAACTGCCAGATTCTGCCATACATTGGATGGACTCTTAAGTCTTCTTCCACAAATATCCTTTATACATGTTTTTGCTTAATATTTCTTTTTTCCTGCAGGGTTTTGAAAGTTTCAGGGTTGTAATGTTTTTCTCTGCACTCAGCCTCAGGGGACATCTTAGTAAAGTTAGAGGTCCCTGGTAGGGAACCAGGGAGCCTCATGATATCCTTTTGAGTTGAGCACTCTTGAACTCTGTCTTTCAGTAGAGAAACTTTTAAACCTTCTACAGATATCCTTTTGAAACGTATTGCCTTAATATTTTTCTCCCTACAGGGTTCTGAAAGTTGTCAAGATTTAATGTTGCCTTTGCACTGTTATTTATATTCTTGTTGATTTTGCACTACTGTTAAATACACCTACTTCCCCATAGAACTCTGTCTCTTCCAGATAAGACTGTTACCTCTCCTCCTAGTTACTAACTATAAGCCTAAATCTAGTCCATAGTGTGCTGTAGTTTGAGATCAGGCTCTACCTATTCAATGTGAGACCCCCAAGACTCCCAAACTACACCTACAAAGTGTAAGACCCAATTGGTGATAATCCCATCTTGCCCCCTGAATTTGCGAAGTTCCTAGTTGACGGGGATGGGATGCCCTGAATAAAGGGTATACTATTTGCAGTCTTCCTTTGGAGGAGTGAGGTAACTATATCTTAAGGATACTTATACCCCCCATTGCCCACGAACCTGATTATGCTTAGACACCTGGCCAGGTAAATGCAAATGCCACCCAAGACTTCCTTGACCCCCTTTCCCTTCTCCCCCGCCCATAGCTTAAGTATATGCTTACTTCCATTTGCGCCACGTTGGACCCTTTCAAAAAGTGATTACAACGTGACCTTGAACAGTGCTCTTATGCGCTCATGGTGAACATGTTATGTCTAACCTCTGGGTTGTTATTGTTTCTATTTGCAGGCTCAGAGATGTATACCTCTATTATTTTTTCAAGTGAACTCTCCCCATCCCCTCCCTCCCTCCCTTTCCCCTATCTTCTCTTTTGTCTTTTTTCTCTTCTTTCTTTTCTCCTCTTATCTTGTCTCCCTCCATTTTGATGCTTTTTGGTTTTTGGTTGGTTCATACTCTCCAATTAAACTAGCTACCCTTAATGTTAATGGCTTAAACTGCCCTACTAAGAGGAGTCTCCTTTTATGCCACCTCCTGTAATCTAACGTTGACATTGCTAACATAGCTAAATAAGCTCAGAGCCAGATTAAAATTGTCCCGTATACAAAAACTTAAACTAGATGATAAAATAGTTTACTCTGTGAAGGAGATTGGTGAGGCATTTAGGACTTATTATAATAGCTTATATAACATTGAGAAGCAGGAAGCCATAAATCTGGCTGAGCGCTTCTCTCTTTTTATTTATGCAAATCTGGCTGAGCGCCTGGTTATAAGTAAATTCTTGGAATCCCTAAACATCCCTAAACTGACTCAAGACCAAATCACACAACTCTCTGATCCTATTAGTATTGTAGAGTTTAAAACTGCAATTAAGCATTTAAAGCTCCATAAGACCCCTGGCCCAGATGGTTTCTCCCCCCTGTTTTTTAAAACCTACAACAATACTCTAGCTCCTTTTCTACAGAGGCTATATGCCCAGGCCTTTGAGTCTGGATTGGTGCTTCCAGAATTCCTTGAGGCCAATATCTTGACAATACCAAAGGAAGGGAAAGACCACCAATTATGCTCTAGCTATCATCGCCCTATATTGCTCATAAATATAGATGTTAAGCTGTTCACTAAAATCTTAGCCTGTAGACTCCGTAGATTCCTCCCCGAAGTCATCCATAGAGATCAAGTAGGTTTCACTCTGTATAGACAGGGTTCAGATAGCACGCGGAGACTCTTAAGTATCTTTGCAGAGACTAATAGGCTTGGTCTCCATCTTTTGGCCCTGTCATTCGAGGCTGAGAAAGCATTCGACAGGGTCAGGTGGGACTATATGAATGAAGTTATGATGCACATAAGTATCCCACAGAATTTTCAAATAGCGATTGGGTCTTTATACAGAGTGAGGGGGCTGGGATTCTGTTCTGACCCCTTCTCCCTCAGTAATGGGACTAGACAGGGGTGTCCCCTGTCCCCACTCCTGTTCACCATGGCAATCAAGCCCTTAGCAATTGCGATTTGACAGAACTCGAATATTAGAGGGCTTTACCTGCATGGTACTCTCCAGAAACTGAGTCTTTTTGTGGACGCTTTAACAGTTTTCCTGTCGGACCCTACTGATTCCTTGCCCCATCTTTTAGACCTGTTCAGACTCTTCGGTACCCTATCATTCTACAAGCTAAAAATAGATGAGACGGAGGCCTATCCTCTGAATTTATCTGAACCCCAAATTAGAAGCAGTATTCTTTTAAATGGAACGAAGATGGCATTAAACATCTGGGGATACACCTCTCACATGACCCGAAAAGAGTGGTTGAGAGGAATTATTCACGCATTTTGTAATCCCTAAAACACGATGTTGCACTCCCCAGATACAGAGAAATATCCTGGATAGGGAGAATCTCCGCTTTCAAGCATCACTCCCAAGCAATATTTACTTACAGGACCTTTCATGGCTCCCTCAACATTGTCTAGTTAAATGTCCGATTACCAATATAGTCTTGCTTGACTGTTTAAAAGCAAGGCATAAACTAAGACACTACCCCCAGGTGGCCCCCCACCCGTCTCCAAACCACAGTGTCAGAGGCCTGGTTTTAGGTCTCCCTGAGTCTAACCCTAATCTATGGGAAATCCCTGGCCTTCAATTAGTGTCAGACCTATACGTTGAAACTCAATGGCTCACTTTAGCTGAGGTAAATAAAAAGTTTGATATCCCCCAGAAACTCATGTTTGAATCATTGCGGTATCGGTCTATCATACATAGTTGGGGTTTCACCGCCTCGGTGCCTAGGGACTCAACTTTATGGGAAATGAGGTGGAGGGTAGGGTTACAGGGGAAGAGAACTTTGACATTGCATTATAAGTGTCTAACAGACTCTCTGACATTACACAAGACTCATAACATTTTAGGTTGGAAAAGGGATCTAGGATTAGTTGGGGAGCTGGAGAGTTGGGAATTGGGAAACAGCCATTATTCTAACCAAGGCAGCAGTGCACTGCATTACACTATTCAAACTCTATTACAAACTTCTCTCTAGGTGGCACTGGGTGCCTGTTAGATTGCGCAGACTCTCAAAAAATAATTCAGACTTATGCTGGAGGAATTGTGGAGGTAAGGGAGATGATCTGCATATATGGTGGGACTGCTCACGAATACACGTCCTATGGAGAGAGTTTCTAGACTTTTGTGTGAAATTAGGTCTTCCTGCAGTTAGGAGCCAAGAGAGATGTTTACTACATATAGGACTCCCCCAGACCACAAAATCCCCAAAACACCTGTTTGTATACATTGTGATGGCAATGAAACTGGTCCTAGCGAGGCACTGGAAGCAGCAAGTAACCCCCTCGATAGTGATGTCGCGAACCTAAAATTTTCGGTTCGCGAACCATGGACTCGAACTTCTGGTATTGTTTGCAAACGCGCGAACCGCGCGAACCGCCATTGAATTCAATAGGCAGGCGAACTTTAAAACCTACAAGTACTCTTTCTGGCCACAATAGTGATGGAAAAGTTGTTTCATGGGTACTAACACCTGGACTGTTGCATGCTGGAGGGGGATCCCTGGCAAAACTCCCATGAAAAATTACATAGTTGATGCAGAGTCTGCTTTTAAGCCATAATGGGTCTAAATCAACTAACATTCCCAAAGTGGCTGTCTCAAAACATCCCGGACAGAAGATAGATTGATAGTGATAGATAGGATAGATAGATATACATAGATTGATAGATAGAATCGATAGAAGAGAAATAGATAGATTTGTTAGATATATAATTACCCTAATAAATTCTAATAATCAAACATGCGTTCTTGGACCCAACTAGCTTGTGTCAATTAGTACTTTTCTTAGCACTTTAATCCCTGTCCACCCCCCCCCCCCCTATCGGGGGAGTTCTATATGGCCTGCGAGATTACCCTGAAAAATTATAATAATAAGACATGTGGTCTGCTATCTATTTTAACGAGGTTGTGTTTTAAGTACTACCATTCTTAGCACTTTAATCTCTGTAACTCCCCCTATTTGGTGAGGTCTATACGGCCTGGATGATTACCCATACAAAATATAATAATAAGACATCTGCTCTTGGTCTGCGACCCATGGTAACTATGTTGTGTTAATTAGTAATGTCCTTCGCATTTTAATAGCTGTTACTCATACTCACCCTATCGGTGGAGGTCTATATGGCCTGCATGATTACCCTTACAAAATATAACAACCAAACATATGCTCTGGGACCCATGGTAAGTAGGTTGTGTTAAGTAGTACTGTTCTTTGCATTTTCATACCTGTTACAACACCAAATGGTGGCAGGTCTATCTGGCCTTCATGATTAGCTGCACCCAAACCCAAAAAAAAGCCGAGTGGTCTTAGACTAACACCCATGGCTAACTCTGTTGTTTCAATTAGTACTATTCTTAGCACTTTCATCCCTGTTACGGGCGGTCTACATGGCCATCACGATTAGCCGAACAAAATACTACAATCCAACCTTTGCTCAGTCTTCATAGGCCCTTCATTGTCTGTATTTTGATAGTACAGTTCTTATTATTTTTATAGCTGATACAACACCGAATGTTGTCAGCTCTATATGGCCTGCATGATTAGCTGCACCCAATACAAAAATAAATCCAAGCGGTCTTGGATTAACACCCATGGCTAACTCTGTTGTTTCAAGTAGTACTATTCTTAGCACTTTCATCTCATCATCCCTGTTACTTCCAGGACTCTCGGTGGTGGTGGTCTACATGGCCATCATGATTAGCCTAACCAAATACTACAATCCAACCTTGGCTCAGTCTTCCTAAGGCCCTTCATTGTCTGTATTTTGGTAGTACTGTTCTTATTACTACATGGTGGTCTACATGGCCATCATGATTAGCCTAACCAAATACTACAATCCAACCTTGGCTCAGTCTTCCTAAGGCCCTTCATTGGCTGTATTTTGGTAGTACTGTTCTTATTAGTTTAATAGCTGATACGACACCGAATGTTGTCAGCTCTATATGGCCTGCATGAATAGCCGCACCCAAAGCCAAAAAAAAGACAAGCGGTTTTGCACTAACACCCATGGCTAACTCTGTTGTTTCAAGTTCTACTATTCTTAGCTCTTTCATCTCATCATCCCTGTTACTTCCAGGACTCTCGGTGGTGGTGTTCTACATGGCCATCATGATTAGCCTAACCAAATACTACAATCCAACCTTGGCCCAGTCTTCCTAAGGCCCTTCATTGGCTGTATTTTGGTAGTACTGTTCTTATTAGTTTAATAGCTAATACGACACTGAATGTTTTCAGCTCTATATGGCCTGCATGAATAGCCGCACCCAAAGCCAAAAAAAAGCCAAGCGGTTTTGCACTAACACCCATGGCTAACTCTGTTGTTTCAAGTTCTACTATTCTTAGCTCTTTCATCTCATCATCCCTGTTACTTCCAGGACTCTCGGTGGTGGTGTTCTACATGGCCATCATGATTAGCCTAACCAAATACTACAATCCAACCTTGGCCCAGTCTTCCTAAGGCCCTTCATTGGCTGTATTTTGGTAGTACTGTTCTTATTAGTTTAATAGCTAATACGACACCGAATGTTTTCAGCTCTATATGGCCTGCATGAATAGCCGCACCCAAAGCCAAAAAAAAGCCAAGCGGTTTTGCACTAACACCCATGGCTAACTCTGTTGTTTCAAGTTCTACTATTCTTAGCTCTTTCATCTCATCATCCCTGTTACTTCCAGGACTCTCGGTGGTGGTGGTCTACATGGCCATCATGATTAGCCTAACCAAATACTACAATCCAACCTTGGCCCAGTCTTCCTAAGGCCCTTCATTGGCTGTATTTTGGTAGTACTGTTCTTATTAGTTTAATAGCTGATACGACACCGAATGTTGTCAGCTCTATATGGCCTGCATGAATAGCTGCACCCAAAGCCAAAAAAAAGCCAAGCGGTTTTGCACTAACACCCATGGCTAACTCTGTTGTTTCAAGTTCTACTATTCTTAGCTCTTTCATCTCATCATCCCTGTTACTTCCAGGACTCTCGGTGGTGGTGGTCTACATGGCCATCATGATTAGCCTAATCAAATACTACAATCCAACCTTGGCCCAGTCTTCCTAAGGCCCTTCATTGGCTGTATTTTGGTAGTACTGTTCTTATTAGTTTAATAGCTGATACGACACCGAATGTTGTCAGCTCTATATGGCCTGCATGAATAGCCGCACCCAAAGCCAAAAAAAAGCCAAGCGGTTTTGCACTAACACCCATGGCTAACTCTGTTGTTTCAAGTTCTACTATTCTTAGCTCTTTCATCTCATCATCCCTGTTACTTCCAGGACTCTCGGTGGTGGTCTACATGGCCATCATGATTAGCCTAACCAAATACTACAATCCAACCTTGGCTCAGTCTTCCTAAGGCCCTTCATTTAGTACTGTCATCCTTTTGAATAATAGATTACAGGAAAGGCATTGATTTTAGAATCCCAGAGATCATTTATATGACCCGTAAAATAAAATAAAAAATTCATTAGATACCCTTTTACATAATTATTTATCCTCAGGCCTTTTTAATACGAGGGTCCCGGAGCCTCAACCGAAACAACAGCATTAAAGAGGAGATATGTCATCCTTTTGAATAAAAGATTACAGTAAAGGCATTGATTTTAGAAACCCACAGATCATTATTTGCAACCGTGAAATTAGAAAAAAACATTGATTACACAGCCGTGACACTTATTTATGCTCAGGCCTTTTTAATACGAGGGTCCCGGAGCCTCAACCGAAACAACAGCATGACAGAGGAGATTTGTCATCCTTTTGAATAAAAGATTACAGTAAAGGCATTGATTTTAGAAACCCACAGATCATTATTTGCAACCGTGAAATTAGAAAAAAACATTGATTACACAGCCGTGACACTTATTTATGCTCAGGCCTTTTTAATACGAGGGTCCCGGAGCCTCAACCGAAACAACAGCATGAAAGAGGAGATATGTCATCCTTTTGAATAAAAGATTACAGTAAAGGCATTGATTTTAGAAACCCACAGATCATTATTTGCAACCGTGAAATTAGAAAAAAACATTCATTAGACACCGGTTACACTTATTTATCCTCAGGCCTTGTTAATACGAGGGTCCCGGAGCCGCAACTGAAACAACAGCATGAAAGAGGACATATGTCATCCTTTTGAATTATAGATTACAGGAAAGGCATTGATTTTAGAAACACTGAGATAATTACTTGCAACCGGGAAATAAAAAAAAACATTGAACAGACACCCAGTACACTTTATTATCCATAGGCCTTTTCAGCAGAGGCTCCAGGACCCTCAACAAAAACAAGAGCAGGGAGCTGGGCATAGGAGTACAATGGAGTGTGACAATAATAATCTGAAGGTGAAGATTGCATAGTTGTGGCATTTTAATTTTGTTATCGTGGGAACTTAGTACTTGCAATGACCTTGCTCTGGTGAATCCATATTGCAAATGTGTTATTTAAGGCACTGTTTGTCTATTTTTTGGAATATCAGCATTTGGTAAATGAAGCTCAACTTAAGGCTGGTGAGAAACGACCTTTCTTCTGGCTGTTTGCAAATGTTGTGGCTCTGGACAAACATGTGAATAAGGGGCCATCAGCCATATTCTGCAGGCAACCCCTTTGATGATTGACGATAAACATGTGTCACCTGCAAGCAGAGCTTGTTACTTCTGTCTAAATCATCTTCCTGGTATGGACAGGCCACTGTTTCCCACAGCAAGTACGAATATTGAAATACAAGATTGTCTTGAGTATGGTAGGAAACCAAAGTTTATTTAATTCTGTACTATCTATCACCACAAAAAATGAACTTCTTGAAGCAACGAAAATGCCAGCAATTTCATGTGCTTATGGACAAGGACGTCCTGTCCTGTGGTGCACAGAGATGGAGACGATTTTTGCCCTCCCTATACACTACCCAGATGTCTCAAACATCACCAGAAACACAATACAGCCACTCTTGTGAAGTTCCTGGAGTGTTCCGGTAGCCATCTCTTTACGCTCCTAAAGGAATACTTTATCAGTGTTTTTGTATACATCCGACAACAGCTTCGGAGACTGTGGTGACGCACATGTTATTTACTGTTGTTCCAGCTGTGGCAATATCAATTGGCATGAAAAAGTTAAGATTTGTGGGTGGCGGAGCCTATAGCTGTTGCGGTAGGACGTGTGTTTGAGGAGCTCCAGGTCTTACAAGTTACTTTGGAGTTAGTTTTCAACCTTAATTTAATTTTCTTTTTGGGATTCATAGTCACACTTTCTGAGGCTATCCAAGAGGAGCCTGGTAAAAGCAGTAGTAGTCACCCCTTATATAAACGGGTACGGAGACCTGTTTTTTGCATTTCCAATATTGCGCCGGTCCACAAACTAATCCTGAATAAAAAAAAAACTTAAAATTTGGACTAGTGACGCACATTTTATGCACGCTGTGGCAATTGCAATTTGCAATAAAAATAATCTGCTAACAACAACCACTACCTACGACCACACCTGACTCCTGAAGTCATGCTTCAGTTATTAAGTCAAGTTAAATAAAAAAAAAAAAATGTTATGCTCAGCAGAGGCTCCAGGACCCTCGACAAAACCAGCAGCAGGAAAGTGGACATATGGCATCCTTTTGAAAAAATGATTATAGGAAAGGCATTGATTTCAGAAACACAGAGATCATTAGTTGCAAACGGTAAATAGAAAAAAACATTGATTATACACCCAGTACACTTATTTTTAATTAGGCCTTTTTAATAAGATTAAGAGGCTCCCGGAGCCTCAACAGAAACAACAGCATTAAAAAGTACATATGGCATCCTTGTGAATAATAGATTACAGGAAAGGCATTGATTTTAGAAACCCGTGGATAATTTTTTGCAACCATGAAATCTAAAAAAACATAGATTAGACACCCAGTACACTTCTTTATCCTTAGGCCTTTTAAGCATAGGCTCCAGGACCCTCAACAAAACCAGCAGCAGGAAAGAGGACATATGGCATACTTTTGTAAATTAGATTACAGGAAAGGCATTGATTTTAGAAACACAGAGATCATTTATATGACCAGTGAAATAGAAAAAAAAAATGATTGGACACCCAGTACACTTCTTTATCCTTAGTCCTTTTTAATACGAGGGTCCCGGAGCCTCAACAGAAACAACAGCATGAAAGAGGACATATGTCATCCTTTTGAATAATAGATTACAGGAAAGGCATTGTTTTTAGAATCCCACAGATCATTTATACGACCCGTGAAATATAAAAAAACATTGATTAGACACCCAGTACACTTATTTATCCATAGGCCTTTTTAGCAGAGGCTCCAGGACCCTCAACAAAAACAAGAGCAGGGAGGTGGGCATAGGAGTACAATGGAGTGTGGCAATAATAATGTGAAGGGGAAGATTGCGGAGTTGTGTCATTTTCATTTTGTTATTGTGGGAAATACTTGCAATGACCTTGCTCTGGTGAATCCATATTGCAAATGTGTTTTTTAAGGCACTGTTTGTCTATTTTTTGAATATCAGCATTTGGTAATTGAAGCTCAACTTAAGGCTGGTGAGAACCGACCTCTCTTCTGGCTGTTTGCAAATGTTGTTGCTCTGGAGAAACATATGAATAAGGGGCCATCAGCCATATTCTGCACGCAACCCCTTTGATGATTGACGATAAACATGTGTCACCTGCAATCAGAGCCCATTACTTCTGTCTAAATCATCTTCCTGCTATGGACAGCCCACTGTTTCCCACAGCAAGTCCGAAGCTTGAACTACAAGATTGTCTTGAGTATGGTAGGAAACCAAAGTTTATTTTATTCTGTACTATCACCACAAAAACTGAACTTCTTGAAGCAACGAAAATGCCAGCAATTTCATGTGCTTATGGATGACAAGGACGTCCTGTCCTGTGGTGCACAGAGATGGAGACGATTTTTGCCCTCCCTGTACACTACCCAGATGTCTACAACATCACCGGAAACACAAGACAGCCACTGTTGTGAAGTTCCTGGAGTGTTCTGGTAGCCATCTCTTTGCGCCCCAAAAGGAATTCTTTATTGTTGTTTTTGTATGCATCCGACAATAGCTTCAGAGACTGTGGTGACGCACATGTTAGTTACTGTTGTTCCAGCTGTGGCAATATCAATTGGCATTAAAAAGGTAAGATTTGGGTGGGCGGAGCCTATAGCTGTTGCGGTAGGACGTGTGTTTGAGGAGCTCCAGGTCTTACAATTTACTTAGGAGTAATTTTTCAACCTTAATTTAATTTTCTTTTTGGGATTCATACTCACACTTTCTGGGGCTATCCAAGAGGAGCCTGGTAAAAGCACAAGTAGTCACCCCTTATATCAACGGGTACAGAGACCTGTTTTTTGCCTTTCCAATATTGCGCCGTACCCCAAACTAATACTGAATGAAAAAAAAAAATATTAAAATTTGGACTAGTGACGCACATTTTATGCACGCTGTGGCAATTGCAATTTGCAATAAAAATAATCTGCTAACAACAACCACTACCTACGACCACACCTGACTCCTGAAGTCATGCTTCAGTTATTAAGTCAAGTTAAATTAATTTTTTTTTCTTTATTATGCGCAGCAGAGGCTCCAGGACCGTCGACAAAACCAGCAGCAGCAAAGAGGACATATGGCATCCTTTTGAAAAAATGATTATAGGAAAGGCATTGATTTCAGAAACACAGAGATCATTAGTTGCAACCGGTAAATCGAAAAAAACATTGATTAGACACCCAGTACACTTATTTTTCATTAGGCCTTTTTAATAAGAGGCTCCCGCAGCCTCAACCGAAACAACAGCATCAAAAAGTACATATGGCATCCTTGTGAATAATAGATTACTGGAAAGGTATTGATTTTAGAAACCCGTGGATAATTTTTTGCAAACGTGAAATCTAAAAAAAAATTGATTATACACCCAGTACACTTCTTTATCCTTAGGTCTTTTTAGAAGAGTCTCCCGTAGCCTCAACAGAAACAACAGCATGAAAGAGGACATATGGCATCCTTGTGACTAATAGATTACAGGAAAGGCATTGATTTTAGAAACCCGGAGATAATTTGTTGCAACCGGGAAATCTAAAAAAAAATGGATTAGACAACCAGGACACTTATTTATCCTTAGGCCTTAGTAGCAGAGGCTCCAGGACCCTCAACAAAACCAGCAGCAGTAAAGAGGACATATGGCATCCTTTAGAAAAATAGATTTCTGGAAAGGCATTGATTTTAGAAACACAGAGATCATTAGTTGCAACCGTGCAATCTCTAAAAAATTGGATTATACACCAAATACACTTATTTATCCTTAGGCCTTTTTCGCAGAGGCTCCAGGACCCTCCACAAAACCAGCAGCATGAAAGAGGACATATGGCATCCTTTAGAAAATTAGATTACAGGAAAGGCATTGATTTTAGAAACACAGAGATCATTAGTTGCAACCGTGAAATCGCAAAAAACTTCGATTATACACCAAGTACACTTATTTATCCTTAGGCCTTTTTAGCAGAGGCTACAGGACCCTCCAAAAAACCAGCAGCATGAAAGAGGACATATGGCATCCTTTAGAAAATTAGATTTCAGGAAAGGCATTGATTTTAGAAACACAGAGATCATTAGTTGCAACCGTGAAATCTAAAAAAACATAGATTATACACCCAGTACACTTCTTTATCCTTAGGCCTTTTTAGAAGAGTGTCCCGGAGCCTCAACAGAAAGAACAGCATGAAAGAGGACATATGGCATCCTTTTGAAAAATAGATTACAGGAAAGGCATTGATTTTAGAAAGACAGAAAAAATTTGTTACAAACGGGAAATCTAAAAAAACATTGAATAGACACCCAGTACACTTCTTTATCCTTCGGCCTTTTTAGCAGAGGCTCCAGGACACTCAACAAAACCAGCAGTAGGAAAGAGGACATATGGCATCCTTTGTGAAAAAAAGATTATAGGAAAGGCATTGATTTTAGAAACCCGTGGATAATTTGTTGCAACCGTGAATTTGAATCAAAAAAATTGATTGGATGGACACCCAGTACAATTCTTTCTCCCTAGGCCTTTTTATAAGAGGGTCCAGGACCCTCAAACAAAACACCAGCAGGAAAGGGGACATATGGCATACTTTTGAACAATAGAGTAAGAGTACAGGAAAGGCATTGATTTTAGAAACCCATAGATAATTTTTTGCAAATGTAAATTTGAATCAAAAAAATTATTCAATGGACACCCAGTACACCTCTTTCTCCTTAGGCCTTTTTATAAGAGGGTCCTGGACCCTCAAAAAAAACACCAGCAGGAAAGAGGACATATGGCATACTTTTGAAAATTAGATTACAGGAAAGGCATTGATTTTAGAAACACAGAGATCAGTTATATGACCCGGGAAATAGAAAAAAAACATTGATTGAACACCCAGTACACTTCTTTATCCTTAGTCCTTTTTATAAGAGTGTCCTGGAGCCTCAACAGAAAGAACAGCATGAAATAGGACATATGGCATCCTTTTGAAAAATAGATTACAGGAAAGGCATTGATTTTTGAAAGACAGAGATCATTAGTTGCAACCGTGAAATCTCAAAAAACATTGAATAGACACCCATTACACTTCTTTATCCTTAGGCCTTTTTAGCAGAGGCTCCAGGACACTCAACAAAACCAGCAGTAGGAAAGAGGACATATGGCATCCTTTGTGAAAAAAAGATTATAGGAAAGGCATTGATTTTAGAAACCCGTGGATAATTTGTTGCAACCGTGAATTTGAATCAAAAAATTTGATTGGATGGACACCAGGTACAATTCTTTATCCATAAGGCCTTTTTATAAGAGGGTCCAGGACCCTCAAACAAAAAACCAGCAGGAAAGAGGACATATGGCATACTTTTGAACAATAGAGTACAGGAAAGGCATTGATTTTAGAAACCCATAGAAAAAATTTTTTAAATGGAAATTTGAATAAAAAAAAAGATTCGATGGACAGCCAGTACACCTCTTTCTCCTTAGGCATTTTTATAAGAGGGTCCTGGACCCTCAAAAAAAACACCAGCAGGAAAGAGGACATATGGCATACTTTTGAACAATAGAGTACAGGAAAGGCATTTATTTTAGAAACCCATAGATAATTTTTTGCAAATGGAAATTTGAATAAAAAAAATGATTCGATGGACACTCAGTACACCTCTTTCTCCTTAGGCCTTTTTATAAGAGGGCCCTGGAGACTCAAAAAAAAAACACCAGCAGGAAAGATGATGTATGGCATCCTTTTGAACAATAGAGTACAGGTACGGCATTGATTTTACAAAACCAGAGATAATTTTGGTCAAATGAGAAATAGAAAATAAAAATGAGTGGACACCCAGTACACCTCTTTCACCTTAGGCCTTTTTATAAGAGTATCCAGGACCCTCAAACAAAATACCAGCAGGAAAGAGAACATATGGCATACTTTGGAACAATAGAGTACTGGTACGGCATTGATTTGTGAAACCCACAGATAATTGTTTGCAAAAGTGAAATAGCCCCAGAAACCATGCTTGGACTCCCACTCCAGGTCGTTCTCCTTCAGATTTTTTATAAGAGGGTCCAGCACCCTCAACAGAAACAACTGCAGGAAACACCACCACATATGCCATCCTTTTGCACAAGCGACTACAGGTATGGCATCCATTTTAGAAACCCAAAGATAATTGAGAGGAACCAGGAACATTTTTCTAAAAACTGGATGGGGCACCCATTACTACAGGTCATTCTCCTTCAGCCTTTTTATATCATGGGCATGACCCGCAAAAGGCACAACAGCATGAAACACAACATATGCCACCCTTTTGCACAATAGAGTACAGGTATGGCATAGATGGAACACAGAGATAATTTAGAGCAACCAAGAGACGGATAAAGATGCTTGGTCGGTCCTACTCTTTCAAATTTGTTGCATTTTGCGTTCAATTGAATGGTCCACCGGATATGAGTGGTGTGTAAAGTTGTACAATTTGTAACAGTTTAATCACTAGTGTTATGTGCCTTATTTTTTTTATTTGAGTTTTGTACCCACAGAGATGCAGCAGAGGTCAGAAAAATTAGGAATGTACAAATGACTGAAAAATTGGGGTATTGTTGTAGCAACTGCTGTAGCAGCGGCCAGAAAAATCGATGTTTGCAAAACATTTATAAAGTGCCCTAAAAGCTTGTGGCTTGAACACTAGTTGTTGGCGGATAAGTCAAGCAAGTCCTCCGTCTTTATAACCAAAAAAAAAATGCCAGCCTGTGTACCAGTTGTAGCCCAAGCCAGCTCATATCATCATCAGTAGTTTTTTATTCAAATTTATCGCCCAATGTCAGTCCCTTTGGAATCCAGCCCTCATTCATTTTTATAAAAGTGAGATAGTCAAGGCTTTTTTGACCTAGGCGACTTCTCTTCTCAGTGACAAAACCTTGTGCTGCACTAAAAGTCCTTTCGGACAGGACACTTGAAGCGGGGCAGGCCAGAAGTTCCATTGCAAATTGGGATAGCTCAGGCCACAAGTCCAGCCTGCACACCCAGTAGTCAAGGGGTCCATCGCTCCTGAGAGTGTCGAGATCCGCAGTTAAAGCTAGGTAGTCTGCTACCTGTCGGTTGAGTCTTTCTCTAAGGCTGGATCCCGAAAGGCTCTGATGGTGCATGGGAGTTAAAAAGGTATGCATGTCCTCCATCAACAAGACGTCAGGAAAGTGCCCGGTCCTTGCCGCCGTGGTCGTGGGAGGAGGAGGATTAATTTCATCTCTTCCCCTGTTACATTCCCGTGGTGCTGTGACATCACCCTTATACGCTGTGTAAAGCATAGTTTTTAATTTATTATGAAAATGCTCCATCCTTTCCGACTTGCGGGAATTTGGTAACATTTCAGGCACTTTATGCTTATACCGGGGGTCGAGGAGCGTGGACACCCAGTACAGGTCGTTCTCCTTCAGCTTTTTTATACGAGGGTCCCTCAACAGGCACAACAGCAAGAAAGAACCCATTTGAACAAGGTTGGATGCTGAGCTAATCATGTCGCGTTCCTCCTCCTCACTGATCTCACTGATGGTATCTTCTTCCCCCCAGCCACGTACAACACCACGGGTACCAGAGAGGTGACAACAACGAGCACCCTGGGATGACTGTTGTGCTCGGTCTTCCTCCTCCTCATCCTCCCCAAAGCCACATTCCTCCTCTGACTCCTCTTCCTCACAATCCTCTTCCTGCGTTGCCGCAGGTCCAGCAAGCAATGCTGATTCGGCTGTTTGCGGGGGTGATGACACCACAACTCTCCCGCTTCCTCTTCACGCTCATCTACTGCCTGATCCAGCACTCTTCGCAGGGCACGCTCCAGGAAGAAAACAAATGGTATGATGTTGCTGATGGTGCCTTCGGTGCGACTGACAAGGTTTGTCACCTCCTCAAAAGGACGCATGAGCCTACAGGCATTGCGCATGAGCGTCCAGTAATTTGGCAAAAATATCCCCAGCTCCCCAGAGGCTGGCCTAGCACCCCGGTCATACAAATACTCATTAACAGCTTTTTCTTGTTGGAGCAGGCGGTCAAACATTAGGAGTGTTGAATTCCACCGTGTCGGGCTGTCGCAAATCAAGCGCCTCACTGGCAGGTTGTTTCGACGCTGGATATCAGACAAGTGCGCCATGGCCGTGAAGGAACACCTGAAATGGCCACACACCTTCCTGGCCTGCTTCAGGACGTCCTGTAAGCCTAGGTACTTATGGACAAATCGTTGTACAATCAGATTACACACATGTGCCATGCACGGCACATGTGTCAACTTGCCCAATTTCAATGCCGCCACCAAATTACTTCCATTGTCAGAAACAATCTTGCCAATCTCCAGTTGGTGCGGAGTCAGCCACTGATCCACCTGTGCGTTCAGGGTGGTCAGGAGTGCTGGTGCGGTGTGACTCTCCGCTTTCAGGCAAGTCAACCCCAAGATGGCGTGACACTGCCGTACCCGGGATGTAGCATAGTACCTGGGGAGCTGGGGGGGTGCCATAGATGTGGAGCAAGACGCAGAAGTTGAAGAGGACTCAGCCGAGGAAGAGGTTATGGAAGAGGATGGAGTAGGAGGAGTAGAGGAGGTAGCAGCAGGCCTGCCTGCAAGTCGTGGCGGTGTCACCAACTCTTCTGCAGAGCCACGCATTCCATGCTTGTCAGAAGTCAGCAGGTTTACCCAATGCGCAGTGTAGGTGATATACCTGCCCTCCCCATGCTTTGCAGACCAGCTATCCGTGGTCATATGGACCCTTGCCCCAACGCTGTGTGCCAGACATGCCATAACTTCCTTTCGAACAACAGAGTACAGGTTTGGGATTGCCTTTTGTGAAAAGAAATATCTGCCAGGTACCTTCCACTGCGGTGTCCCAATAGATACAAATTTTTTTAAAGCATCAGACTCCACCAGCTTGTATGGTAAAAGCTGGCGGGCTAAGAGTTCAGACAAGCCAGCTGTCAGACGCCGGGCAAGGGGGTGACTTTGAGAAATTGGCTTCTTACGCTCAAACATGTCCTTGACAGACACCTGACTGTGGGCAGATGACCATGAACTGCTACGTAAGAGAGACTGAGTGGAGGATGGTTGAGAGGGGGCAAGGAGGACAGCACTGGTTAACGTGGCTGAAGATGCTGGAGCAGGAGGAGGAGGGCGGCTTTCACTTTGTGTGCTGCTTCTACTCATGTATTCTTCTAATCGGCCTTTGTGATGGGAGACCATGTGCCTTCGCAAAGCAGTTGTACCTAGGTGGCTGTTGGACTTCCCACGACTCAGTTTCTTTTGGCACAGGTTGCAAATGGCATCGCTGTTGTCAGAGGCAGACACACAAAAAAAATGCCACACTGCTGAGCTCTGCGATGATGGCATTCTGGTGGTGGCAACAGCATGCGTTGATGGGCGTCGGCGGGCTGTCTGGCTGACCCCTGGTGACGATGCATGCTGTCTGACTGTGCCACTAGCTCCTTGAGACAACCTCCCCGTGCTTCCAAATCGTCTCCTCCTCCTCTCTGTCTCCCCATCTGAACTTTCCCCCTCTTCTTCTTCTCTTCTAGCAGGCACCCACGTGACATCCACCGACACATCATCATCAACCGCTTCACTTGTATCTGAAACATCAAGAAAGGAAGCAGCAGCGGGTACAACATCATCATCATCACACCGTACCTCCATGTCGGTAATGCTGCCTGACTGAGACTGATCACTATTATCTACATCCTCTGTCAATGATGGTTGCGCATCACTCATTTCTTCAAAATGATGTGTCAATAACTCCTGTGACAGATCAAGTGAAGCGGCTGTGGTGCTAGTGTTGGTGGTGGCGACAGGAGGCGGAGTGGCACTGGTCACTTGAGACCTGCCCAAAGCACAGCTGGACTTAGATGGTGCGTCAAGGTTAGGAGGACTAGCAGCGGAAGCTGAAGAAGATTGGGTTTCCTGTGTTAGCCATTCAACTAAGTCCTCCTCAGAAGTTTTTGCATCCCCCCTGGCACCCGGAGTCTGAACAATGTGCATATTTGTAGGGTCTAAAGGAATCACAGCACCACGACCACAACCACGGAACCTGCGGGGTGGCCTGCCTCTGCCTGTCATTTTTTTTTTAAATGGACACTAACAATACTATTACACCAATTGAGTGGTGGCACTGTGAAAGTGGGCACAGTATACGCTGTGAGACTGACAACAACAAAAAAGACAGATGTTTTAAAAATCACAAATTGTTAATTTTTTGAAATATTACTAGTACTGTGGCAACAAATATGATTGTTTGGCACTATTTGGCAAATGAGCCTGTCTGGCACACACGCTGGGAGAAAGGAAACTGCAATTCAATGGCACTAGGAGACTGAAGAATCACAGTCAAAACAGTTATGATTAACAAAAATTCCAATCCTGTTACAATAAATATGAGTGGTGGCACTAATTGGCTAGTTGGGACTGGCACACAGGCAGGCAGGCAGGCAGGCAGGAGGAAAATGCAATTCAAAGGCACTAGTAGACTGCAGATTGACAGTCAAAACAGTGTTGATTGACAAATTTTGCAATACTGTTAAAAGAAATATGATTGCTAGCACTAATTGGATAGTTGGGCCTGGCACACAGGCTGGCAGGCAGTAGAAAAGTGCAATTCAATGGCACAAGCAAAATGAGGATTAAGATCAACAATCAAGATTTTTTTTATTTTAATTAGTAACTATACTGTGACAACAATTAGGATTGGTGTAAATAGTTGGCAAGACGGCCTGGCACAAAAGGATGGCAGGCAGGAGGGAGATGCAATTCAAGGACACTAGGAGACTGATTAATGACAGTCAAAACAGTGATGATTGACAATTTTTGCAATACTGTTAAAAGAAATATGATTGCTGACAACAATTGGCTAGGTGGGCCTGGCTCACAGCAGGCTGCAAGGCAGGAGGAAAGTGCTATTCAATGGCACCAGCAAACTGAGGTTTCAAATCACAGCAACTATTACCAAAAATTTTAATTTTTAATTATTAGAATACTGTCACAACAAATATGATTGGTGTAAATATTTTTTAAGTAGGCCTGGATCACAGGCTTGGAAGGCTGTAGAAAAGTGCTATTCTAGGGCACGAGCAAACTGAGGATTAAGATCATCAACAATAAAGATTTTTTTAATTGTAATTAGTAACTATACTGTGACAAAAAATTAGGATTGGTGTAAATAGTTGGCAAGACGGCCTGGCACAAAAGGATGGCAGGCAGGAGGGAGATGCAATTCAAGGACACTAGGAGACTGATTACTGACAGTCTAAACAGTGATGATTGACAATTTTTGCAATACTGTTAACAGAAATATGATTGCTGACAACAATTGGCTAGATGGGCCTGGCTCACAGCAGGCTGCAAGGCAGGAGGAAAGTGTTATTGAATGGCACCAGCAAACTGACGATTCAAATCACAGCAACTATTACCAAAAATTTTAATTTTTAATTATTAGAATACTGTCACAAGAAATATGATTGGTGTAAATATTTTTTAAGTAGGCCTAGCACACAGGCTTGGAAGGCTGTAGAAAAGTGCAATTCAAAGGCACGAGCAAACTGAGGGTTAAGATCAGCAACAATAAAGATTTTTTTAATTGTAATTAGTAACTATACTGTGACAAAATATTTGGATTGGTGTAAATAGTTGGCAAGACGGCCTGGCACAAAATGATGGCAGGCAGGAGGGAGATGCAATTCAAGGAAACTAGGAGACTGATTACTGACAGTCTAAACAGTGATGATTGACAATTTTTGCAATACTGTTAACAGAAATATGATTGCTGACAACAATTGGCTAGGTGGGCCTGGCTCACAGCAGGCTGCAAGGCAGGAGGAAAGTGCTATTCAATGGCACCAGCAAACTGACGATTCAAATCACAGCAACTATTACCAAAAATTTTAATTTTTAATTATTAGAATACTGTCACAACAAATATGATTGGTGTAAATATTTTTTAAGTAGGCCTGGCACACAGGCTTAGAAGGCTGTAGAAAAGTGCAATTCAAAGGCACGAGCAAACTGAGGATTAAGATCATCAACAATAAAGATTTTTTTAATTTTAATTAGTAACTATACTGTGACAAAAAATTTGGATTGGTGTAAATAGTTGGCAAGATGGCCTGGCACAAAAGGATGGCAGGCAGGAGGGAGATGCAATTCAAGGAAACTAGGAGACTGATTACTGACAGTCTAAACAGTGATGATTGACAATTTTTGAAATACTGTTAACAGAAATATGATTGCTGACAACAATTGGCTAGGTGGGCCTGGCTCACAGCAGGCTCCAAGGCAGGAGGAAAGTGCTATTCAATGGCACCAGCAAACTGACAATTCAAATCACAGCAACTATTACCAAAAATTTTAATTTTTAATTATTAGAATACTGTCACAACAAATATGATTGGTGTAAATATTTTTTAAGTAGGCCTGGCACACAGGCTTGGAAGGCTGTAGAAAAGTGCAATTCAAAGGCACGAGCAAACTGAGGGTTAAGATCATCAACAATAAAGATTTTTTTAATTGTAATTAGTAACTATAATGTGACAAAAAATTTGGATTGGTGTAAATAGTTGGCAAGACGGCCTGGCACAAAAGGATGGCAGGCAGGAGGGAGATGCAATTCAAGGACACTAGGAGACTGATTACGGACAGTCTAAACAGTGATGATTGACAATTTTTGCAATACTGTTAACAGAAATATGATTGCTGACAACAATTGGCTAGGTGGGCCTGGCTCACAGCAGGCTGCAAGGCAGGAGGAAAGTGCTATTTAATGGCACCATCAAACTGAGGATTCAAATCACAGCAACTATTACCAAAAATTTTAATTTTTAATTATTAGAATACTGTCACAACAAATATGATTGGTGTAAATATTTTTTAAGTAGGCCTGGCACACAGGCTTGGAAGGCTGTAGAAAAGTGAAATTCAAAAGCACGAGCAAACTGAGGATTAAGATCATCAACAATAAAGATTTTTTTAATTTTAATTAGTAACTATACTGTGACAAAAATTTTGGATTGGTGTAAATAGTTGGCAAGACGGCCTGGCACAAAAGGATGGCAGGCAGGAGGGAGATGCAATTCAAGGAAACTAGGAGACTGATTACTGACAGTCTAAAAAGTGATGATTGACAATTTTTGCAATACTGTTAACAGAAATATGATTGCTGACAACAATTGGCTAGGTGGGCCTGGCTCACAGCAGGCTGCAAGGCAGGAGGAAAGTGCTATTCAATGGCACCAGCAAACTGAGGATTCAAATCACAGCAACTATTAAGATCATCAACAATAAAGATTTTTTTAATTTTAATTAGTAACTATATTGTGACAAAAAATTAGGATTGGTGTAAATAGTTGGCAAGACGGCCTGGCACAAAAGGATGGCAGGCAGGAGGGAGATGCAATTCAAGGACACTAGGAGACTGATTACTGACAGTCTAAACAGTGATGATTGACAATTTTTGCAATACTGTTAACAGAAATCACAGCAACTATTACCAAAAATTTTAATTTTTAATTATTAGAATACTGTCACAACAAATATGATTGGTGTAAATATTTTTTAAGTAGGCCTGGCACACAGGCTTGGAAGGCTGTAGAAAAGTGCAATTCAAAGGCACGAGCAAACTGAGGGTTAAGATCAACACTAAAATTTTTTTTTATTTAAATTAATAACTATACTGTCTGACTGTGACAACAATTATGATTGGTGTAAATAGTTGGCTAGACGGCCTGGCACAAAAGGCTGGCAGTGGCAGGCAGGAGGTAAATGAAATTCAATGGCCCTAGGAGACTGAATATTTGCAGTCCAAAAAATTATGTTTTTTTTATTTTTTTATTACTGTTACAAGAATTGTGATTGGTGCCACTAATTGGCTACTTGGGCCTGGCAGACAGGCTGGCAGATATGAGTCGTGGATGGTAGGTAGGGCAGCAATTTAACACAGTATGCTGTGTAAGTGATAAAAACACAGGACTGATAGAAAATTAAGTTATATTACACTAGCAAAATATTTTAAAATTTTAGATTTTAATATTAAAATTATGTTAAGAAGTGCAATGCACATATGACTCTATGAGTGGTCGCACTGGCTGGCTGCTACGTAGGGCAGCAATTATAACAACAGTATGCTGTGTAAGTCAGATAGACAGTTAGACACAGGCCTGATAGAAAATACAATTAGATTACACTAGCATAATGATTTAAAGACTTTTTTTTGGAAATTTTAAGAAAAAGGTTAAGCACATACATATGAGTCGTGGCTGATAGCCTTGGAAGGGCAGCTATTAAAAACAGTAGGCTCTGTATGTCAGATACACACACGCCTGATAGAAAATACTATTAGATTACACTAGAAAAATGATTGAAATTATTTTTGGGGGGGGGAATTAAAAAAAGGTTAAACACATATGAGTCATGGCTCATAGACTAGGGAGGGCAGCAAGTAAACACAGTAGGCTCTCTATGTCAGCAAAACACACAGGCCGGATAGAAAATTATATTAGATTACACTAGCAAACAAATTTAAACTTTTTTTTTTTATATTAAAATTAAGGTGAAAGAAAAATAGATATGAGTGCTGGGTGGCTGCCTGGCACAGACCAATTAACCAAAAGACTGAAAAAAAAAGAGGTATATTAATGCTGAGTGAGCCTGACAGACACAGGCATGATAGTAAATGTAATTAGATTACACTAGAAAAATATTTTTTTGTGTTTTTTTTTTAATTAAAAATAATGTTATAAACGGATATTAACACTGCTGGCTGCTGGCTGGCACAGAGCAATGAACCAGAGTATATGCTGTGTGACACTGGCCTGATAGAAAATGAAAAAAAATTACACTAGAAAAATAATTATATTTTTGGGTTAGTTAAATTTAAACTAATGTTGTTAGGGAGATATCAGTGGTGGCAGTAGTCACAGCATATGCTGTGAGCCTTAAACACACAGCTGAAAGCCAAGCAAATGCTAATAAAAAAAGAAAAAAAAAAAAACGGCACGAAATATAGCCCTAAAAAGGGCATTTTGGGGTGCTGTGCTTGCAGCAGAGATGAGTGGAGTCCTTCTGGACTGTAAATACACTAGCCTAGCTATGTTTTTCCTATTAATGTCAGGAGCAAAAACACAACACGTCCTCTCATTAAAAAAGCAAGGTCGTTATGAGTCTAAAATGGCGGATTCCCAGTAGCTGGGAGTGTCTGTGAGGGATTATCTGATGTTGATTGGCTCTAATGTGTCAGGCGGCTGTGACATAAAGGGTCAAAGTTTCCACAATGATGACACATAGGGCCATGTGTTCGCCCACAAACGCGAACGCGAACAACCTATGTTCGCTGTGAACCGTTCGCGGGCGAACAGTTCGGGACATCACTACCCCTCGATACATAAAGTGTTAGAAATTGTCAACTATATTAGAGGTATGGAGGAAGTAGTGTCAATCAATAGAAGTACCCTTGATCTCTATTCCAGGATCTGGGAACCCTGGAATGCCCTACATACAAAGCCATAGGGATAAGAAGGACCAACCCACATTTATAATTTATAACCTAGTGCCTTTTTTTTCCCCTCTCTTCCTTCCTTTCTCCCCCTCTCTTGAACTTCCTTTACCCCCAATCACTTAATTGGTACCACTTAGATCTGATGCTAATGCAGATCCCACTTTATTCATGAAGGTTAGCTCATGTTTACCGTAATATTGTTGCTACTGTTTTGTTTCTTTAAGTGGTTCAAGTTTACAGTTAATGGACGCAGTATCCGTTAACCCCTTGTTGTTATAGAAATGTATCTAATTTATACTGCTCTAAAAAGAAAAACAGGCATATTTCAGGTTGGACTTTAAGTGGTGGACAACTGTTTCTTAGTGATTCTGACTACTATGTAAACTGATTGTGTAATGACTATCTTGTCTAGCTCTATAGTCCTCTTTGTGTTTTATGTAACAAAGATATATTTGTGCCTTCAATAAAAATCATTATATAAAAAAAATAAAAACAATTTACAGTTATGTTGGAGTTATCTTTTTTAGTACATCATGTGCCAGATTATCAGGGGAGCACTATCTTAACGTAGCATCTGTAAAGGGTCAAATGTGCCCATTTACGGGCACACGTTAAATACCCAGCCATTACAAGCGGCTCGTTAATACTCCCGCTAGCTTGCGGTTTCACCTTGCTCTTAATGCAATTAACCAGAAGTCAGACCTCTGGTTTATGAAAAAAATATATGCCCCAATTGCCCCCCAAATAAAGAGGACAGTACTGTACAATATAAAATAAATATGAGCATTTTTATTTAAAAAGAAAAACTGCACAAAGCAGTTATAAGGGGTTAAAGTGAGAGGATGTTGAGTATAATGAAAAATTAGCACCTTAAAGGAACATGAAACTCAATTTTTTTCTTTCATGGTTTAGACAGAGGGGTATATTTATCAAAGTCTGAGCGGACATGATACGATGTAGGATATCATGTCCGCTGCACAACGATAAATGCCGACAGCATACGCTGTCAGCATTTATTATTGCACAAACATTTCACCAGAACTGCTTGTGCAATACCGCCATTGCAGATTCATGGCCAATCGGCAGCTAGCAGGGGGTGTCAATCAACTTGATCGTATTTGATCAGGTTGATTTCTGTCCACAGCCTCAGAGCAGGCGGACAAGTTATGGAGCAGAGGTCAAGGGGCATCAAGCTCCATTCGGAGCTCGATCATGTGGCCCCAGAGTATACAATTTTAAACAACTTTCCAATTTACATTGCTGCTCCTTCAACAAATTATAACAAGAGAATGAAACAAATTTGATTATAGAAGTAAACTGGAAAATTGTTTAAAATTGTATATTCTACCTAAATCATGAAAGAAATTTTTTGGATTTCATGTTTCTTTAAGTGCCTTTACATGGAGGTCTTTGGGGGCGACTTTGTTTTTACTCTAAATATACTGTATATGTATATGCTTATATACATTTATATTTATCTGTATATATATATACACATAGATTTATTTGTATATGTTCATTTGATTATATTTGAAATGCTTTGCCTATCTCTCCAAACGTATTGTTAGTAGGTGTTAGTAGGTATCATTAAAATCTACAGTTTCTTTAATTACCCAATAAATAAAACTTTAAAAGGACATAAAACCAAAAAAAATATTTCATTTTTCTTTTCATTTTTGTTGTTTTCCCTTGTTCAAAGTAGATTTGCCTGGTATTTCGGCGCCGGACTCAGCGCCAGGCAGGGTCAGACTGATATGCTACAGGAAATGTTACCTTTGAGAAAGGCATAGTGTGCAGAAAGAGATTGCGCTCTGGGAGTAAGGGGGGACTAAGCAAGGACGTTTTTCCAGCGATGTTCTAGGCCCAGGTGAGTGCATCTCTTTTATGTATTTTTCAGATACAGAATACAATTTTAAAAAAGTTTCCAATTTCCTTCTATTATCAAATTGACTTTGTTCTCATGTCTTTGTTGAAGCGATATCTAGGTAGGTAGAGTGCACGTGCCGGAAGCACTACATGACAGGGAATAGTGCTGCCATCTAGCACTCTTGCTAATGTATAACATTGTTGTAAAACTGCTGCCATATTCTGCTGCAGACACGTGCACTCTCCTGAGCTTACCTTACTGCTTTTTGACAAAAGATAACAAGAAAACAAAGAACATTTGATAATAAAAGTTGTTTATAATTGTATGCTCTATCTGAATCATCAAAGAAAAATGTTGTGTTTCATGTCCCTTTAAATGAGAACTTGTTACAGAGCATTTAAAAACAATTACAACACACTTAATACAAACGTTTAGAGGTGTAGGCTATGCACATGCATTTTTTATATAGGAAACAAATCTTGCTGGATAGAACAAGAGATGTCTCAGAATCCTCGCAGACTGAAAGGGGGGCTGACCAGGGGCATGGAATTTTTGCCTAAACCTTCGCCAAACATGCAGAATTAAAACAAAACTTTATTGTCCCAGGAGTTATCGCACTCACCATGTGGTTGTGTTTGGCTATTCCAAGGCTCCCTTGAAAACAATAAAGTTAAAGGGACATTACAACCTAAATTGGAATCCACATGGCTGCATTTCAGTTTTGAATAGAAGGATTATTGTAATAAACATGTATTAGCAAAAATGCTTAAAACCAAAGCTATAGCTGTTTCAAACATGTATTTAAATATGCTCCGTGCACCAGTATTTTAACACAACACTTTCTCAGAGAGTCTAAGGTGCGTGTATCATCTGGTAATGACTCAATTTGTTAATTGCTAACATGATACAAGTTCCACTGGTGCTCTGAGCAGCTGCAGTATATAAAATGCTGGTGCACTGAGAATATCTAACAATGCTTCACATGCACGTGCAGAGAAAAATGCTAACACTAAATTACTGATAACTTTTACTAGAAGCATTTTTGCCATTACATGTATATTGCAAATATGTTTCAATTCAACAATGTAATTTATCTATGTGCTTTAAAATTTTGATCGGTATGTCCCTTTAAATTCGAAAACTTCTGGCTGTAACGAGAGACAGATGTTTTAGAATTGTGCAATTTTCAAATTGCGGAAGGTTTTTTTTTCAGGGAGGTATTCATTTCAAGAAGAGGTTTTATTGAATCCAGGCTGCCTCCTTGGCAAATACCAGATATCCTTGCAATGCCCTTGCTCACATGTCATTTTAAATAAAAACTGATTTTTGCTAAAAATGTAAAACAAACTTTTTTTCGTATCTAGATTGTACAATGAAAAGGAAAATGTAAGTTACAAAAACTGGATATAACCATAAAACAAAGTGCTTTATATATTCAACTATAAAGATTATAATTAGAATTGTAAAATTAGTTCTCACTAGCTTTACTGCGTTTGACAGTTAGGAGCACATAATTATATGTAACGCTGAAATAATTCTGAATATATGTTAGGCCCATTGTGTTTCATTTCCAGCAGTTACTGTACAGTGATTCTGTATTTCTGTTATATATTTAATTATAGCAACTTATAAGCCTAGTTGGAATTATAGACACAAGTCTAGAATGTTGTTTATTTTTTAATATTGTTATACTTTTTTTACTGTGATTGATAAGGGAAGAGTTTGCAATGTTGTAGTTGGAATATTCAGTTCTACAGCAAGCAACTGTAGAGAACAAGTTTACATTTTTATGTTTTAGAAGGCGTAAGCAAAACCGTATGAAGCTAACTTAAAGGGACATGAAAATAGAGAATACAATTTTAAAATTGTTTTCAGTATTATCAAATTTGCTTTGCTCTCTTATTATACTTTGCTGACAAGATATTTAGATAGGTAGCATGCACAGGTGTGGAGCACTGCATAATAGGGAATAGTGCTACCATCTAGTGCTCTTGCTAATGCATAACACTGTTATAAAACCGCTACCATCTAGTGCTCTTGCTAATGCATAACACTGTTATAAAACCGCTACCATCTAGTGCTCTTGCTAATGCATAACATTATTATAAAACTGCTGCCATCTAGTGCTCTTGCTAATGTATAACATTATTATAAAACTGCTGCCATCTAGTGCTCTTGCTAATGTATAACATTATTATAAAACTGCTGCTATCTAGTGCTCTTGCTAATGTATAACATTATTATAAAACTGCTGCCATCTAGTGCTCTTGCTAATGCATAACACTGTTATAAAACCGCTACCATCTAGTGATCTTGCTAATGCATAACACTGTTATAAAACCGCTACCATCTAGTGCTCTTGCTAATGTATAACATTGTTATTAAACTGCTACCATCTAGTGCTCTTGCTAATGTATAACATTGTTATAAAACTGCTGCCATCTAGTGCTCCTGCTAATGTATAACAGTATTATAAAACTGCTGCCATCTAGTGCTCTTGCTAATGTATAACATTATTATAAAACTGCTGCCATCTAGTGCTCCTGCTAATGTATAACATTATTATAAAACTGCTGCCATCTAGTGCTCTTGCTAATGTATAACATTATTATAAAACTGCTGCCATCTAGTGCTCTTGCTAATGTATAACATTGTTATATAACTGCTACCATCTAGTGCTCTTGCTAATGTATAACATTGTAATAAAACTGCTGCCATCTAGTGCTCTTGCTAATGTATATCATTGTTATATAACTGCTACCATCTAGTGCTCTTGCTAATGTATAATATTGTAATAAAACTGCTGCCATCTAGTGCTCTTGCAAATGTATAACATAGTTATAAAACTGCTACCATCTAGTGCTCTTGCTAATGTATAACATTGTAATAAAACTGCTGCCATCTAGTTCTCTTGCTAATGTATAATATTGTAATAAAACTGTTGCCATCTAGTGCTCTTGCAAATGTATAACATAGTTATAAAACTGCTGTCATCTAGTGCTCTTGCTAATGTATAACATTATTATAAAACTGCTGCCATCTAGTGCTCTTGCTAATGTATAACATTGTTATAAAACTGCTGCCATCTAGTGCTCTTGCTAATGTATAACATTATTATAAAACTGCTGCCATCTAGTGCTCTTGCTAATGTATAACATTATTATAAAACTGCTCCCATCTAGTGCTCTTGCTAATGTATAACATTGTTATATAACTGCTACCATCTAGTGCTCTTGCTAATGTATAACATTGTAATAAAACTGCTGCCATCTAGTGCTCTTGCTAATGTATATCATTGTTATATAACTGCTACCATCTAGTGCTCTTGCTAATGTATAATATTGTAATAAAACTGCTGCCATCTAGTGCTCTTGCAAATGTATAACATAGTTATAAAACTGCTACCATCTAGTGCTCTTGCTAATGTATAACATTGTAATAAAACTGCTGCCATCTAGTTCTCTTGCTAATGTATAATATTGTAATAAAACTGTTGCCTCTTGCAAATGTATAACATAGTTATAAAACTGCTGTCATCTAGTGCTCTTGCTAATGTATAACATTATTATAAAACTGCTGCCATCTAGTGCTCTTGCTAATGTATAACATTGTTATAAAACTGCTGCCATCTAGTGCTCTTGCTAATGTATAACATTATTATAAAACTGCTGCCATCTAGTGCTCTTGCTAATGTATAACATTATTATAAAACTGCTCCCATCTAGTGCTCTTGCTAATGTATAACATTGTTATAAAACTGCTGCCATCTAGTGCTCTTGCTAATGTATAACATTATTATAAAACTGCTGCCATCTAGTTTTCTTGTTAATGTATAGCATTTGTTGTAAAACTGCTGCCATCTAGTGCTCTTGCTAATGTATAACATTGTTATAAAACTGCTGCCATCTAGTGCTCTTGCTAATGTATAACATAGTTGCAAAACTGCTGCCATACTGTATTGCAGACACGTGCACACTCCTGAACGTATCTTCCTGCTTTTCAATAAAGGTTAAAAAGAAAGAAAATTTGATAATAAAAGTAAATTAGGAAGTTTTTTAACATTCTATGTTCTATTTGAATCATGAAACAAACATTTGGGGATTTTATGTCCCTTTAAAATGTGGAAATTTAATATTAACATCAAATATCAACTGTAAAAGTCAATTTTCATCACACAAAAAAAATGACGTTTCATCCGATATACACTCATTGGGTTGTACGGAATTAATTACATATAAATTCCCTCCAATCTATTATGAATGCTTCTGCTAGACTCATCCACCTAAGTCGCCGATCTACATCAGCTGCTCCGCTCTGCCAGTCTCTACACTGGCTCCCCATACACTCCAGAATACAATTTAAAGAATTAACCCTAACTTACAAATCACTCAACAATCTAACTCCCAACTATATTTCCTCTCTCATCGTGAAATATTCCCCATGCTGTCCTCTTCGATCAACCTCTGACCTACGTTTCTACACTCCTGTTATCTCTACGTCCCACTCCCGCCTCCAAGACTTCACACATGCTGCTCCTGTCCTCTGGAACTCTCTACCCCACTCCATAAGACTGTCTCCAACCTTTAATAGCTTCAGATGCTTTTTGAAAACTCACCTATTCAGAGAGGCGTACCATCTCTCCTCCATCCTGCATCTGAACCAAACTAATACATGAACTGCCTGACTCACTGCTGCAACTACAACCGATGTAACAAGCTACACCAACCTTATGTCTCTGTACCCTTAACCTATAGACTGTGAGCTCTCCGGAGAAGGGCCCTCTTCCTCCTGTACTAAATCTGTTTAGTTTTGTTATGTTTTGTATTTTATCACAAATCTTTGTCATTGTATACCCCTATCATTGTACCCAGCACTACAGAATTTGGTGGCGCTATACAAATAAATGATAATAATAATAATATAAAACCACTCACCCGCTATTTCCTACAAGAAACATTTTAAAAGTAGCTTGACAGCAGATTAAATAAATATAATTAATAAATAATGTTATAGAAGTAGCTAATGTTATTTTTAATGTGTTCATCTATGGGCAAGAACAAACGTGAAACTTACATACTTATTGGCTGACACCGGAACCAATGTTGGCTATGTAGATCACTATGGCGGATACTTCCACTCCATACTACGTCTTTAGTTGCCCCAGTAAAGAAGGGCTCCTGCATTCAATAAAAAAATAAAACACTGTTGGGAGTCTTCAGCTTTAAACAACTTTAGTGACTTGTCTTTAAAAAATACAAAATTAGCTCTGTGAGCAAACTAGTGTGACAACCACCTCTTACATGTTTTATGTGGAATCATCAAAGGTGGCCAGAAGACCACTCAGATGAAACATGATGACTTCAAGTGAAATGTGTTAGAGGGGTTTATTCACAGGGGGCTGGATTACAAGTGGCTTCCTAAAGTTAAAGCATGGGTCGCGATGAGCAATATCATGACCACGCTAACTTGTGCACGTATTACAAGTTGAAAGTGAATGCATTTGCATGAGCACAAACTAAATTAGCGTGTGTTGGGTTTGCGCGAGTGAAGACCTAGGCCCCAATTTATCAAAGTCTTGCGGACCTGATCCAAGCGGGCAACATCTTCTTCCAAGCGGGGACCTCTTCTTTCCTTCATCCAGGACAGCGGAACTAAAGACCGGCGACCGAGAAACTCAAGACCAACGACCGCGGAGCCATGGAGCATGGAGGGTCCTCTACTTCCGATCGCCGCCGTACACAGAATATTAAATGTAAGGTACGCGATTAACGATAGCTTCCCTTAAAAGCGCCTCGTGTTAGTGTGACTTCAGATCTCTGGTTAACTGTTATGCATGATAAAAATGTTGCTCAAAAAACATCAGAAATACATTTAACAGTACAGTTACACTCATAATAACACTTTGTGATAAAAAAAATATTTAAAAGAATGCATAAAAAAGTTATAAGGACTAAAAGATATGAGGATAATAATCTTGCACTGATGTTCAATAAAGCTAAAGATGCGAGGACTTACAGCATCACAAGGACAAGAATCCATGTAGGGATTCCTCAAAATTTATTTATTTTTATTTTTTGTTTTGTTATTCAATAAAAACTGGTGAAAGCCAAGTTACTAACGCCTATAATTATTATTATTATTATTATTATTTACAACATTGCTTTGTTTCCTGTAAATATGTTGTCATTACTTTAAAGACTAAAAGCACTCTAAGCAAAATGCACTGGAATTTTATTCAAATATATTTTTTTTATTTATTTATTTATTTAATTAATTATTTATTTATATATTGTTATTTTCAGCTTGCCGATTTATTCCTCTGTCTGACAGCAGACAATAATATATAATTAATGACATTGCTCATGGCATGATTTTCAGAAGAAATTACTTCACTATTACATTTCTCCGATTGGAATAATATATTGTAAAAAATATTGCATAAAAATGATATGTTTTTCTATCAAAGAATATTTTTTGAATTGTCTTATGAAATGCTATATGCAAATCAGTTTATCCAGAGAAGCTAGAATGCTGCCAATAAATGTAGCTGTACAAATAGCACTGCAATATTAAAGAAGACTAAAAGAATTACTCTCTGCTATACACAAGCTTCAATCATCCAAATACAATTTGATATTTGGTGATCCATGAGCTTAATATCGTATCACTAAAATATTTTGGGACCTGCTGAATATTAATCTGAGCATCTAAATAATATTTACTTGTTAGAAATGTTAAAATATGGTTACTTTATATTTTATCAGTTTATTTATTGATCATATATAGGGCTAGATTTATTAAAGCCCTACGGCTGCAAGTTCTCACAAGAACTTGCTCGCTGTCATTTATCAAGCAGCGGTCACCAGACCGCCGCTTCCCTAACCTCTTCGCCACCTCTAATGGGGCGAAATTCAATCTCCTTGGTCTAGTCAGACCGAGGAGATTGACAGCTCCTACCTGCGCGTGATTGGCTGTGCGTGGGCAGGGGGTGGGATTGCACGCGAGCGCAAAATTGCGCTCGTGTGCAATGGAGATTACCTGCGGGTAATTTCGCCCCGCCACAGGCGAGCTGAGGCGTACAGGGGCGCTTTAACAAATCTAGCCCATAGTTTAGCATTTTGATGTTTTGTCCTTTTTTATTATTGTTAGTCTGTCAAATGGTTAAAGGGATATGAATCCCAACATTTTTCTTTCATGATTCAGATAGAGCATGTGATTTTTTAACAACTTTCTTATTTACTTCTGTTTTCAATTTTTATTTGTTCTCTTGGTATCTTTTATTGAAAAGCAGGAATGTAAGCTTAGGAGACACCCCATCTCTGGAGCACTATATGGCAGCAGTTTTGCAAGAATGTTATCCTTTTTTAAGATCACTAGAGGGCAGCACTATTTCCTGTCATGTGGTGCTCCAGATGCCTACCTAGGTATCTCTTCAACAAAGAATATCATTAGAACAAAGCAAATTTAATAATAGAAGAAAATTGGAAACTTTTTTTAAAAATGGTATGTTCTGTCTGAATCAAAAAAGAAAGTTTTTGGGTTTCATATCCCTTTAAGCAGTTATTAAATGTGGACTCCTTGTTCTATGGTGAGACCTTTAAGGGCTATAGAACAAATAGGCCAACATAACTGTACAATTAGTAATTCCAATCTTCAACACCTTCAAGGCCATTTAAAAATTATTTAAAAAAAATATTGCACAAAAAATGTCTGTGTGTGTTCATATGTATTTATATATTTATATGATTCGGAAAAGAGAGTGCACTCACCGGGTCATTTTGCCAATTTTTCAATCTGCAAAGTGAACGTTTGCGGGGGATTAACCCCTTCCTCAGACTTACATCAATATACAGTGTAACTTACCCCAAACACCAGACACCATTTATAAGTGCAAATGGTCATCTCCCACGTCACCCACTGGTGACGTCATCATCCCAGGCAACGCGAGAATACGGTCCTATCTGTAAACATAGTGAAATAATATGTCAATCCATAAAAGATGTTAGAGGAGCAGGAACAATGTCAATATTACTATATAATATGGCAGAATCTTATCTAAGTATATATCAGATTCCTTCACTAATTCCTAAACCAGCATCAAATGTTATGCATATCATACAAAAGAACCATATGTAAAAGGTCAATAAATGGCCAAGGGATTATCACAATCCCTGACCAAAAACATTGTAAGGTAGCATCACATGTATATAGGCTATAAATTATTAAGCATCTTCGATAATTGCATACTTCAGGTCCCTGACAGTATGGTTTTTTTTGTTTTGTTTTTTAAATAATTTTTATTGAGGTATTTAAGAATAACAAACAATCAATACTGTACATTGCTCAGAGAGTATGTATCTTTGTTCAGACTAAACATAAAAAAATGTACAGGCATAATAGAATAACAGTAGCAATGCAAAATGTGACCTTTCATGGGGGTTATTCCTGTATTAGATAATATGCTAAAATATAAAATAGAATAGTATGTATTCTATAGACTGAAATATTAAGGCCTAGATTTAGAGTTTGGCGTTAGCCGTGAAAACCAGCGTTAGAATCTCCTAACGCTGGTTTTAGGCTACCGCCGGTATTTGGAGTCAGTCAAAAAAGGGTCTAACACTCACTTTTCAGCCGCGACTTTTCCATACCGCAGATCCCCTTACGTCAATTGCGTATCCTATCTTTTCAATGGGATCTTTCTAACTCCGGTATTTAGAGTCGTGGCTGAAGTGAGCGTTAGAAATCTAACGACAAAACTCCAGCCGCAGAAAAAAGTCAGTAGTTAAGAGCTTTCTGGGCTAACGCCGGTTTATAAAGCTCTTAACTACTGTGCTCTAAAGTACACTAACACCCATAAACTACCTATGTACCCCTAAAACGAGGCCCCCCCACATCGCCGACACTCGATTACATTTTTTTAACCCCTAATCTGCCGACCGCCACCTACGTTATACTTATGTACCCCTAATCTGCTGCCCCTAACACCGCCGACCCCTATATTATATTTATTAACCCCTAATCTGCCCCCCACAACGTCGCTGCCAGCTACCTAAACTTATTAACCCCTAATCTGCCGTCCGCACGCCAATTACACCTACTCTAAGCCCCCTAATAAAATAACAAAGCCCCCCAAAATAAAAAAATGCCCTACCCTATTCTAAATTACAAAAGTTCAAAGCTCTTTTACCTTACCAGCCCTGAACAGGGCCCTTTGCGGGGCATGCCCCAAGAAATTCAGCTCTTTTGCCTGTAAAAAAGCACATACAATAACCCCCCCCAACATTACAACCCACCACCCACATACCCCTAATCTAACCCAAACCCCCCTTAAATAAACCTAACACTAAGCCCCTGAAGATCTTCCTACCTTATCTTCACCATACCAGGTTCACCGATCCGTCCTCGGAAGTCTTGATCCAAGCCTCGGAAGTGTTGATCCAAGCCCAAGCGGGGGGCTGAAGAGTGACAACCATCCTCGGGCTGAAGTCTGGATCCAAGCGGCGACTGAAGAAATCCATCCTCGGGCTGAAGTCGGAAGCCCATCATCTGGATGAAGTCTTCTATCAAGCCGCATCTTCAATCTTCTTTCTTCTGGAGCGGAGCGGAACCATCTTCTTCCAAGCCGACGCGGAACATCCTCTTCAACCGACAACTAGACGACGAATGACGGTTCCTTTAAATGACGTTATCCAAGATGGCGTCCCTCGAATTCCGATTGGCTGATAGGATTCAGCCAATCAGAATCAAGTTCAATCCGATTGGCTGATTCAATCAGATTGAGCTCACATTCTATTGGCTGTTCCGATCAGACTTCATCCAGATGATGGACTTCCGACTTCAGCCCGAGGATGGATTTCTTCAGTCGCCGCTTGGATCCAGACTTCAGCCCGAGGATGGACGTAACTCTTCAGCCCCCCGCTTGGGCTTGGATCAACACTTCCGAGGCTTGGATCAAGACTTCCGAGGACGGATCGGTGAACCTGGTATGGTGAAGGTAAGGTAGGAAGATCTTCAGGGGCTTAGAGTTAGGTTTATTTAAGGGGGGTTTGGGTTAGATTAGGGGTATGTGGGTGGTGGGTTGTAATGTTGGGGGGGGTTATTGTATGTGTTTTTTTACAGGCAAAAGAGCTGAATTTCTTGGGGCATGCCCCGCAAAGGGCCCTGTTCAGGGCTGGTAAGGTAAAAGAGCTTTGAACTTTTGTAATTTAGAATAGGGTAGGGCATTTTTTTTATTTTGGGGGGCTTTGTTATTTTATTAGGGGGCTTAGAGTAGGTGTAATTAGTTTAAAATTGTTGTAATATTTTTCTAATGTTTGTAAATATTTTTTTATTTTTTGTAACTTAGTTCTTTTTTATTTTTTGTACTTTAGTTAGTTTATTTAATTGTATTTATTTGTAGATATTGTATTTAATTAATTTATTGATAGTGTAGTGTTAGGTTTAATTGTAGGTAATTGTAGGTATTTTATTTAATTATTTATTGATAGTGTAGTGTTAGGTTTATTTGTAACTTAGGTTAGGATTTATTTTACAGGTAAATTTGTAATTATTTTAACTATTTTAGCTATTAAATAGTTCTTAACTATTTAATAGCTATTGTACCTGGTTAAAATAAATACAAAGTTACCTGTAAAATAAATATAAATCCTAAAATAGCTATAATATAATTATAATTTATATTGTAGCTATATTAGGATTTATTTTACAGGTAAGTATTTAGCTTTAAATAGGAATAATTTATTTAATAAGAGTTAATTAATTTCGTTAGATTTAAATTATATTTAAGTTAGGGGGGTGTTAGTGTTAGGGTTAGACTTAGCTTTAGGGGTTAATACATTTATTAGAATAGCGGTGAGCTCCAGTCGGCAGATTAGGGGTTAATGTTTGAAGTTAGGTGTCGGCGATGTTAGGGAGGGCAGATTAGGGGTTAATACTATTTATTATAGGGTTAGTGAGGCGGATTAGGGGTTAATAACTTTATTATAATAGCGGTGTGGTTCGGTCGGCAGATTAGGGGTTAATAAATATAATATAGGGGTCGGCGGTGTTAGGGGCAGCAGATTAGGGGTACATAGGGATAATGTAAGTAGCGGCGGTTTACGGAGCGGCAGATTAGGGGTTAATAATAATATGCAGGGGTCAGCGATAGCGGGGGCGACAGATTAGGGGTTAATAAGTGTAAGGTTAGGGGTCTTTAGACTCGGGGTACATGTTAGAGTGTTAGATGCAGACGTAGGAAGTGTTTCCCCATAGCAAACAATGGGGCTGCGTTAGGAGCTGAACGCAGCTTTTTTGCAGGTGTTAGGGTTTTTTTTCACCTCAAACAGCCCCATTGTTTCCTATGGGGGAATCGTGCACGAGCACGTTTTTGAAGCTGGCTGCTTCCGTAAGCAACTCTGGTATCGAGAGATGCAGTTGCGTTAAATATGCTGTACGCTCCTTTTTTGGAGCCTAACGCAGCCATTCTGTGGACTCTCAATACCAGAGTTATTATAAAGGTGCGGCCAGAAAAAAGCCAGCGTTAGCTACGCTGGTCGTTACCGACAAAACTCTAAATCTAGCCGTAAGTAAGTAAAGTAGTACCTCATTTTCATGTTTTTTGTTCTATATGTAAAGAGTCAAGCATTCCCCTCAAAAATTTTCACACAACTATATAGTTATCCCCGAATAAAAAGTAAGCAAGGGTCTTACATGGACCCCTTAAACATTATCTGTGGACTAAGGAGGATACTAGGGGGAAAAGATAAACAATTTTGGTTTTCTAGGGATGTATTTTCCTATGTTTACTCAGTTAGCCCTGACTGGGGGGCTGATTTGGCAGGGCATTATTATGGAAGCGAAAAAGGCCATATACTCAGAGGCTGGATTGTAGGAAATAAGACATATAGACACGAGTAGCGGGATTTTAAACTGAATAATGGTATGTTTCATATGCAATTCAGTTTTGAGTAATATATTAATCTCTGCTCTCCTGTTGCTACTGCTAGGTGGTCATCTCAAGGGTTAAAAGACAATAAGGTGAAGGAATTGGAAAGAGAAATTGGGCTGTCTATATACAAAAGTATTCACTAAAAATAAAAAACAGTTCCTCTATGAGTAACCCCAATTGTGTCATCTAGAAAACGTAGGCATTGTCCCACAAGTATTCTTTAGCATATTAGATTGCCACAAGGGTGTGGTCCCTACACCCTACTGCAAGGTCCTTAATGTTCCAGTAGTCCTTGTAACTGTCAGTTTCATAGTAATATAGATATATTATTTTTGCCTCAAAGTCTCGCATGATACCCAAATACTTTTTTACCTTAAGATAGGTTATAAAGACCTTAACCTTTTGTAGTCTTCCACCAGACCTCAAATATAATTAACCCACGAAAAGTAATTGTATATTACATAAGGTCAGACATGACAATAGACATATCTGGCTTGGGATTTTAATATATGGAAGGCTATAATCATTTTTGTGTCATAAGGAATATGGGATTTGGCAGAATCTGAAATGAAGGGGAAACAGATACTGTAACTTAGAGTCCCAGTTACTGCCGCTGTCTTAGTTGCCGTATAGAGGAGAACAGATCTAATGCATTATGGGATAGTCATATGGACACTTACTACAGTAAATCATAAATTGAACTTAATATAACTAGTGATGTTAGATCAAATGATAAAGATATGAATCAAGTTATCTGAGTAATACAACCATAAACTAGAGGTTATAGCAAGGTACAATATCATATGCACAGCAGAATAGGCATTTCTATTAATATTTGCAAATACATTGAGTCAACCTATAAAGTCATCATAAAAATATAAAGCATACATATATGGCCCTGTCTAATGCCATTTCTGCTCTGTCCAAGGGATCCAGCATTCATTCTCAGTACAGCATATCTAAGATATTCTATTGGACCTAGGACTTAGAATTAAACAATAACTTTGGTCAGTATAACATGCTGGATAGTTAGGTGTTCAGAAGTATTGCTCAACAGGTTAGAGAACATGTTGTATAAACAATACTTACTATAGAATATTAACTAAACCATATGAACGACATGCAGAGATAGATATAAGAATAGTACTGGAAAAATTAGCCAAATGGAAATAAAGTTTGTCCCAAATCGAATTAGCATAGTCTCCAGACCTGGTGAGTGGGGCAAAGTTAGCTTGATGTGGATTTAACCAATTCTAGCTTTCAGGACGGCTCCAGGAATGAGTTGAACAACGCATCTCTCTGTTGCGATTAGGGCAATGGCAGCCATCAGCACACTACCAGGTCTTGACAGGTAAGTCACAGTAAGACTGTGGCCCAGTTAGTCTCTTCCTTTTATCTGCTATGCCCAACCAAATTTAAGAGACTCCTTGATCTTAATACAACCATTCTTTAAGGCCCCTGTGATCAACGTGGAATAATGAGGCCCAAGCTGAATGTCAATATCAGATGCGATTGTTTCATAGATCCCAGAGAGTGTTGCTTCTGTTGTAGCCGCATGCTCAGACAAGGTCGGCATACTGGCTTGTTGCGTATCCCGTAGAGAGCTACTGATTTCAGGGATCATTGCAGCCTGAGATTCCTCTGTTAGCCCCATCAAAATTTTAACCTCCGCCTCTGCACACTCAGTTCCATCTAACAGATGGGATGTAGGCCCATATCGCCACTCCTGGAGTCTCGGCCCATTATCTACCGCTACACAAGTATTCATGGCGGGAGTAAACAGGGTTTATATTTCTCTAGTGAAGTTCCTGAGATGATCCAATATCTCGGTGCTCAAAGTAGCAAATATTAAACCAATTTTGGTCTCCATATTCGACTGAAGATATATATCAGTTCACAGAACTCTAAGTCAGCCCAGGGGTATGGCGATAGTGTTAGGTGCTGATAAACTCATGACTCTACCATCAATCGTTGGTTAGGAGCATAGTGCAGCTCCAAATCTCTGTAGCTTGACAATGGAGCTAGTTCATATGGTTTAGATATAGATAGGAGCTCCAGATGAAGATAAATTCCATACATTAGCCCTTAAAGTCTTGTTTGAAACCAGGAGCTTCTGATAAGTGTGACCTGTTGCTTTGGCAGTTAGGTCCGCTCCCCCCCCCGACAGTATGTTTTAGTTCCACAAAGTGGCATGCCACAGGTTGAGGATCTCTTATCCAGCACTGTTCTTATAGCCGACCTGTGGTTGGCCATGCGAGTGCATAGATCATCTGTGGTCTTGCTCACATAAAACTATCCACAAATACAATGCAAAAGATAAATAATATGGGTAGTGGCACATGTCATCTGATGTCTGTGGTAAAACTTCTGTTGCTTGTGGGGGTGAGTAAAATATTGTCCTGTTATAAGGCCACTGCATGTTGTACAACCAATGCAGCGAAACACACCCTTCTTCTCCACATTTAGCCAAGACCTCTTGTTGTAGCTCTTTTGAGGGTTAGTATTGACCAGAAAGTCCCGAAGAGATCTGGAGCATATATATTGGAAACATTTGCATGCCTTATTTCTATACCCTTAGAGACTTTCCTGTCCATTTATTGCACATATATGGCCTCAATAATACTAATACCTATCTTATCCATGCTGTTTAGCAACAGCATATATATCTAGTATAGATATGGGCTACGGGTGATATCGTTTTAATCTTATGGCCAGTTCCCCTTGCACACACAGTGTTAGGGCGGTTGCCATAACAACCAGACCACCCAGTAATTGTGCTTGGTGCTACCTTGGGGACTAGGTAAATGATCTGACATGCTCAAATTGCACATTTATAGCCCAAATAGTGCCTCATTCTATATAGCATTGGCAGTTACCTACGATAGACGTACACTACGGGTTATACCGTCTTATTCTTATGACCAGCCCACCTACATTAAAAAAATGAAAAATGTTAGGGTGGTTACTATGACAACCAGTCTGCCCATCTTTAACTCTTGATGCTGGTCTAGGAATTAGTGAAGGAATCTGATTTACAGTATACTTAGATAAGATTCTGCCATGATATAAAGTAATAGTTGACATTGTTCCTGATCCTCTAACATCTTTTATGTATTGACATATTGCTTCAGTATGAAAAGAAACAACAAACAATGGCACTATCTGATGCTTTCCCCCGTATGTAGGTAATGGGGCAGGTACAGTTACCTCACCATATAAATATTCCAAATAAAGGGTGATGGTGCTTATGCATAAATCACAAATTACAAAAAAACTATGGGAAAAAAGAGAATTCCACCTAGAAAGGATGCATATCTTTAGCAGTCTGCACCCAGACTGAGGGTGGGAGTAACCTAGGTAGGGTAAAACTTAACTTTTATTAATAATTAAACTAAAATAGGGTTACCTACAAGTTAAAATTACAGGGTGTGGGTGTCCGATCAATGTATATTGTGGTATGAATTAATCATCAGTATGGCCTTATTATGCCCATTAAATTCTATACCACTCTAGATTGACAATATTCTGTACAACATTATGTTGTGTATTGTATCAATGTTCCGTCTAGAGAGTGTTAATTGTTGGTGAGTTTGATATAGATATAGGTTACAGCATTGAAAAATGATACAGTGCAGATAATAAATTGAGCAATGTTTATTAAAGGGACAGTCAAGTCCAAAAAAAACTTTCATGATTTAAATAGGGAATGTAATTTTAAAAAACTTCCAATTTACTTTTATCACCAATTTTGCTTTGTTCTCTTGGTATTCTTAGTTGAAAGTTAATTCTAGGAGGTTCATATGCTAATTTCTTAGACCTTGAAGACTGCCTCTAATCTGAATGCATTTTGACCACTAGATGGCATTAGTTCACATGTTTCATATAGATAACATTGAACTCATGCACGTGAAGTTACCCTGAAGCCAGCACTGTTTGGCTAAAATGCATGTCTGTCAAAAGAACTGAAATAAGGGGGCAGTCTGCAGAGCCTTAGATACAAGGTAATCACAGAGGTAACAAGTATATTTCTATAACACTGTTGGTTATGCAACATTGGGGAATGGGTAATAAAGGGATTATTTTTCTTTTTAAACAACAAAAATTCTGGTGTTGACTGTCACTTTAAGTTCACACTATTGGGTGTTAGACAAAAATATATGTAATTTTCAACCTGAAAGGTCAAGCTACGAACAGCGTGACCTAGGTTGGCAAAGATAGCTCTCTGTGTAATGAGGTAGAGCTGCTAATAAATTCTAGATGATAGAATTTTGTAATATATGTATTCATAATGTCTTCACCCAATGTTATAAAATATCACAGTTACTGTGTAATGTGTCAATTTGACTATTACTATAGACGGAGATCTCAGTTGTTATGTGATATTCAGGTTTATAAGTGTTGCCTAGCAACCTCCAAAATCACTATAAGGAAAGCTAGCGTAATTATACACCCTTACAGCAATAAAAAAGGGGTTCACTTGACTCCTGCTGAATTAATGCTCCTGTATCATATAGAGTTTTAAGTCCTAATGGATGTTGGGAGGTGTATATGTTACGCTTCGACATGTGTTTTGTCTTAACATACAGAATTCTTAAACAACATGGTTACTTATCAGCCTTTGATTGATAATATATAAAGTGATAGTGATATAGGTACACCATTTTCTATGCCTCTATCGCGATAATTGCAAAATGGCAAATGTCTCTAGTAACAGTTATATTGAGATTGGTATTAAAGTTCTCTGTTAGTCAAAGTTTTTGAGTATAAAATGAATTTTAGTAACGGCTTGATATGATATGTTTTATACCCTTATCACAATAGTTGCAACATGATAGATGTCTCAAGTAACTGTTATATTAAAGGTAAGCATTTAACTCACTAATGATCAGATTTTCTGAGCGTAAAGGTAATCAAGGTATCGACTACAGCGATAAGTTCTTATTCCCAATGCTGAGTTTAAACTAAAGTTAAGTTCATAAAATACTAAAGAATTGCTGAACGCTACCATAGGGAAATGTGAGATCGCTATGTAATAGTATAGACGTATTCTATACCATTATTTAAATAGTTGTGAAATAGCAGTGATCTTAGGTGATTACTATCTTTAGGGTAAGTGTTCCGCTCTCTAATATTCAGGATATATGTGTATTTAATAATAACTCAGGTATCGGCTATAGCAATAAGTTGCGTATGCTGTTGGCATTTATCGATGTGCTGCGGACATGGTTCGCTATAGCGGATCATGTCCGGCCGCACAATGATAAATGGGGGCCATAGTGTTAACACTTTAGTGACAACTAATACAGCCTTGACTTTATAATTATTGACTATTACTAAAGCATTAAACTTGCAATAACAAGCAGGGAACTTTGAGGTACTAGTTGATCTGATCCACGACAGTAATTAAGGGCAAATAAACAGAAATACTAAGCAGACCCTATCAACATTCAAACTGTAGTGTGTTGGAAACATAGTTGCAAATCTCAATTGACAGTTACCCCATCACAGTAGTAAATAATTTTGTGAGGTTTAGTTTTAGTGATAACTCACACAGCTTCGACTTTCTCATTATTTATTATCACTTAAACATCAAACAAGTAGTGTGATCCCCTCTGAGGAAGCGTGACTGTAAAACACATGTCAAGGGATCGGTTAGTGAGTGCTCTGTCTCTCGTTTTTTAAACTGCTTACTCTGCTGCCTGCTAATTTGGATGCATGGTTGATGATATTTATTTATTTATTTAATTTACTTTATCTGCGGTGTGTGAGATTGTGGATCTTGGTTATCACACCAAGATCTGTGTCTGTGTTTAAGAAACAGAGAAAGATCATTGTAAAATAACTCCCGGTATAGAAGGAGTTTACGTGAGAACAATTTATTAGGGTTTCTGAATGGGTGTTATTTAAAAGGTCAGAACTTCATTAAAGAAAATTACCATACAATCAGAATCTATCTTTCTACTCGATTATATCTATACCTAACCTGTAGTATTATTCTCAGTGACTAATCGCACCGTATTGACCGTTACCCAACTAGTCAATCTGTAGTATTATTCTCAGTGACTAATCGCATCGTATTGACCATTACCCAACTAGTCAACCTGTAGTATTATTCTCAGTGACTAATCGCACCGTATTGACCATTACCCAACTAGTCAACCTGTAGTATTATTCTCAGTGACTAATCGCACCGTATTGACCGTTACCCAACTAGTCAACCTGTAGTATTATTCTCAGTGACTAATCACACCTTATTGACCGTTACCCAACTAGTCAACCTGTAGTATTATTCTCAGTGACTAATCACACCTTATTGACCGTTACCCAACTAGTCAACCTGTAGTATTATTCTCAGTGACTAATCGCACCGTATTGACCATTACCCAACTAGTCAATCTGTAGTATTATTCTCAGTGACTAATCGCATCGTATTGACCATTACCCCACTAGTCAACCTGTAGTATTATTCTCAGTGACTAATCGCACAGTATTGACCATTACCCAACTAGTCAACCTGTAGTATTATTCTCAGTGACTAATCGCACAGTATTGACCATTACCCAACTAGTCAACCTGTAGTATTATTCTCAGTGACTAATCGCACCGTATTGACCATTACCCAACTAGTCAATCTGTAGTATTATTCTCAGTGACTAATCGCATCGTATTGACCATTACCCCACTAGTCAACCTGTAGTATTATTCTCAGTGACTAATCGCACAGTATTGACCATTACCCCACTAGTCAACCTGTAGTATTATTCTCAGTGACTAATCGCACAGTATTGACCATTACCCAACTAGTCAACCTGTAGTATTATTCTCAGTGACTAATCGCACCGTATTGACCATTACCCAACTAGTAGTCAATATTAGGCAGCAGAGTTCAAGTGTTTTTAAATTGTATTTCTGCATTCTGTTTAATAAAGTGAGGATCCGAATAGTAATATTCAATTCACCTTGTTTTTATAAAAGCATTCATCAGTTCTTACTCTCTATTTTTCTAGGGGGTTAGCACTCTTTTTTGTTGCTACTTCTTTGCAAATCATGTATAAATGAGTCTCTTTAGTCCAATCTCCCCCATTAGACGTATACAGTCATTTGTAACAATATATTGCACCTATAGTAATAATTATTATTAAAGCTGTCTTGTTACCCCCTTTTTACTAATAACAAGCAGTGTACTATAGGACACTGTTTGATTTAATCTACGCTTTTTATTAAGGGCGAATACCCGGGAACAACGTAACAGACCAGATTAATATACAAACTGTATTATGTTGGACACATAGTTGCATGTATCAAGCGGCAGTTACTTTACCTCAGTAGAATTTCACGCTAGTTGTTTACTTCTGTTACATAGATTCTGCTAACCTGGCTATGCTGCTATAATCAAATGATAACTATCTTCACCACTATAACCTTTGGCGCACTAGTACCACATAAAGGCATTATTTTTACAAGAGATATATGTCAGATATATGTTATTTTATTATCATGTGGTAGCAAGCAAGCCAACTGTCCACTAGTTAGCGGACAAAAGTGTATATATATGTGGATAAGCACCTCATATTTTGCTACACTTATGACAGATACAGCACACAAATTTGAAAGTAAACACAGGAGTTTGGAATTAATAGTGACATTTTATGTGCATTAGCGTTGGGTATTGTGCAATACCTGGCATATACTTGCTTTATGTGGTTTAAACACATTATAAATGGTGTATCTATTAGATGACATTATCAATCTTAACAGCCACATACCCCAGTTGCACACTAATATAGTGGCCACATATTTAGGTGTGGTTATTAGTGTAATTTCTGCCACACAGTTGTGATCTTTGTTTCACAACCCACTCTTATTACCCCTCCTATGTGCTAGAGGAAATTATGCTCTGTTATTCAGTATTTGGATCTGTGATTACTTTAAGACCTATCGGCCAGATTACGAGTTGTGCGGCATGAGGGGTGCGTTGCTAACGTGCACGTTATTGTCACCGCTCACTTACCTACAGCGCTGGTATTACATGTTTTTACAAACCCGTTGTTAAAAGGCAAGAAGTGAGCGTAGAGCAAAATTGTGCTCCATACCGCACTCCAATACCATCGCTGCTTAAGTCAGCGGTGAGCTGGTTATACATGCTCGTGCAAGATTTCCCCATAGACATCAATGGGGAGAGCCGGCTGAGAAGAAGTCTAACACCTGCAAAAAAGCAGCCTAAATCTCAGTAACGCAGCCCCATTGATTCCTATGGGGAAATAAAAGTTATGTTTACACCTAACACCCTAACATGAACCCCGAGTCTAAACACCCCTAATCTTACACTTATTAACCCCTAATCTGCCACCCCCGACATCGCCGACACCTACATTATACTTATTAACCCCTAATCTGCTGCTCCCGACATAATCGCCACTATAATAAATATATTAACCCCTAATCCGCCTCACAAGCATTAGTTAAATATTATTAACCCCTAATCTGCTGTCACTAACATCGCCGCCACCTACCTACATTTATTAACCCCTAATCTGCCGCCCCCAACGTCGCCGCCACTATATTAAATTTATTAACCCCTAAATCTAAGTCTAACCCTAACCCTAACACCCCCTAACTTAAATATAATTTAAATAAATCTAAATAAAACCTACTATTATCACCTAAATTATTCCTATTTAAAACTAAATACTTACCTATAAAATAAACCCTAAGATAGCTACAATATAACTAATAGTTACATTGTAGCTAGCTTAGGGTTTATTTTATAGGTAAGTATTTAGTTTTAACTAGGAATTATTTAATTATTAATAGTAGGTTTTATTTATATTTATTTTAATTATATTTAAGTTAGGGGGTGTTAGGGTTAGACTTAGATTTAGGGGTTAATAAATTTAATATAATGGCGGCGACGTTGGGGGCGGCAGATTAGGGGTTAATAAATGTAGGTACATGGCGGCGATGTTAGGGATAGCAGATTAGGGGTTAATAATATTTTACTAGTGTTTGCAAGGCGGGAGTATGGCGGTTTAGGGGTTAATATGTTTATTCTAGTGGCGGCGATGTCCGGAGCAGCAGATTAGGGTTAATATTTTTATTTTAGTGTTTGCGATGCAGGAGGGCCTCGGTTTAGGCGTTAGTAGGTAGTTTATGGGTGTTAGTGTACTTTTTAGCACTTTAGTTATGAGTTTTATACTACGGCTTCGTAGTGTAAAACTCATAACTACTGACTTTAAAATGCGGTACGAATCTTGACGGTATAGGGTGTACCACTCACTTTTTGGCCTCCCAGGACAAGCTCGTAATACCAGCGCTATGTGAGTCCCATTGAAAAAAGACTATACGCAATTTGCATAAGTTGATTTGCGGTAAGGCCAAAAAAGTTTGCGGTGCCCCTAAATCTACAAGACTCGTAATACCAGCGGTAATAAAAAAGCAGCGTTATAAGGCTTAACACTGCTTTTTTACTCATAACGCATGACTCGTAATCTAGCCGTATATATTTAAGGCATCAATTCTATTATCTAGTACCACACTTACCTTTTATTAAGATGATGTCTCACAATGTTGTTTTTTAATCCCTTTTGTGTGTGTGTCTATTCCTATTTTAACTTATCACAATAAAAGTTTTATTTTAACTATTAAGCATACATTTCCTTGCCTCTTGAGTCTGAGAGTGCTATAATTGCATTCTTTCTGTGGATATGTTCTACATACCCACTATCTTTGTTGTAATATATAGAAATATGTATTTATGAATAATATGTGAAGAACATTGCAATGTGAAATATGCATATTTTCGTATTGGGTAAGCACACTTTAGAATATGCGAATGGATTTGCGTGCGAGTAGGGTGTTAGGTTTTTTCCGCTTTCTTGCTCCATTGACTTGTAAGGGGGAATATCTTAACGCGGTTGCGATATTCTAATTTTGACTTTTTGGGCCCATCGTATTAGTGCTTGTGAGAATACTTTTTGCTTTCCACTTGTAATACGCGCGATACCCAATGTGTGCAAAAAGCTTACTTCTAGCACAGCTAAAGCATGAGCGGGATCGATAGCATGACACTTGCACGCCATTTCCTTTCCTATGACATGGAGAGTCCACAACGTCATTCCAATTACTAATGGGATATTCAACTCCGTGCAGCAGGAGGAGGCAAAGAGCACCCCAGCAAAGCTGTGAAGTGTACCTTCCCTTACCCATAATCCCCGGTCCTCCTCTTTGCCTTTGTCAATGGAGGATGTGCGAATTTGGTGGCTGAAGATATTTGATCCTTTAATGGGTACTTTTCCCTGCAAGCAAGGAATTGGGGCTATGCTGTCTCCATGTCAATCTCTTTAGTAAGAGTAATGGTGGCTATTAGCAGTTAGAAAGCGGCGAGGTTGTCTTTGCTTTATTTCTAACATTATTGCTACCCCTTTGATAGAAAGCCAGGGTTGGTGACTCTGCTCTTTCTTTGTCTACAGGTCCCTGTTGGTGGTCAAGTGAGGCTATCAGACCTGCATCTGCTGTGACTGCTCCACAGCAGAAATTCCCTGGAGGGTAAGTCCTTTCTTATATATTTATTCTCTGGAAAGAAAATGAATCAGGACTAAGAATTCAGGGACCTTGTGGGACCTGTGACCTCCCAAATGGGGTTTGTATATTCCTTATATTTATCCGTTTTCAGATATAATGAGTTATCTGGCAGTCTGCCAGGGTCAGGGTTTTTGCCGCTCCATTACTGGACTGTTTTACAATCTAACCCAGGACTTATGGTGTGTGGGAAATAAGGGTCATAGTGACTTCTTCCTCCCTCCCTTATCCCTGTATGTTCCGTTTTTATACTTTTATGGCAGAGAACTTCTTCTATGTTTTATGTATGTGTGGTAACCGGTTGGATAACTCTGTGTGGTATAGATGGTATTTTTCTCCCTTTTTTTTTTTCTCTCTTCCCCCCTGTGTCTCTCCCCCCCCCCCCCCCATCGTCTTCTGTTGAAAAGAGATATTAATTCTCCTCTATGAGAGGAAACATTAGATGCTTGTCTTGGAACATGGGTGGCATCACCTCCCCAATCAAAAGGAAAAACAGAATTTATGCTTACCTGATAAATTACTTTCTCTTACGGTGTATTCAGTCCACGGATTCATCCTTACTTGTGGGATATTCTCAATCCCTACAGGAAGTGGCAAAGAAAGCACACAGCAGAACTGTCCATATAGCTCCCCTCAGGCTCCGCCCCCCAGTCATTCGACCGACGGTTAGGAGAAAAAGGAGAAACCATAGGGTGCAGTGGGGACTGTAGTTTTACAAAAAAATTAAATTTGAACCTGACTTAATTGCCAGGGCGGGCCGTGGACTGGATACACCGTAAGAGAAAGTAATTTATCAGGTAAGAATAAATTCTGTTTTCTCTTACATGTTGTATCCAGTCCACGGATTCATCCTTACTTGTGGGATACCAATACCAAAGCTTTAGGACACGGATGAAGGGAGGGAACAAGTCAGGTAACCTAAACAGAAGGCACCACTGCTTGCAAAACCTTTCTCCCAAAAATAGCCTCTGAAGAAGCAAAAGTATCGAATTTGTAAAATTTGGCAAATGTATGCAGTGAAGACCAAGTCGCTGCCCTACAAATCTGTTCAACAGAAGCCTCATTCTTGAAAGCCCATGTGGAAGACACAGCTCTAGTGGAATGAGCTGTAATTCGTTCAGGAGGCTGCTGTCCAGCAGTCTCGTAAGCCAATCGGATGATGCTTTTGAGCCAGAAGGAAAGAGAGGTAGCAGTCACTTTCTGACCTCTCCTCTTACCAGAATAGATAACAAACAAGGATGATATTTGTCTGAAATCTTTAGTTGCATTTAAATAGAATTTTAAAGCACGAACCACATCAAGATTGTGTAACAGTCATTCCTACTTAGAAACTGGATTAGGACACAGAGAAGGAACAATGATTTCCTGGTTAATATTCTTATTAGAAACCACTTTTGGAAGGAAACCAGGTTTGGTACGCAAAACAACCTTATCTGCGTGGAACACCAGATAGGGTGAATTACACTGCAAAGCAGACAATTCTGAAACTCTTCGAGCAGAAGAAATAGCTACCAAAAACAAAACTTTCCAAGATAATAACTTAATATCTATGGAATGCAAAGGTTCAAACGGAACCCCTTGAAGAACTGAAAGAACTAAATTTAGACTCCATGGAGGAGCCACAGGTTTGTAGACAGGCTTGATTCTAACTAGGGCCTCTGCGAACATCTGAACGTCTGGTACTGCTGCCAGACGCTTGTGTAACAGGATAGACAGAGCAGATATCTGTCCCTTTAAGGAACTAGCTGCCAAACCTTTCTCCAATCATTCTTGGAGAAAAGACAATATCCTTGGAATCCTAACCTTACTCCACGAGTAACCCTTGGATTCACACCAACAAAGATATTTCCGCCATATCTTATGGTAAATTTTCCTGGTGACAGGCTTTCTGGCCTGGATCAGAGTGTCTATAACTGATTCAGAGAACCCACGCTTAGCTAGAATTAAGCGTTCAATCTCCAAGCAGTCAGTTGCAGAGAAACTAGATTTGGATGTTTGAAAGGACCTTGAATTAGAAGATCCTGCCTCGATGGCAGTTTCCATGGTGGAACCGATGACATGTCCACTAGGTCTGCATACCAAGTCCTGCGTGGCCACGCAGGCGCTATCAGAATTACCGAAGCCTTCTCCTGTTTGATTCTGGCTACTAGCCAAGGGAGAAGAGGAAACGGTGGAAAGACATAAGCTAGACTGAATGACCAAGGCGCTACTAAAGCATCTATCAATGCCGCCTTGGGATCCCTGGACCTGGATCCGTAAAGGGGAAGTTTGGTGTTCTGACGGGACGCCATCAGATCCAATTCTGGAATGCCCCATAGCTGGGTCAGCTGAGCAAAAACCTCCAGTTGGAGTTCCCACTCCCCCGGATGGAAAGTCTGACGACTCAGAAAATCCGCCTCCCAGTAGTCTACTCCTGGGATGTGAATTGCAGATAGATGGCAGGAGTGATCCTCCGCCCATTTGATGATCTTGGTTACTTCCTTCATCGCTAGGGAACTCTTTGTTCCTCCCTGATGATTGATGTACGCTACAGTCATGATGTTGTCCGACTGAAATCTGATGAATTTGGCCTCCGCTAGTTGAGGCCATGCCTGGAGCGCATTGAATATCGCTCTCAGTTCCAAAATGTTTATCGGGAGAAGAGATTCTTCCTGAGACCATAGACCCTGAGCTTTCAGGAAGTCCCAGACCGCACCCCAGCCTAACAGACTGGCATCGGTCATGACAATGATCTACTCCAGTCTGCGGAAGCTCATTCCCTGAGACAGGTGATCCTGGGACAACCACCAGAGAAGAGAGTCCCTGGTGTTCTGATCCATTTGTATTTGAGGAGACAAATCTGCATAATCCCCATTCCACTGTTTGAGCATGCACAGTTGCAGTGGTCTCAGATGAATTCGGGCAAAAGGGACAACGTCCATTGCCGCGACCATTAAACCGATTACCTCCATGCACTGAGCCACGGAAGGCCGAGGAATGGAATGAAGAACTCGGCAAGTATTCAACAGTTTTGACTTCCTGACCTCTGTCAGAAAGATTTTCATTTCTACCGAGTCTATTAGTGTTCCCAGGAAGGGAACCCTTGTGAGCGGGGACAGAGAACTTTTTTCTACGTTCACCTTCCAGAACAATGTCCGTATGAGCCTTGGCTCTGTGAAAAGATGACGCCTGTATTAAGATGTCGTCTAGGTAAGGTGCTACTGCAATGCCCCGCGGTCTTAGTACCGCTAGAAGGGACCCTAGCACCTTTGTGAAAATTCTGGGAGCGTTGGCCAACCCGAAAGGAAGGGCCACGAACTGGTAATGCTTGTCCAGAAAGGCGAACCTTAGGAACTGATGATGATCTTTGTGGATAGGAATATGTAGGTACGCATCCTTTAGATCCACGGTAGTCATATATTGACCTTCCTGGATCATCGGCAAGATTGTCCGAATGGTTTCCATTTTGAAAGATCGAACTCTGAGGAATTTGTTTAGAATTTTTAGATCCAGGATTGGCCTGAAAGTTCCTTCCTTTTTGGGAACTACGAACAGGTTTGAGTAAAAGCCCAGTCCTTGTTCTGCAATTGGAACTGGGTGTATCACTCCCATCTTTAGAAGATCTTCTACACAGCGTAAGAACGCCTCTTTCTCTGTGGAACCTTCCCCTTGGGGGAGAGTCCTTGAATTCTAGAAGATACCCCTGAGCAACAATTTCTAATGCCCAGGGATCTGGAACATCTCTTGCCCAAGCCTGAGCAAAGAGAGAGAGTCTGCCCCCTACTAGATCCGATCCTGGATCGGGGGCTACCCCTTCATGCTGTCTTGGTAGCAGGCACAGGTTTCTTGGCCTGTTTACCCTTATTCCAGCCCTGCAAGGGTTTCCAGGTTGCTTTGGGCTGTGAAGCGTTATCTTGCTTTGCGGCAGCAGAGGTTGCAGAAGGTCCGCTCCTGAAGTTGCGAAAGGAGCGAAAATCAGCCTTGTTTTTAGCCTTAAACAGTCTATCTTGTGGAAGGGCATGGCCCTTTCCCCCAGTGATAACTGAAATAATTTCTTTCAACTCTGGACTAAATAGGGTCTTCCCCTTGAAAGGAATATTTAATAGTTTTGTTTTGGACGACACGTCAGCCGACCACGATTTGAGCCAAAGCGCTCTTCGCGCCATAATGGCAAAACCTGAAGTTTACTTAGCTAATTGGAAAGCGGCATCAGTGATAAAAGAATTAGCCAGCTTTAGAGCATGAATTCTATCCATGACCTCATCATATGAAGTCTCCCTCTGGAGCGACTCCTCCAGAGCCTCAAACTAAAAGGCTGATGCAGTAGTTACCGGAATAATGCAGGCAATTGGTTGAAGAAGGAAACCTTGCTGAACAAAGATTTTCTTCAGCAAACCTTCCAATTTTTTATCCATAGGATCTTTGAAAGCACAACTGTCCTCTATTGGTATAGTTGTACGCTTAGCAAGTGTTGAAACAGCTCCCTCTACCTTAGGGACCGTCTGCCACGCGTCCCACCTGGGGTCGTTTATGGGGAACATTTTCTTAAAGATAGGGGGGGGGGAAGAAAGGGTACACCTGGTCTCTCCCACTCCCTATCCACAATATCCGCCACCCTCTTCGGGATCGGAAACACCTCAGTGTATACAGGGACCTCTAAAAACCTGTCCATTTTACACAATTTTTCTGGGACCACCATGGGGTCACAATCATCCAGCATAGCTAAAACCTCCTTAAGCAGGACGCGGAGGTGTTCCAGCTTAAATTTAAATGCTAAGGAATCTGACTCTGCCCGCTGAGAAACTTTTCCTGTGTCAGAAATTTCTCCCTCAGACAGACCGTCCCTCACTGCCACTTCAGAGTGTTGTGAGGGTACCACAGATAAATCCTCTGTTCTTAAAACTGAGCTATCGCGCTTTTTTGGAAAAACTGGCAGTTTGGATAAAAATGCTGCAAGGGAATTATCCATTACTGCTGCTAATTGTTGTAAGGTAATAGGGGCCAATGCGCTAGAGGTACTAGGCATCGCTTGCGCGGGCATAACTGGTGTCGACACATGGGGAGAGGAAGAAGGACTATCCTTGTTACCTTCCGTTAAAGAATCATCTTGGGCTACATTTTTAAGTGTCACTGCATGGTCTTTAAAATGTTTAGATGCCTTAGCACACTTTAAACACAAATGCAATGGGGGTACCGCCATGGCTTTTAAACACATAGAACAGGGTCTATCTGAAGGCTCAGACATGTTTGACAGACTTAGAAGGCACTCAAATACAGTAAAAATCACTTTTTGAAAAAACGTTACTGTGTCTTTAAATAATAAAAAGTACACTCTTTTTTTACTAAATCTCCAAAAAACATCCAATCTTTATGAAATTTTCACCACATGATCCTAATGCTGTGAAATGATTGCACACACATTTTCAAGACAATTAACCCCTTATTGCCCAAACCGGAGCGAATTGAAGTAGGCTACTGGTTTAACACACTACAGCACGGTGCCACAGTCTCTGCTGTGGCCCTACCTTCCTTTGGGATTACTTTTGGATGAAAATAAGCCTCCCTGGAGTCCTCCTGCAATCTCTGGACTCTACACGTGAAGCTGCATGAAGCTGTCTAGCAAAAGAACTGCGCAACTGAGGCGCGAAAATGAGGCCCCCTCCCTCTTCACTCCGGAGTTGTGGGGCCTTCCTGAGTGAAATTAGGTGTCTAACAATGTGCCAGGTGTTTTAAAACCCCAAAAAGTGTTCCAAACATAAAACAACACTTGTGCAAATATGAGATTATACTAATAAAATAATTGATTTAGCCCATAACAGTGTCCACCAGTATTTAAGCCCTTTAACTAAGCCATCCTTCTATACTGAGTCTCAGAATATGGCTTACCTTCCCCCATGGGGATTTCTGTCAGTCTTCTAGCATTACCAAGTCTTGTTAGAAAAAAATGACTGAGCATACCTTAAGCAGTTAAGCCTGCAAACTGTTCCCCCCAACTGAAGATCTCCGGTACTCAACAGTCCTATGTGGGAACAGCAATGGATTTTAGTTACAACATGCTAAAATCTTTTTCCTCTCAGCAGAAATCTTCATCACTTTCTGCCTCAGAGTAAATAGTACAAACCGGCACTATTTAAAAAAAAAAAAAACTCTTGATTGAAGAAATAAAAACTACAAATCTAACACCACATACTCTTTACCCTCCCGTGGAGATGCTACTTGTTAGAGCGGCAAAGAGAATGACTGGGGGGCGGAGCCTGAGGGGAGCTATATGGACAGCTCTGCTGTGTGCTCTCTTTGCCACTTCCTGTAGGGATTGAGAATATCCCACAAGTAAGGATGAATCCGTGGACTGGATACACCATGTAAGAGAAACTATAATCAGTCAATTAGCTAAACACAACCCTGATATAGTACTATTACAAGAAACACATCTAAAAGCGGAGGAAGCTGCCAAACTCCGCACCAGGTGGGTTGGGGAGGTGATAGCCACTCCATGTTCCAAAAGGAAAAGAGGGGTGGCGTTCTTGATTAATAAAAATTTAGTTTATAATATTACCAACATAACACTAGACCCCCAAGAAAGATGGATAGTCTTAGAGATACAAATACAGGGGGCAAAGTTGATAATTTGTAATATTTATGGCCCTAATATATCCGATTCTGACTTTTGGAATAATCTAATTTTTTTGCTAATGAAATATATAGGTCAGAACCTAATTTTGGCAGGAGACTTCAATCTGATACCAACAGAAGCATTAGATAAATATAGTTAAAAAAAATCCCTATTCTGTAAACAGAAGGCAGAAACATTCAAACTAGTCATTAAAAACCTGAAATTGCATGATATCTGGAGATTGCAACACCCAGATTCGAAGGTTTTTCTAGTTCACATGGTTCCTTCTCTAGAATAGATTTTTTTCTTCTATCTTGTCCGTTAATTAAAACAGAGACTAAGGCGCAAATACATGATATTATAATTTCGGACCATGCTATTATTTCATTAGATATATGTTTAAATTCACATCAGAGAAGGGTAGGGAATAACTTCTTCTTTCCAAAATTTTTAGTAAATAATTTGGAATTTGAGAAATGGTTAAAAAATAAGTTGAGGGAATTTGCACATTTAAATAGATCCTATAAAGGAAAAATAGAATTTTTTTGGGAAACTGCTAAAGCTTTTCTGAGGGGAGAGATCAAAGCATACATGGCAACGAGGAAAAAAAAATTATTTCAGAAAGAAGTTCAGTTATCCAGACAAGTCCAGAATTCATTTCGCAAATATACTAACACACCTTCTAGACGTACTAAAGAAAATTATAGAAAAGCTAAAACAGAAAGGGATATTTTCTTGAGACAGAAAACGGTATCAGAAGAGATAAACTTAAGTGCCAAATATAAAGGTCAGTTCGGTAAATCGGCTAAATTTCTCTCACGGTTAGACAAAGCGAGGAAGAAAGGGAATACAATAGAAGCAGTCCATGATGGGGTGAACAGGGTTACAGACCAAAATAGCATCCAAAAGGTCTTCTTAGAATACTACCAAGAACTTTATTCCTCTCAAGAAGTTAATTTGGATAATAAAGACTTCTTCTGGCAAAAGATAGTGCTACCTGAGCTACCAGGAGATTTACTTACTACTTTAAACAGACCTATAACTAAAGATGAGTTAGTTGAAGCTATAAATCATGCTCAATGTAACAAGGCTCCTGGCCCCGATCAGATCCCATCCGAAATGTATAAAATACTAAAATCAGATTTAGTTGATGTTCTACTTCAATTGTTTAACAGTTATTATATTTTGGGCCAACCTATGTCTAAATATTTTTCAGACTCTATGGTATCCTTGATCTTAAAAAAGGGTAAAGACCCTTTAAATCCCAAGTCTTACAGACCCATCTCACTACTTAATACAAACTTCAAGTTACTGACACATATAATCTCTAATCGTCTTAAAATTTGTCTTGATCCTATTATTCACCCAGACCAAACTGGTTTTATGACTGGTAGATCTGCGACTAAAAATACTCGGAAAGTATTATTGCTATTAGAACATCTTTGGAATAAATTGCATACAAAAAAGACAAACAATCTAGATTTCACATTAATAACAATTGACGCCGAAAAGGCCTTTGATGCCGTGATGTGGGATCATCTATTCTCTGCTTTGACTAAATTTGGGTTTTCGGGCCATTTCTTGCAATTTACAAAGAACTTATATGATCAGCCAAGATCCTCTCTATTAATAAACGGTAGTCAGACTCCTTATTTTACTCTCTATAGAGGGACGCGGCAGGGGTGCCCTCTTTCTCCGTTACTATTCAATGTGTCAATAGAGCCTTTGGCAATTTATTTACGAGCAGAATTGCAGGGCATCAAGCTAGGAGAGCAAAAATTAGTATTATCTCTCTATGCAGATGATCTTCTACTGTTTATTAAAAACACTGAGGCCTAGATTTAGAGTTTGGCGTTAGCCGTAAAAACCAGCGTTAGAGGCTCCTAACGCTTGTTTTTTACGGACTCCGGTATTTAGAGTTCAGTTACCGACACTCAAAAATCACCCAACGCACAAATCTCTACCGACAGCTCAGACCCAGTAGTTAACATATACCGACAAAATAAACATCCACGAATCACAAAACAAATATTACACAAACTACACTTACACTCATACAAACACTACACTATATTTATTTTTCAGATTTAATAATTTTTCATCAAAATACAAAGGATCAAAGTTGCGAGATCTCGGGTGTTAGAAAAAAAACAACACAAATCCATTTTGCCATTGACTTACATTGACACACGGGAAAACACACTCATATAGCTTCATATAACTAATAATATTATCACAAACATACACTCATCGATGCATACAAACAATATACACCACATTACATACACAAAAAAGTTATTTATTACAAAATGAACACGATTTAGTTACTTTTTCACACAAGCTCATGACGTCACTCACTTTACGAGGAAAACCAGTCTTTGAAAAAAAATTTTACCAAAATTTAGAGCCTCCATTGACTTCTATGGGGAAGACGTGCTCATGCACGCAAAAGACAGATTTCCCTAACGCACGCAAATAGCGTAGACCTAAAAACTCCAAATACCAGCGCTAGAAAATACATGCTTTTCTGCGTTAGACCCAGCTATGGTAAATAGATCAAGAGATGACTATTTCCCTATGGTGGATTTATGGATTGTACTTATTGAATATTCACAACAGCATTAAATTGTTTCATACTTTTACATTACATCAACTACAAATCAACATCACTAGTAACAAACTTTCTTATCCAAAAAATAACATTTAAACGGACACAAAAATAATTAAAATATTTCAGGATTCACAAACAGTACACAATGGGAAACACCTCTCATTTACCTTTATTATTGCATTTCATTTATTCAACTCATATGCTTGCAGCAACTGCATATCTACATAGGCTTAACACATGATCAGTCATGGATGCACATACATTACTTTTACCATACACTCATACATGTGCATTCAAATGATGGGGGAAAAACACATTACATTCTCTATAGGAATCACAAAACACAACATATGGATTTTACTGTACTTTTAACATCATGATTCCATCACAATAAACCATTAGGAATTACGTACAAGAAGAACATCATTACACCAGATTACAGATGTCACTTTATGGGAAGGAACAACAATGCCAGACCGCTATATAGAAGTCAGCATATGTGGGACACAATCACAATATATACGTACATGTACATAACACGCATCACCCATCACGCAACCACAAAGCACACATTTAGATTTTATTCAGCACACAATAACAATGTAGCACAATACAACAACACAATGAGGATTTCAGAACTACATAGGCAGGTTAATAATATGATGACGTCATTAGAAGATTCAACCATACACATTACAGATTCACGACTGTACCGCCCCTTTCTGAACTTTAACACTCAATGCTACAATACAACATATACGTAAATAACAGTTTGGAATAGCATTATTAGGGCGATTTGAATGGGACAATTAATAAATATTGTCAGCTCGCAAATCACTTATATATATAATACTACAGATGACAGCCGGAAGTTATTCAGTATTATTGAGATTTGAATGGGACGCATACAATATTGACAGCTCGGAAATCACTTATATATACAATACTACATATGACAGCCGGAAGTTTTTCAGCATTAGTGCGATTTGAAAGGGACGCATACAATATTGACAGCTCGGCAATCACTTATATATACAATACTACAGATGGCAAACGGGAAGTTCGGAATTATTATTGCGATTTTAAAGGGACGCATGCAATATTGACAGCTCGGCAATCACTTATATATACAATACTACAGATGACAGCCGGAAGTTCGGAATTATTATTGCAATTTTAAAGGGATGCGTACAATATTGACAGCTCGGCAATCACTTATATATACAATACTACAGATGGCAGACGGGAAGTTCTGAATTATTATTGCGATTTTAAAGGGACGCATACAATATTGACAGCTCGGCAATCACTTATATATATAATACTACAGATGACAGACGGAAGTTATTCAGTATTAGTGCCATTTGAAAGGGACGCATACAATATTGACAGCTCGGCAATCACTTATATATACAATACTACAGATGGCAGATGGGAAGTTCAGAATTATTATTGCGATTTGAAAGGGACGCGTACAATATTGATAGCTCGGCAATTACTTATATATACAATACTACAGATGACAGCCGGAAGTTATTCAGTATTAGTGCCATTTTAATGGGACGCATACAATATTGACAGCTCGGCAATCACTTATATATACAATACTACAGATGGCAGATGGGAAGTTCAGAATTATTATTGCGATTTGAAAGGGACGCGTACAATATTGACAGCTCGGCAATTACTTATATATACAATACTACAGATGACAGCCGGAAGTTATTCAGTATTAGTGCCATTTTAATGGGACGCATACAATATTGACAGCTCGGCAATCACTTATATATACAATACTACAGATGGCAGACGGGAAGTTCTGAATTATTATTGCGATTTGAAAGGGACGCGTACAATATTGACAGCTCGGCAATCACTTATATATACAATACTACAGATGGCAGATGTTACTTTATCGTTTACAAACAATGTTGCAGCAACATTGATCGATCACATTCGATGCACATTATACACAACTATGCACTTTCATTCATGTTAGCCTGGACGTGTGCTTGTTACTATAAGATCGCGTTTAAGAAATATTGATTACGCATATGATCAAACATTACAAACATGCACTGTATGTGTGATATTTGACACTTTCACATTGAGATTCATTGTGGGAAAACAACATTTCAGCAAACAACAAAAAAACGCCCACTGTGAAAGCATTCGCGCCGCTCACATACAAACAAGTGAATACAATTAGCAATCATTACAAACTCACTACCATTGGACTAATTGTACTATAAATCCCACAAACAACATGGCCAATGCATCACTTGTGATCCACATCAGATCAAGTGCATAACTTGTTACGCTGTTTTGAAAGATGGATGACGATGACATGGTAGACACTGCTGGTGCTGCTATTGGCGAACTAGCTGTTGATCGAATCAGGCAGCCTCGGCGGCTCAGACTGAGACGAAGGGGTCGTGTGGTTCGAGGTCCTCGTGTCTACAGGGTGAGACCCACCTTGGAAAACATGAGTGACTTTGAGGTTTATGATAAGTATCGGCTCAATCGCGAACAGCTCATTGGCCTTTACGATCTTCTTAAACCTCATTTGGAGCCACGTATAAGAATTAGGACTGCTGTTCCCGCCATGAGTAAAATGCTAAGTTGTCTTTACGTCCTGGCCTCCGGGAGTTTTCAATCCGGAGAAATGTACATGCATGGCCTGTCTCAAGGTACATTCTCTGTGGTGTTTGATAACTTTCTGGATGCCATGGTACGTATCAGTAAGCACTACATAGGATTCCCACAGAATGATGGTGATTGGAGGCGCCTGAAGCGGGAATTCTTTGATATTGCTCAATTGCCCAATGTCTTGGGAGCCATAGATTGTACCCACATTGCGCTGCGTGCTCCAATTGATGACTTGCCCTTCAGAAATCGCAAACATTTTCATAGCCTCAACGTGCAGTATGTTTGTGACGCACAGATGAGGATTATGCATGTGTGTGCGAATTTTGGAGGAGCTTGTCATGATGCCCGCATCCTCGCTCAGTCGTCCCTGTGGAGACCGTTTGAGGAAAGACAAATGCCCCCTGGTTATCTCGTTGGTGAGTATTTGTGCACAACATGGTTAATTAGTTTGACAATTGCCATTGTAGTTTTAAAATGTTAGCGTAATGTTCAGCTATAGGATGCAATTTAACCATGTATTTTTTTTTCCGCAAATTTCTAGTTTTAGTTCAATGCAGATATGTAGCATGTCTTACCTTAAATGCTCAGATAGAGAATGCAATGTAACCATTTAGTTTCAATTTTACACAAGGTGTGGTTTAGGAGAAATACGCATATGTAGCATGTCTTAGCTGAAATGGGAAGATATTAGCTAATGCAATTTAACCATGTCATTGTCTCTTTCCGCTAATGTCTAGTTTTAGTTCAATGCAGATATGTAGCATGTCTTACCTTAAATGCTCAGATAGAGAATGCAATGTAACCATTTAGTTTCAATTTTACACAAGGTCTGGTTTAGGAGAAATACGCATATGTAGCATGTCTTAGCTGAAATGGGAAGATATTAGCTAATGCAATTTAACCATGTCATTGTCTCTTTCCGCTAATGTCTAGTTTTAGTTCAATGCAGATATGTAGCATGTCTTACCTTAAATGCTCAGATAGAGAATGCAATGTAACCATTTCGTTTCCATTTTACACAAGGTCTGGTTTAGGAGAAATACGCATATGTAGCATGTCTTAGCTGAAATGGGAAGATATTAGCTAATGCAATTTAACCATGTCATTGTCTCTTTCCGCTAATGTCTAGTTTTAGTTCAATGCAGATATGTAGCATGTCTTACCTTAAATGCTCAGATAGAGAATGCAATGTAACCATTTAGTTTCCATTTTACACAAGGTCTGGTTTAGGAGAAATACGCATATGTAGCATGTCTTTGCTGAAATGTGAAGATATTAGCTAATGCAATTTAACCATGTCATTGTCTCTTTCCGCTAATGTCTAGTTTTAGTTCAATGCAGATATGTAGCATGTCTTACCTTAAATGCTCAGATAGAGACTGCAATGTAACCATTTAGTTGCCATTTTACACAAGGTCTGGTTTAGGAGAAATACGCATATGTAGCATGTCTTAGCTGAAATGGGAAGATAGAGAATAATATTGAACTAGATTATTATTTAAAAAAAAAAAACATTTGTTAGTGGATTATCGTGTACAAAAAGTTTTATTGGACTCAACATACTATTTTGAGGATTCAGTTTGAATTATGTTCTGTTCATAATTTATAGGTGATTCTGGGTACATGAGCCGGGCTTGGCTTCTTACCCCCTTGCGTAGCCCGACTGATGTGTCTGAGGAGCGCTACCATAGGGCTCATAAGAGAACCAGGGCGGTGGTTGAACGGATGTTCGGGCTCCTGAAGATGAGGTTCAGGTGCCTGGACAGGTCGGGAGGAGCCCTCCAGTACAACCCAAAGAAGGTGGCAAAGATCGTTATAGCCTGTAGTGTCTTGCATAATATTGCACAGCGGGCTGGGATGCTGCAGGGCGTCCAGGCGCAATGAAACCTCCTCAGAGATGAGGAGGATAATCCTGTTCTAGAGGGGCCATTCCGGGACGAGGGGCTCAACAGCAGACATCATCAACCGCCACTTTAGACGGTAAATAATAGAAGTTAGACTGGAGTATTGTAAATAGATGTGAACTCTAGGGAAATGACAAGTAGAGAATTGAGCAAACAGGTTAGGATTGTTCATCAAATGCTAAAAAAGGGTTTCATTTATTAATATAGGTGATGCTCTGGGCATTGGGTCCTGTAGCGAGTCTTTGCCACCTGGTTTTTAAAGAGGACATCAGCTGGTAAGTATAAATGTATGGACTGTTGCTGGCATGAATTGTACACAAATACATCATATGGCATACATTTTCAAAACTAGTATTTAGTTTACACATTACTTAAAATGTAAATACTCAGAAAGGGATCCTCTAGCATAACTATCCTCTAGCATGACTATGGTTCAATGTCACACATTAGAGGTTCGTTCTGCTCAATATGACTCATCTTCACACTTGATAGAACATAACACAAGATGCTACACACGCTTAGTAAGCTAGTGACAGAAATTTATTCTGAAATGGGGGGTGGTAGAGGGGTACAGAACTGATTCACACACTTGTAGTAATTTTTATTAAACTTTTTCTGCCATTAGGGAGCTGACTTAATCTAAAGACTGAAAGGGAAGAATTAGAAGCCTGACAGTGAAGATTTCCCGGACTGACAGTGGAAAAAGCCAAGAATGAAATTGAAGTATACCAATGGGATCATGTCTGGGATTATCTTTCCAATCTGCTGACCTTGAAAAACATACAAAGACATGTTCACATGGTAAGTGCCAACTATTTGATAGAATAAGGCTGTGGAGGCATCCTATTGGAGACACTTAGATTATTTTCTAATTTTTAGATGGTATTTCACAGTCCTCTATTTTTGAAATGATGAATAAGGCACCTATTGAAGATCAACTGTTTACCCCTGAATTGACTTTCAAAGACCATGCATTATCCAGGTTGGTGTACCAATGCATGCTAGTTAAGAATCACAGGAAGAATGTTGAATATTAGTAGCTTACATACATTAGTCATATTTAGTTCATAATTAGATATTTAGGGATCACAATCAGACACTTAGATGATTTTACTTTTTTAGATGGTATTTCAGTCCTCTATTTTATGAACTGATGAATAAGACACCTATTGAAGATCAACTGTTTACCCCTGAATTGACTTTCAAAGACCATGCATTATCCAGGTTGGTGTACCAATGCATACTAGTTAAGAATCACAGGAAGAATGTTGAATATTAGTAGCTTACATACATTAGTCATATTTAGTTCATAATTAGATATTTAGGGATCACAATCAGACACTTAGATGATTTTACTTTTTTAGATGGTATTTCAGTCCTCTATTTTATGAACTGATGAATAAGACACCTATTGAAGATCAACTGTTTACCCCTGAATTGACTTTCAAAGACCATGCATTATCCAGGTTGGTGTACCAATGCATGCTAGTTAAGAATCACAGGAAGAATGTTGAATATTAGTAGCTTACATACATTAGTCATATTTAGTTCATAATTAGATATTTAGGGATCACAATCAGACACTTAGATGATTTTACTTTTTTAGATGGTATTTCAGTCCTCTATTTTATGAACTGATGAATAAGACACCTATTGAAGATCAACTGTTTACCCCTGAATTGACTTTCAAAGACCATGCATTATCCAGGTTGGTGTACCAATGCATGCTAGTTAAGAATCACAGGAAGAATGTTGAATATTAGTAGCTTACATACATTAGTCATATTTAGTTCATAATTAGATATTTAGGGATCACAATCAGAAAAAGGAATACATATTATAGTTGATATAGAGGTATTTGAATGGACATGAAATATTACATTTATGTTCAGCATACATATATATTTATTATTGGAATGTGATATACATTATTATGTATAATTCGAAATTCTGATATTTAAATTTAATTTTTATTACACAATATAATGGTGTATGTTTTATTTTATTTATTTTTAAATTTAAATCATAAATATCTTGATAAAATGTTGAACAAAGTTAGAGCATAGACACAAGATAATTGTAAATGTATTTTATGAATATTTGACAACGTGTGTATTAACTTTGTAAAATTTTGTTTTTTAATTTCAGATTGTCATCTGATGACTTCCAGGAATATTTTTTTGTTTTTGTTTCAAAAACTTTTTATTTTTTAAATGGTAATAATCAACATTTTATTATTAAATACACTCTTTTGAACAGATTATAATAAATATCCATATAATCAGTCAATAAAAAACTATTTGACTCCCATGACTGATAGTTGTCTATTTGACAAGCACATGCATAAGATCAAATAATGCATTAATTTTAGAAAATCCACTGATTCAGAGAATATTAAATTAAACTATCTTTTTTAAATTAATTGGGGAGTGAGATCCATGGATGCTTTTCTTTTTAAATTCTTAGATGTTAAAAAAATTTCGGATATGTAGTCAAAATTTTACATAAATTATTTTGTTTCACTTTTAAGAAGGGGAAGTGGTTCACTTACATTAAAGTGACAGTGTTGTTGAATGTAAAATTAATTTTATAAGATCTTGTATCTTCCTTAGGTATCTCAAAACATTATTTTATTAAATTTATAAATTTTTACATTTATAAATGGAAGGTCATTTAACTTCATATTTTTCACAAGCTAGTTATTGGATGCCATGTTAATAGATTTTATTTTCTATTGGAGTCATTTAAAGGGACATTTAACTATAGTTATTAATATTATGTAGTTTTGAAAATCTTACCTCTTGGGTTAGACATCACATATCTATATATAATTTTCATTCCCCTTTAGTTTCTTTTGACAATGTTAAATCAACATTCAAAATGTTTTGGTCCTTAAAGGGACATTCACAAAGTATATTGTGTCTTGATTTTTAAAAAATCATAAAAGAATTTAAACATATTTAGAAAGTACTATAGAATTACATTCAGTCTTTAAATATACTTCGAAAAATATACATCAATGCACATATCTTAGTCAATTACATAAGGTATCTATGTGCAACCAACAATCATCATCAAAATAGCCTATGTAGATATGTATTTAATCCAAGAATATATATAATTACAATCTAATGATTGAATACCAAAACATATTAAGTTGTTCAAATATTATAATCTTATCCAAAATGCATACATAACATATAGCTTAATGTCCCTCTAAGCTGAAGACTGCGAAATACATCCATTACAATATATATTTCAGTCAGTGTGTAAAACAATCCAGAAGTTAATCTAAATATGCTTTACTCATATGTTATACTAATTTAGCAAAAGGAAGGTGCCTAGGTTTATGATTTTTCAAGCATTATTGTGAAATGTCTCTTTAAAGGGACATGAACTCAAAATATACTTAAAGGGAGACAGTTAAAACATTAATGATTTATACATTCTGAATGAGTATTCTATTTTAAGCAACTTTAAAAATTGTCTCATATTATCAATGTTCCTCGTGATGTTGCTAGCATTACTTTACAAATAAGGCATTAAATAGATAATTTATTTGCTTCAGTACTCTGGACAGAACTTGTTTTTTTTGGTTGGATTAATTGATCCAACAATCATCAAGGACAACCCAGGTTTTTTGCCAAAATTGTCCATAATCTAAAATATCATTATTGATTTGCAAAGAAAGATAACAAGATAATTCTTAACATTTGAGAATCGGATTAAATTATAAAGTTGCTTAACATTTCATGCTCAATCTGAATCACGAACGCTAAATTTGTTTGGACAGTGTCCCTTTAAGAGATTTAAAGAGTGTATTTACTTCTCTTCTTATCTTGACATACTTTGCTTGAAAAGCATATCGAGATAGGCTCAGTAGATGTAGATTGGTGGATGCACAGAGATGCCTTATGTGATTGGCTCAACCATGTGCATTTAAATTTCTTCTGTTGAGGATATCTAAATACTAAGATAAATTGAGTTACATTTTAAAGTCTAAACAATTTTCTATCTCTACAGATCATTTGATACAATTGTTTGTTTGTAATGTCTATATAAAAATAAAGACGCCATTGCACAATAACATATATGAGCAGTTCAGACAAATACAAGCTCGAGGTTTATTTACTAATAACAAACAAACCTGTAGTTTAACATTTATAAACAGATTATCCAAGTTACTGACATTATAACCTGAATTTGAACATTCAGAAATATTGCGTGGGAAACGGATCTTGAAACAACAGATTTGCATCTTTAAACATTAGAGTCTAATGTCACGCAATAGCACACAATCAATGTGCATTATAAAATACATTTAATAGAGCAATGTCAATACTTCACAATAAGTCAACAAATTGATTTTATGAACAATAAAGACATACAAGATTAAATGTGTATTTGTATTAAAGAAACAGACCGTTATTAAACCGAAAAATGTATGCAACATTTAATAATGTGACAGTGTAGATTTTAAAGAGAATTTAAACATTAATATTTAACGGATCACGGATATTAAATCTGTGTCACACATATCCGCATGACAGGCCCATGAGTTACAAATAAGTCTACATGAAAAATGAAGTAACAGCACCACCAGGAGGTATGTGTAAGGAAGTTACTAAGATATGAAACATTAAGGAATGGCCAATCCGAGTTCATCACACAAACACAACTTGAGTCAGGATGGTCTCAAAGACATTCTAACAATATTTCAAACTTTTATCCAATCAGATGTACAGATAACTTGTCCCATGGTGCATCTCATGTTTACTTCACCATATAAAAGTCCATTACATGTTGCCATCTTTGTCAGTTCTCTAATGCCTGCAGGCAGTATATATCATATACCCAAATATATTCTACAACCCAGCAGGCATGTCACTTCCCAGGTTCACCAAGCAGGAGAGCGCTGCACTGGTCCACGCCATCAAGGACTTTTATCCCCAGCTGTTTGGGAACAAGAGGAGGTCGACAGATGCGCCTGTTAAGAAGGCCCTCTGGGAGTCTATCACCAATGCGGTTCAATTGGTGTGTGACGTCCAGAGGAGCCAGGATCAAATCATGAGGAGATTCGGAGATATGAGGTTGCGCTTGACAAAAAAGTCAACCTCATAAGGGACTGGGTACAAGCCCGTAAAAGAGGGGGCCAAAGAAAGGCCCCGCGGAAACTATACCTACTCCCTTATGAGGTGACTTTATGCGAGCTCCTCAATCTCTGGGTCCCCAAAAGATTTAGATCCTCGCCATCCTCGGCCTCCTCTTCTTCCCTCCCAGCTGCGGGATCTGAAAAGCCTGACGCGGGGGCCAGGGCAGCTGCTTCTCCGTCCGGTGGCCTGGGAGAAGATGAAAGAGAATCTGAACCAGGTAACTATCCAACTTCATATAATAACTTAATATTGGATTTGAATTTTAGAAAATGTGTATATAGTCAGATACTAAACCTATACAGATCTCACAACATACACTACATATGATGTTTAGAGATCTGATTTTAGATTAGTGACACATGAAATAGGAATGATGTTTCTTGCGCTCTACAGAATATGCGTCACAGAGCGAAAATTGAATTGCCCATACACGTTAACATGGGTTTGCTGTAAGTGGCATTGCTTTATACATGTTGGTCAAATGACGGATGCGTAATTCCGCTTGGAATCATTGCGCAATGATCGCGAAAATGGAATTGTGCATACACGTTAACATGGGTTTGCTGTAAGTGGCATTGCTTTATACATGTTGGTCAAATGACGGATGCGTAATTCCGCTTGGAATCATTGCGCAATGATCGCAAAAATTGAATTGCGCATACACGTTAACATGGGTTTGCTGTAAGTGGCATTGCTTTATACATGTCGGTCAAATGATGGATGCGTATTTCCGCTTGGAATCATTGCACAATGATCGCGAAAATGGAATTGCGCATACACGTTAACATGGGTTTGCTGTAAGTGGCATTGCTTTATACATGTTGGTCAAATGACGGATGCGTAATTCCACTTTGAATCAGTGCGCAATGATCGCGAAAATGGAATTGCGCATACACGTTAACATGGGTTTGCTGTAAGTGGCATTGCTTTATACATGTTGGTCAAATGACGGATGCATAATTCCGCTTGGAATCATTGCGCAATGATCGCGAAAATGGAATTGCGCATACACGTTAACATGGGTTTGCTGTAAGTGGCATTGCTTTATACATGTTGGTCAAATGACGGATGCATAATTCCGCTTGGAATCATTGCGCAATGATCGCGAAAATGGAATTGCGCATACACGTTAACATGGGTTTGCTGTAAGTGGCATTGCTTTATACATGTTGGTCAAATGGCGGATGCGTAATTCCACTTTGAATCAGTGCGCAATGATCGCGAAAATGGAATTGCGCATACACGTTAACATGGGTTTGCTGTAAGTGGCATTGCTTGACACATGTTGGTCAAAATGAAATGTGAATTATTATATATGTGAAGAATACAGTATTCTTATTTTCAATATTATACATAATAAAAAAAGAAAAAGCAGAATCAAAATAAATTATAACATATGCCCATCAATTGATGAGAATGAAATAACACAAAAAAAGAATTAAAGCTACAGTAAACAACACAACTGATTGAAAATAAGAGTACAGGATATATTTATCAGGAATTTAACTGAGGAAACAATTAACTCATGGGACTACCAAAGTATTAATAGTTTTTAATTGATTTGCTAATAATGTAAAGATTTTAAACATGGCATGATTTGTATTAATGATATCCAATCCTCATTTAATATATTACAGATCTGGATGTTGGTGCTGGATCCTCAAGCCAGGGCTTGTCACAGTATGGTATGTCTCATTTTAATTGACATTTGTCTTAGAAACATGGACAGAACATTACATACTAAATCCACATTGTTCAATATTTATATGTATCTGCATAATGGATTTTTTAAATATTTGCAAATAAGAATAAATAAAACAAAAATGTAGGATTACATTGTAAGACTACTCTGATTTTTTTGGAATTTAAGATATCCCATCTATTCTGGATGTCTTAATTTTAATGTAAGATTCTTTGAATGTCCAATTTATATTCTTCCCTTGTGTATTGCTTAATCTTATTTGTATACATTTTTAAAAAATACACACACTTTTGCATATGTTTTGATTTTAAAAATATAGATTCCATTTTTGAAATTGATCACGTCATTTAAGGGACATGCCAACTAAATTTTACATAGACTGATTTTTAAACGTTATTTTATTGTTTTGTTTAAACATTTTATGAGCTACATTGGTTCAGTCTATTGTTTTAGTTCTTCAAAAAAAAAATGGATTTTGGTTTAGGTTAAACAATGCATTACTGGCATTATCCGGCTGTTTTTTTATGCATAAATTGGCATTTTGACAAAAGTTAAAATCATGTGTTCAGATAACAGTAGTACATAGTTTCAAAAAGTATACAATTACACATTTAGAGCTTCATGTCCCTTTAATAGATGAAAATTAAATAATTCTTAGGATATCCTTAAATAACATATTAGATTGGAATTGCATGCTCAATCCCATTCATTACATCAACATATGGAGTAGAGAATTCATTAACACCAACATTGTCAAATCAATATATTTTTATATTAAAGGGACACTGAGCTAAAATTATTAATGTTGTCATTCAGATAGAGCATGCAATATTAATCAACATTTAAATATAATACTATAATCATATGTGAAATATTCTATAGCTAAATGTATTTTAAAATCAAGAATGTACGTTTATCTGCAGCTCAATTTTGGTTGACCAACCTGGGTTTTTATTGATGATTGGTGTATACCTTCAACAAACAATATTTATTGAATCCAATATTGCTTATCTGCCTTTAATATTAAAATGTAGCAACATTCAAATTATAATAGGAGTCAATGTTAAATCATTTGGAACAGTTTGAACAGTGAAATCAATGATTGAAATAAAACATGTCAGTGTCCCTTTAATTAACAATAGATTCATTAATCTTTACATTCTTTGGATTAGACAATATTGATATATAATTCACATATTCACTGTTGGAGTTACTTTATAGATATAAGCATACTCTAACAGCACCATGATTACATATTTGTACTAATCAATTTGGTTTGATATTGTGATCAATATGTGTTGTGTCCTAAACAAGATTACTGTACATTGCACAAATGGCTCGATGTGCCACATGTCTTTGTTTATATTTGTCAACAGCTGTTATTCAAAATGTGGTTTGTGTGTATTCTTTTAAGAACATTGATCAATGGGTATATTTAGATATGCAATAGCATCGTATGAGATGAGTTTGATGTCTAATATAGTCAGAAATTAAACATATGTTCAATACATCATTTTTAACAGAATCCCCTTGATTCAATCAAGCATTTTTTTTGAATAATGACTGCTCTATTCTTCACATTTTCAAGTTGATTATTCTTAAAAATCGCTACAGATGTGATTTAGTGCTATCCCAAATGTGTTCACTAAAATATATCTATATCATTCATAGAGAGGGTTGGTGTGGGGAGCCCAGAGGAATCCAGCACTGACACAGAGCTGCCTTTGTGGTCTTCTGGTAAGTCCATTGACTCATTTATATGTCATTGAAGGTGTATTGGTAATCAATATTATGAGCATGATTCTGATTAAGCATAACATTTGAAACAAACATATAATTTACTCCTCTGATTATATATTAATTTTCTAGGAATATTGAAAGATTAATAATTAAAACTTTCTTAGTCAACACCTTTGTTATTCAGAAGATGTATAGCATATGTTTGTTTCCATGTTCATTTTTGACAACAGTCATCAAGTGATACACACATGAGAAATCTTAAATGTTCTATGTACTATGCTTTTATGATGTTAAAATTAATACAAACAATAAATCTAAAATCTGAATCATTGAGAATAACAAATCTAATGTAATTTGTATGCTCCATCAAAATGATGTAAATCATAACTTTGGGTGTGTATATCTTTAATGCAACATTGATGTGTGTCTTTGAGCAACAGTAACATATGTTATAATATCTGATCTTAACGTGTACACAACATGTTATGTTTTACAGAGATTGATTTAGCATGTGGGATGGAGGAGGAAGAGGCTCCCTTGAAGTCTGATAGTATGTGAAATATATCTATCATGTTTCCAACATGTTGCTTTATTGGAAATCATTTTATTGAAGACATTCAAAGTCTACAGCTTTTGCACTTTAAAAAGGAATATTATTTGTCTGTTCAAATACACTACTGCCCCCTTTCTATATCAGGCAGCATGAAAATATGCTTGGATTTTTTTTAATTTTTTTTTTATTTCTAATTCATGCCATCATTATGTCACATGCATATTCCAGGTCAAACCACAATAATAATGTTATAATTGTACAGACAGTCATTGATATTCATCCGAGTGCCTATATGCATACCATATCCTCATGTCATAATTGTTTAGAAATTCAAACACACTTCTAAGTATATTGAAAACATAATCAATTTGAAATGCGTTGATTTGATTTCATGATGTATGAGATGTTAATATATTTGTATTATTTATTTCAGATGGATCCTCCACCTCTGGTCATCTGTTTTCTGCCCCTGTCCAGTCCCCTGCCCAGTCCCCTGCCCAGTCACAGACCCCTGCCCAGTCACAGACCCCTGCCCAGTCCCCTGCCCAGGCCCAGGCCCAGACCCCTGCCCAGACCCAGACCCCTGCCCAGGCCCAGACCCCTGCCCAGGCCCAGACCCCTGCCCAGGCCCCTGCCCAGACCCCTGCCGGCCCTTCCCATTTTTCCTATCCTGTCCCTCCCAAAAAATGCCACTTCGTCCCCCTTCGCCGCTCTCCCCATATTTTGGCCCGTACAGCTACCCCAGCTGCCCAGACCCCAACTCACCACTCCCCAGCTGTACGGCCTACCCCGGAGCAGCAGCTCATCCATCCCCAACCCAATCCCATCCCTCCCCCCTGTCTCAACCTTCACTGTCCTGGGTGTCAGATTGTCCTTCCCAGGCACAGCTGTAAGTATCATTCAAAATCCACATTATAAGATACTTAAAGGTACACTGAATGCAAATTGTTTCTATTGTGATTCAAATAGAGCATGCAATGTTAATCAAATTTATAATTTCCTACTCTTATGAATTATTCTTCATTCTCTTGCTATCTTTATTGAAACAAAGAAATGGCTAGAATTAATTTTAAATCGAAAATAAGTCTGGACATCATTTCTTTATTGTTGGATGAATGTATCCATCAATCAGCAGGGACAACGAAAGTTGATAAACAAATATGGCCTGCCCTATAAACCTACATTCTTGCATTCAAAATCTAGCTAGAGAATTCTAACATTTAAAGAATATGTGTAATTTTTTATTATTTGTAATGTCATGCTCTATCTGAATCAGTCAATTAAATATTTAGGTTCAGTGTCCCTTTAATTTGATATCACGACATATACCAATCACCACTACTTGGATCCAACAATTTATGTACAAATGTTGATACATTATCTCTTGTCTAACCCAGTGGGAATGTAATTTCTTCAGGTTGCTATGTTTACACAGAATGTCCTCAACGCCAAAATGTTTAAGGATAGGTGTGCCTACCACAGTATAATTCAAATATTTAAATTGCTAATGTAAGTACAATGTAAATCCTTTAACAAGATTTTATACACTCAAGCTGTATAAGTGGATCATCGAAAACCAATTAAAGGGGACAACATGTTTGAGTAAACTGTCCCTTTAATGATTTCGGTCTGTCTGAATAACATATTTAATGAGTAAATAATAAATTTCAACAAATTGATGTAAAGAATGATTTGTCTTTATGATGACAATGTATCTTTGCTTATTTTTTCTTCTGTTGTGTAATTATCCTTAATATTTTATTTATTCTTTATTTTAGGCTGTGACTCAACATGGCTCATGCTAGAAGGTATAGCACGTGTAGAGCAGGCCGTGTTGAGGAACGCAGCTGTCCTGAGAGGGATGAACGACACCATGCAGGCCCAGCTCCAGGTTCAGCATTTGACTCTGCGGCAGATCATGCGATTAAATTCAAGGCCTGAATCTGGAGCTGGACATGCACAGGACGATGAAGAGGATGACCAGTAAGTGGAGGATCTGGAGATGCTCCAAGGGCGCAGATAAGAATCCTCCGTCCACATGTTGATGTTTTTTTTATGGTTGCCATTTGGCCTTTTTTTCTGTTTATTGTTGTGCCTGTTGCACTCTTTTACCTTGTCATATGGCTCCAATGGGGCTATGCTGGCCCTTGGCAACTCTCTTCATGGACTGTGATGCACTCTGTTACCTTGTCATATGTCTCCAATGGGGATATGCTGGCCCTTGCCAACTCTCTTCATGGACTGTGATGCACTCTGTTACCTTGTCATATGTCTCCAATGGGGCTATGCTGGCCCTTGGCAACTCTCTTCATGGACTGTGATGCACTCTGTTACCTTGTCATATGTCTCCAATGGGGCTATGCTGGCCCTTGGCAACTCTCTTCATGGACTGTGATGCACTCTGTTACCTTGTCATATGTCTCCAATGGGGCTATGCTGGCCCTTGGCAAGTCTCTTCATGGACTGTGATGCACTCTGTTACCTTGTCATATGGCTCCAATGGGGCTATGCTGGCCCTTGGCAAGTCTCTTCATGGACTGTGATGCACTCTGTTACCTTGTCATATGGCTCCAATGGGGCTATGCTGGCCCTTGGCAACTCTCTACATGGACTGTGATGCACTCTGTTACCTTGTCATATGTCTCCAATGGGGCTATGCTGGCCCTTGGCAAGTCTCTTCATGGACTGTGATGCACTCTGTTACCTTGTCATATGGCTCCAATGGGGCTATGCTGGCCCTTGGCAAGTCTCTTCATGGACTGTGATGCACTCTGTTACCTTGTCATATGGCCCCAATGGGGCTATGCTGGCCCTTGGCAACTCTCTTCATGGACTGTGATGCACTGTTACCTTGTCATATGTCTCCAATGGGGCTATGCCAAGGCAACTCTCTTCATGGACTGTGATGCACTGTTACCTTGTCATATGGCTCCAATGGGGCTATGCTGGACCTTGCCAAGTCTCTTCATGGACTGTGATGCACTCTGTTACCTTGTCATATGTCTCCAATGGGGCTATGCTGGCCCTTGGCAACTGTCTTCATGGACTGTGATGCACTGTTACCTTGTCATATGTCTCCAATGGGGCTATGCTGGCCCTTGGCAACTCTCTTCATGGACTGTGATGCACTGTTACCTTGTCATATGGCTCCAATGGGGCTATGCTGGCCCTTGGCAACTCTCTTCATGGACTGTGATGCACTCTGTTACCTTGTCATATGTCTCCAATGGGGCTATGCTGGCCCTTGGCAACTCTCTTCATGGACTGTGATGCACTCTGTTACCTTGTCATATGTCTCCAATGGGGCTATGCTGGCCCTTGGCAAGTCTCTTCATGGACTGTGATGCACTCTGTTACCTTGTCATATGGCTCCAATGGGGCTATGCTGGCCCTTGGCAACTCTCTTCATGGACTGTGATGAACTCTGTTACCTTGTCATATGTCTCCAATGGGGCTATGATGGCCCTTGGCAACTCTGTTCATGGACTGTGATGCACTCTGTTACCTTGTCATATGGCTCCAATTTTCCTGATCTTTACCAGATTATTTATAAACGTTGTTGATGTTTTCTGACATACTAATAAAAGACATGTCATTGCACGGTTCTTTGTCCTCCTTATTCATGTCATTGCTTGAAATCTCTAGTTTATCTTGCTGATCCTTAAAGGGACCTACCAAAAATAATGGTGTTTCCTGAATCATATATGTAATACAATTGTAAATGACTTTAAGATTAACATCTCCAATGTAATTTTTATTTTTGTCTTTATATTTTTTTCTAAAAGCTTTATCATTGCATGATTATGATTAGCATAGTAATTATTTTATATATGTATATATAGATTGTTATATATGTATATTTCAAATTTCACATCCATGTGTGTATTTATAAACTCTGCATGAATTGATGCACCTTTAACAAATGATCTGAGGATTGATACAATGATATAATCCCTGTAAAGTGTTCATTTTATTGAAATAGTATTGTCTCTGTGTATCCTCTTTTTAAAAATAAAAATCATGTCCCTTTAAGTGATGGTGAGCACAATTGTTAATGAATGTATTTCCATTTCCAAAGCGGTTTTGTCCTTTTTACATGAACAAGGACATATAATCTTATTAATAAACAATCTTATTGTAATGTTGACAGCACATGTATTTCATTTTCTATTCTATCTTATTGTAAAAGTGTAACCAAATCAATCTCTGTGTGTAATGTGCATATTTTAGATGAGGAATATGTTTTTCAAAATATTGTTAAAAAATACTTCTCCTCCCATATATGGCTATAGGTAGTCTGACCATATTTCAACTTGAATAAATGACACGTTTGATCAATACATGTGTCTTTATTGTTATTCCCAAACAATCTAAACATATCTTAAAACATCAATGGCATATGTATTTCTCATGTGTATATTTTAAATGTTAAAGATATACACCATAGCTATAGTTAAAGGGACAGTCAAGTCCGAAAAGATGATTCATGATTTCGTGACATTCCTAGATAGCAATCTAGACACATACTAGTTACAAAAATATAAATACGTTTCTTAGTGATATGCCAAGCTGTCAACTGAGTCCTTGTATTGGCTGCGTTTTTTCAGCGATCGTGGATGCGCCATGTTGCTTAAAACGTCACCTGCCAGGCTGTCCAATGATTCCTTGTATTGACTGACGTTTTTACGCGATCAAGGATGCACCTTTTATTGGATGGCGTTTTTACGCGATCAAGGATGCGCCTTTTTTTTGTTTGCGTTCTTACGTGATCAAGAATGTGCCTTTTATTGGATTGCATTCTTATGTGATCAAGGAAGCGCCATGTTAATTAAGACGTCACATGCAAAGGTAAAAAAACGTCTGATTGTATTACGTAGTCCCGCAATATTTGTTTGTGCACGTTAAACACGTTTGTGAATGAGAAGACAAGTTTAAAAACATTGCGAATATGGATTGTTTGCATCATGTTACATTGTTGACCCATAGCTGATAAAGACATTCTCTTTTGCTGGATGTCTGGTTGAATAAACGAACGAAAGCAAAATGTTTTCATGCATATGATATTTCGAGGCAAGTGCAAATCTCTATAGTCCATGTTGTTTAATATGTTTGTCAACAATATGTTCCTTTTTCTGAAAAATGACTGTTGTGTTTAATGTTGAAGATATCTAATTCATAAATATGCGCTATTGTGTTAGAATAAAGTAATCAATATGCATTTATCTTTATCATATGCTAAATATATGATGCCGACTTCTTCTAAATGTAATTTCGTTGTATATTTTATTAAAGGTTCATTAGACACATTATAAATCAAAATATTTTATCTCTAGTTAGATAGTCCATTGTTTAACAAATACACGTTTCATTTTGCTTCTGTTCAAATAAAATGTAAGTAATTTTCAGACTCCTCGCCAAGCCTCTAAGTTTCATGTGAGTACTATCTCCAGCTTTCTCCTGTTTGTGTAAAGGGTCTTTTCATATGTTAATGATGGGGTATTGTCTTGTTTTACGGTTGTAATGGGGGTTCATCTATATTTTCAAGAGAGCTAACCCGATTTTCTTTGAAAGTGTTTAAAGCTTTGTAATATTGATATCAGTATATGTTAATCTTGTTGTTTCTAGTAGTGTCTATTATATACAGTTCTGTTAAAAATATAGTATACTGTCCCTTTAATGCAAATGTTTATTTTTGTATCATGTATGAGTTCCACATTGGTTAATCTCCAAATATATTATTGTTAGCATATTTTCACCCCCCACTCGTAAAAGGACTTTAAACCATATTCATTGTTAAAACAAATGTCTTTATAAAAAAAAAAATTAACACAATAATGTCTTTTTAAGAAAATAGACTTTATTTAACACGTCAATATAAGTCTGTTTTCAATATTTATTGTTTGAACCAGTACATGTAGATATGCCAACAATATGCAAATATATGTTAGCATATGTAATTTTGTTAAAGGGACAGTTTAGAAAACAAATCATGTTTTGCATTATTATAAAAGTCAATTTTGTAATTTCAATGATATCAAAGGTTTCTCACCAATTAATCATTTGTCTGTGTTTATTTTAATTTGCTAGCTAAACGTATGAGGTTCGTGTGCTCATTTCTTAGAGCTTGAAGAGTGCATGTAATCATTATGCAATTTGACCACTAGAGGGCATTTGGATAGCATATGTATATCTAAAACCTTGTGCTCATACAGCATATTATTTACCATGTATTGATCATTGATGTCTAAAATGTTGTTATGTTAGAACAACAAATAAGTGGTCATTTTTCATAGTCATAGATACAAGGGTAAGCACATAAGTCACACGTATTTCTCCATGTTTTGTTGTTTCCAACTTGATAATGCGTAATACAGTGTTTTCTTTGTAATCAATAATTTTTGACTGTCCCTTTAAGCTGTGTTATTGGCATTCAAACAGTAATATGCCATCATGGATAATTGTAATGGTAATTTTGTTTGCGATTCGGGAAACAGTTTGGACATCACATCACAGAAACCAATCAATATCATGAACAAGGATAGGTATGTGATGTGGTTTTCACACACTTATAACCCACACTCTTCAAACAATCTGCCTCCATGGACCCGGTCCCATAGAAGTAGATTATATACAGAATGTGGTCCACAAGTGTATGAAAACCACATCATTACATACCTATCCATTACACATTAAATAAAAATAACATTAAACATGAAAACAAATACTTATTTCCTCTTCCTTCCCCTCTTCCCACGGGGCTGAGGCTCTGGGAGGGTCAACTGCCGACTCCGACGAGTTCTCATTGGATATGTTGTGGGAAGAGTGGAAGGAAGAGTACTGGGACAACCAAGGTGAGGAGGAGGAGATGGCCCGGCAGGAGGAGATGGCCCGGCAGGGGAAGATGGCCCGGCAGGAGAAGAAGTATGTTTATTATTTGGTTTTGGCCTTCAATTATTTTGTTTTGTCCTTCAAGAATTCTAGTTTGGCCTTCTATATTTTGTATCCGGGAGTTACGCATCTGGTCTATGTAGTCTAGTAGAACCCGCACCTCCGCTATTTCCTCTTGTTGTGCTTGGCGGGGTACCCGTGCACAGCAGGGTGCCCGTGCACGGCGGGGTGCGGGTCCTTGAGGGGCCTCTGGTTCTGCGGCCTCCTCCTGTGCTTCCGGGGCCTCTTCATCTGCTTCCGTGCCCTCTTCGTCACGGCGGGCCTCTTCCCTCCGAGGTGGAAATTCCTCCCCACCACTCTCATCCCGGGGAGAAGGAGGAGGCTGTATTTGCTGTGCTGCCTCCTCCCCAGACTCTGTATATTTGAAAAATAAAGAAATGTATATATTAGCATATTTCCAAATCAAGCTTTAAATGACTTAGCTTATGATACAATTACAAATGCAGAATCATTAATCCACTTTGAAATCTAACAATCAATACGATTTCCGCATTTTCTAAACCGTGTTTGTGATATGTCTGTTCAATCTGAATGTTTTAGCGTTTGTTTTCAGTCTGTTTAAATGCACACCTAACCTATAGCCTAGATACTGATGTAACCGCAAAGTAATTGTGAATGCGTGTAAACAACGTTATAGCATTAATCTAATCCTTAAAGGGACATGAAACCCAATGTTTTATCTTTCATGATTTAGAAGCATACAATTATAATCAACTTTCTAATGTACTTTTCTTATCTAATTAGCTTCATTCTCTGGATATTCTTTGCTGAAAAGCATATCGAAATATGCTTAGAAGATGCTGATTGGTAGATGAATATAGCTGCCTCCTGTGATTGGTTCACCGTGTGCATGGCTATTTCTTCATTAAAGTATATCTAAAGAATGAATCAAATTAGGTAATATAAGTAAATTGGAATGTTTTTGTAAATTGTATTCTCTACCTCAATCATGAAAGTAAAGGTTTGCGTATAGTGTCCCTTGAAATACATTCGTATGTGAATTTATTCTTAAATGAGCTTACCGTCAGTTGAGAATGGCAGGTTCCCGGTATCAATTCCTCCGATACCGACTACATGCACCTCGGAGATGCTGGGACGCAACATTTCCTCCCATCGGCAGTACTCGATTTCCAGTGCAGGGCCGCCACCGGTTCCTGCGGCATGTCGGGCCTCCAGGCTTAACTTTTTCTTGAGATCCATCTTGCAGTCCCGGTATCGATGTTTTATAGAGTCCATATCTCTATTCTGTCCACACACGGCATTGACTGCATTCCTTATCTCATGCCAGAGCTTCCTCTTCTCAGTCGGGGTGGTCTTCTGATGCTGCAGCCTCCTATACCTGGCCATATAGGCCTCTACGAGGGCCTCCTTCTCCTCCATCAAAAACCTCGCCTCCCTAGTCGCCTTGGCCTTCCCCTGTGACGATGTCCTCTGTTTCCCGGACTGTGAAGCCCTACTCTGTCCGCCACTGGGCCCAGCCACTTGTTCATCTTGAACCAAGTGACTGGGTCCACCCACTGCTTCCACCCCCGCTTCCTGCCCCCCTTCCTGCTCCCCTTCCTGCCCTGTTCCTCTCCCCCTCCCTCTCCTCCCCCCTCTACCTCTCCCCTGCCTGCCCTCCATCTCTTCCCTAAACTAAACCCCAACTGAGCAAACCAAAAGTGAGTGTGATCAAATGAAAGGGGGTCAAAATAAAGAACTAAAAAGACCAAAAAAAGTGCTGAAAGTGTGAAAGGGATATAAATAAAAGAGGGTAAGGAGTATTTAAATGAACAAAATGAAGAAGAAGACAAAAAGGAGGATATGTAAACTAAATGTAACTAGGGGATGGGTATGGTATGGAGTATGGGATAAGAGTAAATGGGATTACAGGGAATGGGACTACAGGGAATGGGGTATGGAGTGTAGTATGAGAGGGTATGGGGTATGGAGTGTATGTAGTGTTATTGATAAGTGTATGTATGTATTGAATGTGTTTGCGTGTAAATGTGTTAAGTGTACAGAAAAAGCACTCGCTCGCTAACTCACACTACTACTAATTCTCACTAACTCACACTACTACTAATTCTCACTAACTCACACTACTACTAATTCTCACTAACTCACACTACTACTAATTCTCACTAACTCACACTACCACTAACTCTCACTAACTCCCACTAACTGACTCTATCACACTACCACTAACTCCCACTACCACTAACTGACTCTCTCCCACTACCACTAACTCCCACTCACTCACTCACGATAACACTAACAACTGACTCTCTCACACTAACACTAACTCACTCACAATAATGCACAAACTCTCTAATCTTAAACCTCCAATCTCCAAAGACCCACCAGCAACACAGTCAAAGAAGCCATGCTTGTGTGGTGCATATATACCCTGTGTAAATGTTTAATGATGTACCGATTTGCGTTGTAAATTGTGTTCATGTGTGCTTTATTAGCAATTAGTATTTGTGCAATGTGTATTAGGTGTGTGAATTTGTGCATGCTCATTTTGAGTTAGTATTTGTGGAATGTGTAGAATGCGATGATGTCATAGTGCTCGTTTTCTATAACATTGACCAATAGTATTATGTTTAAATGTGAATTTGCGATGGTGTGGTATTAGTGAAGTGTTGTATATGTATGTTTGTCCTAATATATAGTGATATTGAATGTGATTATTTTGCTAGTGTATGTATTTTTTTTATTTTTCTTGTTGTTATTTTGCGTATTTCCACATCTTAAAGTATATGCGTATTCCCTGTATTTTATTTCAATAAAATTCCCCCCGCTTGTGAATGTGTAATGCTTCTGTGCTTTGTTTAGTGATTGTTGGTGTGACATTTGCGGCGTGTTATTGTTGTGCATGATGTGGTATGCGTCATATGACCGAGCTGTGCGTATTTCTCGCGAGATCGAGTGTTAGATGAAAAAAGCGTGTTTGTTTGCATTTCCATTGATCTCTATGGGAGACTGTCTAACGCGGGCAGGATTCCACGTGTGAAATACACGCGTTAGGAGTATCGTTAGAAGGTATTTTTTGAACTCTAAATACCGGAGTCAAATAATGCCGTGCGTTAGACATAAACCACGCGTACCGTTAACAACCCATCTACCGCCAAACTCCAAATCTAGCCGTAAGGAAAGTATACAAAAGGCTTTGGATTGTATTGGAATATTTAGTACCTTTTCGGGATATAAAATTAATGTTAATAAATCCGAAATACTTTGGATACATAAAAGTAAAAAAAGCATACAGAAACACTCCTTTCAGGAATCTCCTAGTATTCAGTATTTAGGGATCAATATTCATGCCAATCCAAACCAATGGTATAGATTAAATTTTCTCTCATTTTTTAGAAAAGCTGCAGAGAAATTGAAACAATGGAGTGTCTTCCCTATCTCTCTATCTGCAAAGGTAATGATCATCAAAACTATTCTATTTCCACAGTTAATGTATATTATGCAAAATATTGCTCTACCTATTTTAAATCAAGACATTAAGGCCTAGATTTAGAGTTTGGCGGTAGCCGTCAAAACCAGCGTTAGAGGCTCCTAACGCTGGTTTTAGGCTACCGCCGGTATTTGGAGTCAGTCAGGAAAGGGTCTAACGCTCACTTTCCAGCCGCAACTTTTCCATACCGCAGATCCCCTTACGTCATTTGCGTATCCTATCTTTTCAATGGGATCTTTCTAACTCCGGTATTCAGAGTCGTGGCTGAAATGAGCGTTAGAAATCTAACGACAAAACTCCAGCCGCAGAAAAAAGTCAGTAGTTAAGATCTTTCTGGGCTAACGCCGGTTTATAAAGCTCTTGACTACTGTGCTCTAAAGTACACTAACACCCATAAACTACCTATGTACCCCTAAACCAAGGTCCCCCCACATCGCCGCCACTCGATTACATTTTTTTTACCCCTAATCTGCCGACCGCCACCTACGTTATCCTTATGTACCCCTAATCTGCTGCCCCTAACACCGACGACCCCTATATTATATTTATTAACCCCAAATCTGCCCCCCACAACGTCGCCTCCACCTGCCTACACTTATTAAGCCCTAATCTGCTGAGCGGACCGCACCGCTATTATAATAAAGTTATTAACCCCTAATCCGCCTCACTAACCCTATAATAAATAGTATTAACCCCTAATCTGCCCTCCCTAACATCGCCGACACCTAACTTCAAACATTAACCCCTAATCTGCCGACTGGAGCTCACCGCTATTCTAATAAATGTATTAACCCCTAAAGCTAAGTCTAACCCTAACACTAACACCCCCCTAAATTAAATATAATTTAAATCTAACAAAATTAATTAACTCTTATTAAAGAAATTATTCCTATTTAAAGCTAAATACTTACCTGTAAAATAAATCCTAATATAGCTACAATATAAATTATATTTATATTATAGCTATTTTAGGATTTATATTTATTTTACAGGTAACTTTGTATTTATTTTAACCAGGTACAATAGCTATTAAATAGTTAAGAACTATTTAATAGCTAAAATAGTTAAAATAATTACAAAATTACCTGTAAAATAAATCCTAACCTAAGTTACAATTAAACCTAACACTACACTATCAATAAATAAATTAAATAAACTGCCTACAATTATCTACAATTAAACCTAACACTACACTATCAATAAATTAATTAAATACAATATCTACAAATAACTACAATGAAATAAACTAACTAAAGTACAAAAAATAAAAAAGAACTAAGTTACAAAAAATAAAAAAATATTTACAAACATCAGAAAAATCGGAACAGCCAATAGAATGCGAGCTCAATCTGATTGGCTGATCGGACCAGCCAATCGGATTGAACTTGATTCTGATTGGCTGATTCCATCAGCCAATCAGAATATTCCTACCTTAATTCCGATTGGCTGATAGAATCCTATCAGCCAATCGGAATTCGAGGGACGCCATCTTGGATGACGTCCCTTAAAGGAGCCTTCATTCGTCGGTAGTCCGTCGGGCCAGCAGGATGTTCCGCGTCGAAGGTCTGCAAGATGGATCCGGAAGAAAGAAGATTGAAGATGCCGTTGATAGAAGACTTCAGCCGGATCATGGACCTCTTCAGCTCCCGCTTGGATGTAGACTTCAGCCGGATCATGGACATCTTCAGCCCCCCGCTTGGGCTTGGATCAAGACATCGGAGGAGCTCTTCTGGATCGATCGGTGAACCTGGTATGGTGAAGATAAGGTAGGAAGATCTTCAGGGGCTTAGTGTTAGGTTTATTTAAGGGGGGTTTGGGTTAGATTAGGGGTATGTGGGTGGTGGGTTGTAATGTTGGGGGGGGGGGTATTGTATGTGTTTTGTTTACAGGCAAAAGAGCTGAATTCTTTGGGGCATGCCCCGCAAAGGGCCCTGTTCAGGGCTGGTAAGGTAAAAGAGCTTTCAACTTTAGTAATTTAGAATAGGGTAGGGCATTTTTTTATTTTGGGGGGCTTTGTTATTTTATTAGGGGGCTTAGAGTAGGTGTAATTAGTTTAAAATTGTTGTAATATTTTTCTGATGTTTGTAAATATTTTTTTATTTTTTGTAACTTAGTTCTTTTTTATTTTTTGTACTTTAGTTAGTTTATTTCATTGTAGTTATTTGTAGATATTGTATTTAATTAATGTATTGATAGTGTAGTGTTAGGTTTAATTGTAGGTAATTGTAGGTATTTTATTTAATTAATTTATTGATAGTGTAGTGTTAGGTTTAATTGTAGATAATTGTAGGTAGTTTATTTAATTTATTTATTGATAGTGTAGTGTTAGGTTTAATTGTAACTTAGGTTAGGATTTATTTTACAGGTAATTTTGTAATTATTTTAACTATTTTAGCTATTAAATAGTTCTTAACTATTTAATAGCTATTGTACCTGGTTAAAATAAATACAAAGTTACCTGTAAAATAAATATAAATCCTAAAATAGCTATAATATAAATATAATTTATATTGTAGCTATATTAGGATTTATTTTACAGGTAAGTATTTAGCTTTAAATAGGAATAATTTATTTAATAAGAGTTAATTAATTTCGTTAGATTTAAATTATATTTAACTTAGGGGGGGTGTTAGTGTTAGGGTTAGACTTAGCTTTAGGGGTTAATACATTTATTAGAATAGCGGTGAGCTCCAGTCGGCAGATTAGGGGTTAATGTTTGAAGTTAGGTGTCGGCGATGTTAGGGAGGGCAGATTAGGGGTTAATACTATTTATTATAGGGTTAGTGAGGCGGATTAGGGGTTAATAACTTTATTATAATAGCGGTGCGGTCCGCTCGGCAGATTAGGGGTTAATAAGTGTAGGCAGGTGGAGGCAACGTTGTGGGGGGCAGATTAGGGGTTAATAAATATAATATAGGGGTCGGCGATGTTAGGGCAGCAGATTAGGGGTACATAGGGATAATGTAAGTAGCAGCGGTTTACGGAGCAGCAGATTAGGGGTTAATAATAATATGCAGGGGTCAGCGATAGCGGGGGTGGCAGATTAGGGGTTAATAAGTGTAAGGTTAGGGGTGTTTAGACTCGGGGTACATGTTAGAGTGTTAGGTGCAGACGTAGGAAGTGTTTCCCCATAGCAAACAATGGGGCTGCGTTAGGAGCTGAACGCGGCTTTTTTGCAGGTGTTAGGTTTTTTTCAGCTCAAACAGCCCCATTGTTTTCTATGGGGGAATCGTGCACGAGCACGTTTTTTAAGCTGGCTGCGTCCGTAAGCAACTCTGGTATCGAGAGCTGCAGTGGCGTTAAATATGCCTGTACGCTCCCTTTTTGGAGCCTAACGCAGCCATTCTGTGAACTCTCAATACCAGAGGTATTTAAAAGGTGCGGCCAGAAAAAAGCCAGCGTTAGCTACGCTGGTCGTTACTGACAAAACTCTAAATCTAGGCCTAAGAGATTCAACAGGGACTGTGCTAATTTCATTTGGAATAATAGGAGACATTTACTATCTATCTCAAAATTAACTCTCAGACCCGAAGACGGGGGTCTATCTTTTCCAGATATTAAAAAATATAATATCGCAAATTTAGCCCGTTTTGCTGTCGATTGGATAACGGAAGCTAATTATCTTACACCCTTCTCCCTAGAAAAGGAAATGTGTGCCCCCTATTCACTTTCTGCACTGCTTCATTGCCCGACAACCCACCTTCCTAATAACATTAAAAATATGAAGACAATACGTAACTCGATTGAAGCATGGCAAAAATTAAGTATAATGTTAGATATTAAATTCGAACTAACCTCAATTTATTCCGGGTTTATCTCACGAGGTTTACAATAAATGGTCACAACAAGGCTTGACTCATGTTCATCAATGCTTAAACTCTTCATTGCAAATGAGACCCTTCCCAGATATTGCCAGGGAATTCAAATTACCCAATAAGATTTTTTTCGCGTATCTTCAGATCAGACATTATGTGATGGGAATTAAAAAATCTAGCATAGACTCCACTGGATGGGCGCAAATTAAAGCTTATATAGTAAGCTACAAAACTGGCAATCATAGTATAGCATTGTTGTACAAAATTATGCTCGCGAAACAAGGTCAATTAATAATTAATAACTTGGTAGAGAAATTGAATGTCTATTATGGTGATATCTCGCCAGAAGTAGTCATTTCATCTTTTAAATGGACTAAAAGTGCTACTATTCCTACATCTTGGAAGGAGTCTCATCTAAAGTTGCTCAATAATGCTTATCTAACTCCATGGAAAATTTCCAAATGGAATACCCACTCTAATAATAATTGCCCAAAATGTAACAATCCAAAAGCATACTTAATGCACTGCTTCTGGCTGTGCCCGAAAATAGTCCAGTTCTGGAGCAAGATAGAATTTTGGATAAATAAAAATCTAGAGAATAAAATTAAACTGAAATCCAGAGACATATTTTTCTTCCTACTAATAGACATCAAGCAAACAAATATTAACTTTATTAATACAGTAATTGCATTAGGCCGCAATCTGATATTAAATGGATGGAAAAGTAAGTAGGCGCCCTCAATTCCATGTTTTATAAACCATATTTACTCTTAGATAGTCTTTGAACAACTAACTACATCTCCCCTAAACAGGAAAAAAACCAAAGCTTTTTTTTAAAAATGGTTGAAAGTTATTCTAACCTACCCATCGAATATACAATTTTCTTTTATTTACAATTTTCGTAGGACCGAATATTTTGAATCTTTAGTATTATCTAACGTTTTTCCTGCAGATTGGTACTAAATCCAGTTGGGCGTGGGGGGATGGAGTAGACACAGGAGGGAAAATCCCTTCTTCCCCCCCCCCCCCCTTTTTTTTTCTTTTTTCTGTGCTATGTCTGGTTTTGTTTTAGGTTTATTATCCACTGTGCCACTTGCTACTGCCCCATTCCTTTGGCCAAAGGAAGGGGAATCTATAAAAGGGGATAATATTTCATCAAGGATAAAAAAAATGTCTTTGTTTTTCTTCTCCCCCGTTCTTATTTTTGAGACAGAATTTACTTATCTAAACATTAAGACGAAGGATAGCAGACAAGACTTTTTCCATTTTGAGGCAGGGATTACAATTACTTTTGTTTTTCATATTTAGGCCTAGATTTGGAGTTCGGCGGTAAAAGGGCTGTTAACGCTCCGCGGGTTTTTTTCTGGCCGCACCATAAATTTAACTCTGGTATCGAGAGTTCAAACAAATGCTGCGTTAGGCTCCAAAAAAGGAGCGTAGAGCATATTTACCGCAAATGCAACTCTCGATACCAGAGTTGCTTACGGACGCGGCCGGCATCAAAAACGTGCTCGTGCACGATTCTCCCATAGGAAACAATGGGGCAGTTTGAGCTGAAAAAAAACCTAACACCTGCAAAAAAGCAGCGTTCAGCTCTTAACGCAGCCCCATTGTTTCCTATGGGGAAACACTTCCTACGTCTGCACCTAACACTCTAACATGTACCCCGAGTCTAAACACCCCTAACCTTACACTTATTAACCCCTAATCTGCCGCCCCCCGCTATCGCTGACCCCTGCATTACACTTTTAACCCCTAATCTGCCGCTCCGTAAACCGCCGCCACCTACGTTATCCCTATGTACCCCTAATCTGCTGCCCTAACATCGCCGACCCCTATGTTATATTTATTAACCCCTAATCTGCCCCCCACAACGTCGCCGACACCTGCCTACACTTATTAACCCCTAATCTGCCGAGCGGACCTGAGCGCTACTATAATAAAGTTATTAACCCCTAATCCGCCTCACTAACCCTATCATAAATAGTATTAACCCCTAATCTGCCCTCCCTAACATCGCCGACACCTACCTTCAATTATTAACCCCTAATCTGCCGACCGGAGCTCACCGCTATTCTAATAAATGTATTAACCCCTAAAGCTAAGTCTAACCCTAACACTAACACCCCCCTAAGTTAAATATAATTTTTATCTAACGAAATAAATTAACTCTTATTAAATAAATTATTCCTATTTAAAGCTAAATACTTACCTGTAAAATAAATCCTAATATAGCTACAATATAAATTATAATTATATTATAGCTATTTTAGGATTAATATTTATTTTACAGGCAACTTTGTAATTATTTTAACCAGGTACAATAGCTATTAAATAGTTAAGAACTATTTAATAGTTACCTAGTTAAAATAATAACAAATTTACCTGTAAAATAAATCCTAACCTAAGATATAATTAAACCTAACACTACCCTATCAATAAAATAATTAAATAAACTACCTACAATTACCTACAATTAACCTAACACTACACTATCAATAAATTAATTAAACACAATTGCTACAAATAAATACAATTAAATAAACTATCTAAAGTACAAAAAATAAAAAAGAACTAAGTTACAGAAAATAATAAAATATTTACAAACATAAGAAAAATATTACAACAATTTTAAACTAATTACACCAACTCTAAGCCCCCTAATAAAATAACAAAGCCCCCCAAAATAAAAAATTCCCTACCCTATTCTAAAATACAAATATTACAAGCTCTTTTACCTTACCAGCCCTGAACAGGGCCCTTTGCGGGGCATGCCCCAAGAATTTCAGCTCTTTTGCCTGTAAAAAAAAACATACAATACCCCCCCCCAACATTACAACCCACCACCCACATACCCCTAATCTAACCCAAACCCCCCTTAAATAAACCTAACACTAATCCCCTGAAGATCTTCCTACCTTGTCTTCACCATACCAGGTTCACCGATCCGTCCTGGCTCCAAGATCTTCATCCAACCCAAGCGGGGGTTGGCGATCCATAATCCGGTGCTCCAAAGTCTTCCTCCTATCCGGCAAGAAGAGGACATCCGGACCGGCAAACATCTTCTCCAAGCGGCATCTTCTATCTTCTTCCATCCGATGACGACCGGCTCCATCTTGAAGACCTCCAGCGCGGATCCATCCTAATCTTCCGACGACTAGACGACGAATGACGGTTCCTTTAAGGGACGTCATCCAAGATGGCGTCCCTCGAATTCCGATTGGCTGATAGGATTCTATCAGCCAATCGGAATTAAGGTAGGAATTTTCTGATTGGCTGATGGAATCAGCCAATCAGAATATAGTTCAATCCGATTGGCTGATCCAATCAGCCAATCAGATTGAGCTCGCATTCTATTGGCTGTTCCGATCAGCCAATAGAATGCGAGCTCAATCTGATTGGCTGATTGGAGTACTGTTTATTTTTATGCTACGCCCATGAGACAAATTCAGCATCCTCCTGAGGGGTATGAATTTTAAAGGCGAGTGCTCCAGGGATTAATCTCCCTGATCTCTTAGCCCAATCTACTTATTCCCTAATATGAGGGCCTTAAAGGGTTCACAGCTGACTTCATTCCCCTTTAGTACAGCTGCACCTCCACTGCTTAGGAGCTCCATATTGTGCCATTTTTCTATGTGAAGGAGGTTCTTTAGGCAGTGTTTGGCTTAATTCCGTATTAAGAGACATATGTACTGTTTTATGTGGCTTAGTGCGGAACTATGTTTTTGAGCGCCATTTTATCTAGTTCATTGGCGGTTCAGGTTTCATATTTTCTGCCATTGGGAGCTGCCGCATTGAATTTGGAGAATAAGGGTTCTCAGTGGATCCCGGTGTTTCTCAGTGTATTGAGTCGGCAGACCAGAAAATAGCGTAGTTTTCAGCGCATCAACTAAATATTCAGCCACATAGCTAAATAATAAAGAACTGCCTTTTTATTTTTGCATATATGTTTATGGGCTGTGCCGACTTCGTTTTTCTGTTGTTCAGAAAATAGAGTGGTTTGGACTGCCATCTGGTGACCGTTTTTGGTAATTTTCTTGAAATTTCTTATATGGAGTTGATTTCTTGATATCAAGATGACATGTTATTTACTCCTAAATTTCTATTTTAGGACTCTCTTTGGAAATTTTATATCAGGATATTCTTTAGTTGGACTCTCTTTTTCATTAAGAGTGTTTAGTGTTGAGGTCTCTGATCTAATATTGATCATACCTTTCCTAAACTAATAAAATAAAATAATCCTATCTGATCTCGGGAGTCAAGCAGGGCCAGGCATGGTCAGGACCTGGATGGGAGACCACCTGGGATTTTCAGGTGCGGTAGGCTTGAGATGATATACCAGTTACAATCTATTTGTGAGGGGTCCTCCTTAGAGGAGATCCAGGATGAATCTGGACCGTAGAGCTGGCCATTTATTATCTAGAATGCTAGATAGCCTGTAGAAGTGGTCCACTGGTTAGCTTAGCTGCTTAGCAAGCTGAAGGTTAGCGGTTCATGGAATAAAAAGTCCCATGGAAGGTCTTGTCATCCTTGGATTAAGGGGATGTAAGCCAAGTAATCTTCCTCTGATTAAGGATCAGCATGAAGAGGTTCGTCCCCGATACAGTTTTGGAATCCAGTAGGGGGCAAGTATTCCTTTTTTCTCTGCAGGCTCGGATACACTATGTCCCAGATCCTTGGGCTATGGACTAGTATCCCAGGTTTTCTGAATAAAATTCAAATTTTCTTAACCTGTGAGAGGTATTTCCTCCCTGGGAGAATATTGTTCCAGTTCCTGTAGAGGAACAGGATTAAGGATTTTATTCAAATCCTTTTTGTGGTTCCAAAAGAGTTTGGATTTTTTTTCTTCCCTTTCTTGACCTAAGGTTCCTCTATAACTTGGTCAAGGTTCTGTCCTTCTAGATTGAAACTAATTGTTCCAATGCAATGTTGTGGCTTAGTGGCTAGCACACTGGGATTGCAAGCAGAAGGTCCAGGGTTCAATTCCACCTTCAGGTGCTGGTTGAACTTTTAAAACAGTTTATAATGACGATAGACCTGAAGGACAGGTATCTTCATGTTTCCATTCCAACATTTCCCGTTTGTGGCACTTCCGTTTGGTCTTACTTCGGCTCCCAGAATATTCACAAGTTTCTGGGGCCCCTTTTGGAGGTATTCAGATCTTGTGACATCTTGGATTGGGCATCATATTTTCATCTAGTAAAATCTTATACAGAGATGTTATTGTCTTTTCCTCATTCCCATGGATGGAAGTGGATCTGCACTAGATTTCCCTTGTTCCAGCATCAAGGGTGTGTTTCTTAGGGACTATCATAGATTCCCTATCCATGTGGATTTTCATGACGGATGTCAAATCTCCTATCTTATTGCCCCGTGCTTTTTTCTCCAATCTGCTATTTGTCCATCAGTGGCTCAATACATGGAGGCTGTTGATCTGATGGTTGCTTTCATATACATCATTCCTTTTTCTGGTGGTGCAGGCATAGAGAAACAGCCTTGGATCCAGGAGACCCAGGTTCAGATCCAGGCACGACTGTGTAAAATGTTTATGGTTCCTTCTGAGGACCTCTGCAATTATACATGATCTGTCCATGGAAAGGGGACCTTTCAGTTTTATCGCAAAGGATAGATCTGGATCCCCTAACAATTGTTTCACTCTCGTGGAGGATTTCTCTGGAACTTTCACTAAGGTTTCGTTTTTCCTGAGACCTTCCTGGGTGTTTGTGACTCTGGTTGTTAGCCTGTTAGGCTGGGGAGCAGTTTCGAGCTCTCTTCTAGCTCAGGGTCTGTGGACCCAGGAGGAGTCTTCTCTTCCCATAAACATGTTGGAGTTGAGAGCAACTTTCAATGCCTTTTCAACTTGGTCTCAATTGTATTTAGTCTGTTTATCAGATTCCAGTCAGATAAATTTTCCTCCGTGTCTAACATTAACCACCTGGGAGAAACTTGAAGTTCCTTGGTCATGAAGAAGGCAACTCGTATTGTGCAGTGGGCATTAGGTCATGATTATCTACTATTTGCCTTCCCTGTTCCAGGAATGGATGACGGGGAAGCTGATTTTTTTGAGCAGACAGTTATCCTTCCTGGGGAGTGGATTTTTCCACCTGGAAGTGTTCTCAGGATCACCCTCAGGTGGGGGGTTCCGGAGCTGACTCTCCAAGTTTATAAAGCTCGGTTTAAGGTCTGGAGCTTTTCAGGCCACTCTGATAGATGCTCTAGCAGTTTCTTGGATTTTCTCTCTAACATTCTCGTTTTCCTTTGTTTGCTCTTCTTCCATGAGTCATTGCTCGTATCAATAGGAGAGAGCATATGCAATTCTATTTGCTCCTGCATGGCCTCGTAGGATCTAACTTGCGTATTTGGTGAGGATGTCTTTTCTTCCTCCTTGGAGGACCTTCTACTTCAGGGTCCATTCTTCCATCCAAATCTGGATTCTCTGAAGCTGACTGCATTGAGATTGATCGCCTAGTTTTGACTAGAAGTGTTTTTTTTCTGAGGCAGTCATTAAGACCATGCTTCAGGTTCATAATCCTGTTACTCGCAGGATTTACCATAAGGTATGGTGTAATTTCCTTTATTGGTGTGAATCTAAGGGTTTCTCCTGGAGCTAGGTGAGGATCCCTGCATTTTTTCTTTTCTTCAGGATGGCCTGGAGAAAGGTTTGTCAGTCAGATCAGTTTGCTGCACTGTCTCTCTAATGTCTGGCAGCTTTGCCAGATGTTCAAGCTTTTGTTCAGGCCCTGGTCAGATTCAGGCCTTTTTTTAATCCTGTTGCTCCTCCTTGGAGCCTTAACCTAGTTCTTAGAGTTTTGCAGCAGGCTCTGTTTGAGACGATGCATGTTGTTGATATAAAGTTGTTATCTTGGATGGTTTTGTTTCTCCTTGCTATTTGTTCCACTCGCAGAGTTTCTGAGCTTTCAGATCTGAAGTGTGATTCTCCATACCCTATTTTTGATGGAGATAAGGTGGTCCTTTGTCCTAAATTGGGGTTTCTCCCTAAGGTGGTGTGGGATCAGATCATTAATCAGGAAATTGTTCTTTCTAGGTGTTTTAATCCTTCTTCTCATAAGGAATGTCTTTTGCATAACTTGGATGTTGTACGTGCTCTAAAATTTTTCTTACAAGCTGCTAGAGAATTTTGGCATTCTTCTGCCCTGTTTGTCATTTTCTCTGGAAAGTGTAAGGGTCAGAAGGCCACTTCTACTACTCTTTCCCTCTGGTTAAGAAGTATGATTTGTTTTGTTTATGAGACCGCTGGACAGCAGCCTCCTGAAAGAATTACGGCTCATTCCACTAGGGCTGTCTCCTCTTCTTGGGCTTTCAAAAATGAAGCTTCTGTGGAACAGATTTGCAAGGCGGCTACATGGTCCTCTTTGCATACTTTTTCCTAATTCTACAAATTTGATCATTTTGCCTTGGCTGAGGCTTCTTTTGGGAGAAATGTTCTTCAAGCGGTGGTGCCTTCTGTTTAGGTCTTCCTGACTTTTTCTCCCTCCATGTTTATTCCGTGTCCTCTATCTTTGGTATTGGTTCCCACTAGTAATTGGATTGACATCGTGGACTTTCCATGTCATAGGAAAGAAAACAAAATTCATGATAACCTGCTAAATTTCTTTCTTTCCGGACATGGAGAGTCGAAGACCCCGCCCTCTTTTTAATTATAATTCGGTAGTTTTTTTGAGTAAACCTCAGGCACCTATATAACCTTGTTTTTAATCTTTTTCCATGTTCCTTCAGTTGATTGACTGGGGATTATTGGTAAGGGAAGTTACAATTAACAGCTTTGCTGGGGTGCTCTTTGCCTCCTCCTGCTGGCCAGGAGTTGAATATCCCACTAGTAATTGGAATGTTGTCATGGACTTTCCATGTCCAGAAAGAAAGAAATTTATCAAGTAAGCATACATTTTGTTTTTTAGCCATATCCTTTATAATTGTATATCTTTTTTTGTTAAGATTCAAAAGGATCACAATCAGCAGGGCAGAATGCGTTATTTATGTAACTTTTCACAAAGAATAACGCACAATCAGTTGTTACAAGTAGTAAGTTAAATATTTTATTCAAACATCTTAACATGGTCGATACTTTTGAGAGCACTCAATAATTTTAATAAATAGCATAGAGAGAGCTATTAGCATGCTGATTGCACTCGTATTACAAGTGGTGAGTGCGCAATCCATACTACAACTGTAAAATTTATAACTTTTTAAACCGTGAAGTAAATAATTATTATTATTAATAGTATAGCACATAACTATATGAAAATCACCAGTATTTGTACACTCTTGTCTTATTGTGCACTGGTAATAATCACTGGAGCGCTAATATCGCTTTCAAAAAAAGCAATATTTAGCACTCCACTTGTAATCTTGCACAAAATTGGGATAAGTTGTTTTGTATATTGCCAGTTTGAACAAAGGGCATGAGTCCCAAACACTCCCTCTCAGCAGCCTATGGTATGTAATAAATCATTCTTGTCAACAGTCTATGGTATGCAATAAAGCATTAAATATAACAAGCACTTTCTAATGTGTATACCTAGTTTTGTCTACATTCATTTTGGTTTGTAGACTACACTTGGTGTTGGGGCCCCATTTGAGGTTGTTACTACTTGTATGTGCTGGTGTAGATGCAGACCCCTTGCTCATTGAATCTACAGTGATGAGCTACACTTCACAGATAAATTCATTTATGTCCCAAATATAGATAATCAGAGCTCTGAACCATTCTACATTTTGTGGTCTTCTTGTCATGGTTTCAGGACCCTGTTTTGATGTTCCTCCCACAGCATTCCTGTTCCTACATATACCCTTGGTTTTTGGATTGCAAGGTAACAATGTTTTCCTTTTTTTTGGCAGGAAATGATTTAGAGCATCAGTGGTATGAACAGCAGAAACATTTTTAGGATTATGACACACTGACAATACCAGCTGAAATTCAAAAATCTGCTATAAAGAAGCACAAGATTGTTAAGAAAGCACACTACTGAAAGAAATGACACTTGAATGAGACCATATAAAGAACCATAACACATGTGGCCTTGAGTCCATATTCATGACAGTATTTGCTAGCAAGTATAGTTTGTGAAGAAAAATAATCCTAAAAAATGTTTCTAAATAATTTTTAATCCATTTTCAGAATGTGCAAAAATGACTTCTTTTTTTAATGCAGTCACAAGCCCCCTGATCCAGCCACCCTTATCAGTAATACTGACCTTTCATTGAGGTTACGGTATAGTGTGTCATCAATGACAACCCAACTCCTTGAACAAGCTTGCATGCAGTATTGTATGCTCATGCACATGAGCAGCGCAGGTTGTGAGCACATGCGCATGTGTAAGCACTGCTTTTGAGGATCGCAGTTTAATTCTCAATGTCACCACATAAAACTTTGACCATGATTTACCAAGCCCCTCTCTCCTCTTTGGGCTTGTGCAAACCTGCAGTCAGGATTTATCAAGCAGCGGTGATCAAGCTGCTGCTTCCCTGCCCTGTTCTCCACATCTTAGTCTCTTAACACTTCCTAAAAATCCTATTGGCTGATGCAATCAGCCAATAGGATTGAGCTTCAATCCTATTGGCTGATCCAATCAGCCAATAGGATTGAGTTCGCATTCTATTGGCTGATTGGAACAGCCAATAGAATGCAAGCTCAATCCTATTGGCTGATTGGATCAGCCAATAGGATTGAAGCTCACTCCTATTGGCTGATTGCATCAGCCAATATGATTTTTTCACTTTTAATTCCAATTGGCTGATAGAATTCTATCAGCCAATCAGAATTCAAGGGACACCATCTTGAAAGAACCTTCAGTGTACGGCTTAACCTTAAAGTAACCTTCAGTGTACGGCTGGGACTGTATGAAGAGGATGCTCCACACAGGATGTTTTGAAGATGGAGCCGCTCTGTATCGGAAGCAGGGATGTCTTTAACACAGGACAAAAGGGGCAGCTGCCCAGGGCCCAGTCTTTGTTGAGGGGCCCAAGAGTCCTAAAATTTTTTTTATTTTTTTTGGTTCATGCCAGACTGCTGATGTAATGTGACATGGGGGGCACACACAGTCAGTCCTAATACTGTCACAGTCAAAAGTTCTCTGCTTATATTTATTTGTGAGAAACTGTGACAGACTGTGCTGGTGTCATGTGACATGCCAAGCTAGTGCCATGTGCTGTTTTAGATGTGCATTGTGCAGCACTGAATGCTAAGCCCTAACTCAGCATCCAGCCAATCCCACTGCATAAGAAAAGGTCCTGTTGGGGATTCCACTGTTACCAAGTAACTGCTCTGGTGGTGGGGATTGTTTCTGGGTAGGGCTGACTGTAGGCGCATGCAGCAGAAAGCTGGAGCGGCAAGCACGTGAGGATCTGTTCTGCTCTATTTAGTCTTGAGGCTGTATGACTCATCTTACACTGCATCCATGCAGCCGTGGACAGACAGCATCCAGACTGCTGGTGCCCTTAGCCCCGCTCTTTCTGCTGTGGCCCTAAGATCAACTAACTGAAGTTTGTTAGGGGAACAGTGCTTTGTAGAAAGGTGTCAGTGGGAAGAATAAGTGAGTGCACACACACCCCTCCCCCATGCAGCATCATCTAGAGCAGAGTGAGAGGGAACTTGTTCCTAGCAAAGAAGTGACATGTGTTGCTGTGGCTGATGTATAGTGTCATGCTGATACTTCACACATTAAGTTAAGGTTTATTTTTATAGTTTTTTTTTCTCTCTGTCTCAGATTTTACAGCTTCCAATAGTAGTTCTGCTGTTCCAGTCAGTAAACTTATATTTGTCTGCACCTCCATGCTTCCTCCTCAGTCTTTACCTTGCTTTGCTCCTGTTGGCTGACCTAAATCTCTTTAACCAACTATCCTCACACCAGAATCACATTCAAAAGCATATTAAATTAATCCACAGTGTTTATATATTTATATACTTATTAGTACTGCTTAGGTCCAGTTTCACATATTGCAATTTATTTCATTTTTTTTTAAAATGATTAGCCCAGCAGTAGATGATCCACTGCTGGGCTAATAATTAAAAAATTTTTATAAAATAAATTGATTTAGTTGTTTTTTGGGATGTTGGAGTGGAGAGAGAAATTGCATGGGGGGCCCAAGAAAATGTTTGCCCAGGGTCCAGTAAGTATTAAAGACGGCCCTGGTCGGAAGGATGAAAATAGAAGAGGCCGTCTAGATGAAGACTTCTGCCCGCCTGGAGGACGACTTCTTGCCGCTTGGATGAAGACTTCTCCCGGCTTCGTTGAGGACTTCTGCCCGCTTTGATGAAAACTCCTCCCGTTTTGATGAGGATGGATGTCCGGTCTTCAAAAACTGTAAGTGGATCTTCGGGGGTTAGTGTTAGTTTTTTTTAAGGGTTTATTGGGTGGGTTTTATTTTTAGATTCGGGGTTTGGGCAAAGAAAAAGAGTTAAATGCCCTTTTAAGGGCAATGCCCATCCAAATGCCCTTTTCAGGGCAATGGGGAGCTTAGTTTTGTTAGATAGGATTTTATTTGGGGGGTTTGGTTGTGTGGGTGGTGGGTTTTACTGTTGGGGGGTTGTTTGTAATTTTTTTACAGGTAAAAGAGCTGATTTCTTTGTGGCAATGCCCAGCAAAAGGCCCTTTTAAGGGCTATCGGCAGTTTAGTTTAGGCTAGGTTTTTTTATTTTGGGGTGGACTTTTTTTTGATAGGGCTATTAGATTAGGTGTAATTAGTTTAAATATTTGATAATTTCTTTTTTATTTTGTGTAATTTAGTGTTGTTGTTTTTTTGTAATTTAGTTAATTGTATTTAATTAATGTAATTTATTTAATTATAGTGTAATGTTAGGTGTTTAGTTTAGGTTTTATATTACAGATAAATTTGTATTTAATTTAACTAGGTAGTTAGTAAATAGTTAATAACTATTTACTAACTAGTCTACCTAGTTAAAATAAATACAAACTTAGCTGTGAAATAAAAATAAAACCTGATAGCTAAAATGTAACTATTAGTTATATTGTAGCTAGCGTAGGGTTTATTTTAAAGGTAAGCATTTAGTTTTAAATAGGAATTATTTAGGTAATGATAGTAAGTTTTATTTAGATTTATTTTAATTATATTAAAGTTAGGTTTAGGGTTAGACTTAGGGTTAGGTTTAGGGGTTAATATATTTATTTAGTGTCAGTGATGTGGGAGGCCAGAGGTTTAGGGGTTAATAACTTTAGTATAGTGGCGGCGGCAGCATTGGGGGCAGCAAATTAGGGGTTAATAAATTTATGTAGGTAGCTACGACATGGGGGGCAGCAGATTAGGGGTTAATAAGTGTAGGTAGGTGGCGGCGATGTCGGGGACGGCAGATTAGTGGTTAATAAATGTAATGTAGGTGACGGTGATGTCAGGGGCAGCAGATTAGGGGTGTTTAGACTCGGGGTTCATGTTAGGGTGTTAGGTGTAAATATAAATTTTCTTTCCCCATAGGAATTAATGGGGCTGCATTACGGAGCTTTACACTCTTTTATTGCAGGTGTTAGGCTTTTTTTTAGCCGGCTCTCCCCATTAATGTCTATGGGGAAATCGTGAACGAGCACGTAAAACCAGCTCAAAGCAGCGCTTGTATTTGTGTGCGGTATAAAGCTCAACGCTGCCATACTGCCCGCTAACGCCGTTTTTTTGCAAACCTGTAATAGCAACGCTATTAAAGGTGAGCAGTGGAAATAACTTGCAAGTTATTATCGAGCCGCTCATAACGCAAAACTCGTAATCAGGCCGATAGTTAATTAAAGTTGTTTTATCACCTTTTAATATTTGAATTAGAATGTCCCTTTAAATAATTATGTGAAATACAAACAACATGCATGACAGTTATTCCAGCTTCTGTTCTATATCATGGTGTGCTGTTCTAACTCTTTTGATTTTTATGCAAATTGTTCTTGGGTCACCGTAAGAGTAATGGGGAAACCAGACGTGGACTCCATGCACACTTGCCCTTAGAGAGATACAACTGCACCTCACTGACCAGGCCCATAGGAGGCCTAAACGTTCGACGGGGGTTGTTGTTTCTCTTGTTCAGAGGAGAATTGCCTGGTATTTCGGTGCTGGACTGTCATTGGGCAGGATCAGACTAATAGGCTACAGGATATTTTTTTCTCTGTGAAGGGGCATAGTGTGCAAAAAGAATGCAGACCCTGAGGAGTTACAATAAAAATGAGCAGGCATGGAAGTTATTCCAGCTTCTGTCTCTTTTGATTTTTAAACAAAAAAATGCACCAACATGTAATTTATTTTCTTAGCATTATTAACATAATATAATATATATACACATATATATATATATATGTGTGTGTGTGTGTGTATGTATGTATGTATGTATATGTATATATATATATATATATATATATATATATATATATATATATATATATATATATATAAACATACATACAAATAATTAGCCAGTGTTCTGTCAAATGACCCCCACGTTACAGGTCATTTTGAATAACAATGAGAACCATTAGCAAACTGTAATTTCAATCAAAATGCCAAATAAAATAAAATAGCCTTTTCCTTTGTTGACCCCCTATGCTTTGCAGGTTCTTGAGCCTTATAGAAATCAGTTTGTAATTAGAGGCTGCTTAGAAACAAGACTAAAATGAGCATGAATGTAGCATTGCTATTAAGGCTGATAATTAGCAGAAAATCCAAATGTAGCTGCTGTTATACATTTTTTTTCTTTTGGCTTCACTGTTACATACCCTTAATTAATAATTTATATGTATTTATCTATGACACAGATACAGCAGAAACTTCTGATATTTATGTCTGTCAAAAACCTGACAGCAGGGCACTGAGAAGTTTGGGTACAGCTGTGCCAGCTTTCAGCTTGGGGCAGAATTCTAACCTCAGTTCAGCTATAGGAGATCTCGGCAGAGCCTTGGAAATATAACTGGCTGGTCAAAGCAACAAAAGCACTCATTCATAGAAAAAAAAAAAATTAAGTTGAGTAAAAATCAGCATTCCTTATTTTTTAAAGAGACGTGATACCCAGATGTTGAAGCACTTGAAAGTGATGCAGCATAGCTGTAAAAAGCTGACTACAAAAGATCACCTGAACATCTCTATGTAAAAAAGGACGATGTTTAACTTTAAAGTATCCTCAGTATTCACACATCACTGTAAAGGGACAAGCCAATCAGGATGCTAATTGCAGGACTTGAAAGGGAGCGTTTATCTGGCACGTGCTGGCACATTCATGTTATTTTCCTATTCCGTTTAAGGAAGTTTACTATGAAATCTCACAAGATTTCAGTGAAATCTCATGAGATCACAGCAAAGCAAAGCATGACCTCAACACTGCTGGTACTGGTTGGTTATTGTTTTGGGGGGGGGTTAACTTACAGCTGGACAGAAGCTGAAGTATTACTGTTACCAGAAAACTTACTCTGGTGAGCTGAAGAAATGGTGGGTTAAAATATCTTCCCTTTTAACATAGAGATGCTCAAGTGATATTTTCCTGACAGTTTTTTTCAAGTTATGCTGCATCACTTTTGTATTATGTCTGTTTTAATAGATACATCTCAGGGCATCTCATATTTTAAAATTGATATGTTAGCTGAAGTAATAATTGATTTTACAGTTACAAAATAAATGATAACCCATACAATAGCCTCAGTTTTGGAAAAGAGTAAATGTGGGCCTAGATTTGGAGTTTGGCGTTAGCCGTGAAAACCAGCGTTAGAGGCTCCTAACGCTGGTTTTAGGCTAACTCCGGTATTTGGAGTCACTCAAAATAGGGTCTAACGCCCACTTTTCAGCCGCGATTTTTCCATACCGCAGATCCCCTTACGTAAATTGCGTATCTTATCTTTTCAATGGGATCTTTCTAACTCCGGTATTTAGAGTTGTGGCTGAAGTGAGCGTTAGACATCTAACGACAAAACTCCAGCCGCAGGAAAAAAGTCAGTAGTTAAGAGCTTTCTGGGCTAACGCCGGTTCATAAAGCTCTTAACTACTGTACTCTAAAGTACACTAACACCCATAAACTACCTATGTACCCCTAAACTGAGGCCCCACCACATCGCCGCCACTCGATTAAATTTTTTTAACCCCTAATCTGCCGACCGCCACCTACGTTATACTTATGTACCCCTAACACCGCCGACCCCTGTATTATATTTATTAACCCCTAACCTGCCCCCCACAACGTCGCCGCCAGCTACCTACAATAATTAACCCCTAATCTGCCGACCGCAAATCGCCGCCACCTACATTATAGCTATGTACCCCTAATCTGCTGCCCCTAACACCGCCGACCCCTATATTATATTTATTAACCCCTAATCTGCCCCCCACAACGTCGCCTCCACCTGCCTACACTTATTAACCCCTAATCTGCCGAGCGGTCCGCACCGCTACTATTATAAAGTTATTAACCCCTAATCCGCATCACTAACCCTATAATAAATAGTATTAACCCCTAATCTGCCCTCCCTAACATCGCCGACACCTAACTTCAAACATTAACCCCTAATCTGCCGACCGGAGCTCACCGCTACTATAATAAATGTATTAACCCCTAAAGCTAAGTCTAACCCTAACACTAACACCCCCCTAAGTTAAATATAATTTGTATCTAACGAAATTAATTAACTCTTATTAAATAAATTATTCCTATTTAAAGCTAAATACTTACCTGTAAAATAAATCCTAATATAGCTACAATATAAATTATAATTACATTGTAGCTATTTTAGGATTAATATTTATTTTACAGGCAACTTTGTAATTATTTTAACCAGGTACAATAGCTATTAAATAGTTAAGAACTATTTAATAGTTACCTAGTTAAAATAATTACAAAATTACCTGTAAAATAAATCCTAACCTAAGTTACAATTAAACCTAACACTATACTATCATTAAATTAATTAAATAAAATACCTACAATTACCTACAATTAAACCTAACACTACACTATCAATAAATAAATTAAATACAATTCCTACAAATAACTACAATGAAATAAACTAACTAAAGTACAAAAAATAAAAAAGAACTAAGTTACAAAAAATAAAAAAATATTTACAAACATAAGAAAAATATTACAACAATTTTAAACTAATTACACCTACTCTAAGCCCCCTAATAAAATAACAAAGACCCCCAAAATAACAAAATGCCCTACCCTATTCTAAATTACTAAAGTTCAAAGCTCTTTTACCTTACCAGCCCTGACCAGGGCCCTTTGCGGGGCATGCCCCAAGAAATTCAGCTCTTTTGCCTGTAAAAAAAAACATACAATACCCCCCCCCCAACATTACAACCCACCACCCACATACCCCTAATCTAACCCAAACCCCCCTTAAATAAACCTAACACTAAGCCCCTGAAGATCTTCCTACCTTATCTTCACCATACCAGGTTCACCGATCGATCCAGAAGAGCTCCTCCGATGTCTTGATCCAAGCCCAAGCGGGGGGCTGAAGATGTCCATGATCCGGCTGAAGTCTACATCCAAGCGGGAGCTGAAGAGGTCCATGATCCGGCTGAAGTCTTCTATCAACGGCATCTTCAATCTTCTTTCTTCCGGATCCATCTTGCAGACCTTCGACGCGGAACATCCTGCTGGCCCGACGGACTACCGACGAATGAAGGCTCCTTTAAGGGACGTCATCCAAGATGGCGTCCCTCGAATTCCGATTGGCTGATAGGATTCTATCAGCCAATCGGAATTAAGGTAACACTAAGCCCCTGAAGATCTTCCTACCTTGTTTTCACCCTACCAGGCTCACCCATCCGTCCTGAAGAGCTCCTCCGATGTCCTGATCCAAGCCCAAGCGGGGGGCTGAAGAGGTCCATGATTCGGCTGAAGTCTTCATCCAAGCGGGAGCTGAAGAGGTCCATGATCCGGATGAAGTCTTCTATCAACGGCATCTTCAATCTTCTTTCTTCCGGATCCATCTTGCAGACCTCCGACGCGGAACATCCTCTTCTCCCGACGCCTACTAGCCGAATGACGGTTCCTTTAAGGGACGTCATCCAAGATGGCGTCCCTCGAATTCCGATTGGCTGATAGGATTCTATCAGCCAATCGGAATTAAGGTAGGAATATTCTGATTGGCTGATGGAATCAGCCAATCAGAATCATGATCAATCCGATTGGCTGATCCAATCAGCCAATCAGATTGAGCTCGCATTCTATTGGCTGATCGGAACAGCCAATATAATGCGAGCTCAATCTGATTGGCTGATTGTATGTTTTTTTTTACAGGCAAAAGAGCTGAATTTCTTGGGGCATGCCCCGCAAAGGGCCCTGTTCAGGGCTGGTAAGGTAAAAGAGCTTTGAACTTTAGTAATTTAGAATAGGGTAGGGCATTTTGTTATTTTGGGGGTCTTTGTTATTTTATTAGGGGGCTTAGAGTAGGTGTAATTAGTTTAAAATTGTTGTAATATTTTTCTTATGTTTGTAAATATTTTTTTATTTTTTGTAACTTAGTTCTTTTTTATTTTTTGTACTTTAGTTAGTTTATTTCATTGTAGTTATTTGTAGGAATTGTATTTAATTTATTTATTGATAGTGTAGTGTTAGGTTTAATTGTAGGTAATTGTAGGTATTTTATTTAATTAATTTAATGATAGTATAGTGTTAGGTTTAATTGTAACTTAGGTTAGGATTTATTTTACAGGTAATTTTGTAATTATTTTAACTAGGTAACTATTAAATAGTTCTTAACTATTTAATAGCTATTGTACCTGGTTAAAATAATTACAAAGTTGCCTGTAAAATAAATATTAATCCTAAAATAGCTACAATGTAATTATAATTTATATTGCAGCTATATTAGGATTTATTTTACAGCTAAGTATTTAGCTTTAAATAGGAATAATTTATTTAATAAGAGTTAATTAATTTCGTTAGATACAAATTATATTTAACTTAGGGGGGGTGTTAGTGTTAGGGTTAGACATAGCTTTAGGGGTTAATACATTTATTATAGTAGCGGTGAGCTTTGGTCGGCAGATTAGGGGTTAATGTTTGAAGTTAGGTGTCGGCGATGTTAGGGAGGGCAGATTAGGGGTTAATACTATTTATTATAGGGTTAGTGATGCAGATTAGGGGTTAATAACTTTATAATAGTAGCGGTGCGGTCTGCTCGGCAGATTAGGGGTTAATAAGTGTAGGCAGGTGGAGGCGACGTTGTGGGGGGCAGATTAGGGGTTAATAAATATAATATAGGGGACGGCGGTGTTAGGGGCAGCAGATTAGGGGTACATAAGGATAATGTAAGTAGCGGCGGTTTACGGAGCGGCAGATTAGGGGTTAAAAATAATATGCAGGGGTCAGCGATAGCGGGGGCGGCAGATTAGGGGTTAATAAGTGTAAGGTTAGGGGTGTTTAGACTCGGGGTACATGTTAGGGTGTTAGGTGCAGACGTAGGAAGTGTTTCCCCATAGCAAACAATGGGGCTGCGTTAGGAGCTGAACGCTGCTTTTTTGCAGGTGTTAGGTTTTTTTTTCAGCTCAAACAGCCCCATTGTTTCCTATGGGGGAATCGTGCACAAGCACGTTTTTGAGGCTGGCCGCTTGCGTTAGCAACTCTGGTATCGAGAATTGAAGCTGCGTTAAAAATGCTCTACGCTCCTTTTTTGGAGCCTAACGCAGCCTTTTTGTGGACTCTCAATACCAGAGTTATTTTTATGGTGCGGCCAGAAAAAAGCCAGCGTTAGCTACGCGGGTCGTTACCGACAAAACTCCAAATCTAGGCCGTGGAGCGCTATTTATAGTGTAGGGTACATTATCCATATTGCAACACAGTCTAATGTTACAAGTGAATGGTACAAAAGGTTTACCAGAAAATCTTAGAACGGCCAACATTTTATTTAGCATGCCTGTCCCCCTATATTATATTAACCTAATAGAAAGAGCAGGATGTGAGGTCATTGCTCATTTTACAAGTGGTGAGTTATGTTTTTTGCTCAAGCGCAGCACATAAAGGCACTGAAAAACTTTGAAATGTGTTAAGGCTAGAATAAATGCGTAACGAAACATATAGATGATAGATAGATAGATAGATAGATATAGATAAATAGATATAGATAGATATATTATATACAATATATTAAAATAAATTATTTCACACACACACATTTACACATATATATTAAATGTAAAATGTAAAATATAGATTTATTATTTAAATAAATATTTAAACAGTGAAGTAAAGGGATATGCTATATGACAAGGTATTGAACTGTGAATGCTTAAAATGTATATACATATGTGCACACAGAAATAGAAGCACTCTACCAGGAACAAAGACAGCTTGATAGCTTGTTCTATGACAAATTACCACCTAGGAACAGCCTCTTTTAGCCCAATTGTGCTTTTCACAGAGGATAACTTTCCTGATGTATATCATTCTGATCCCCCCTACCAAAGTCAGTTCAGTCCTGAAATACTAGGGAATCTCTCACTGAACAAGGAACTTGGCAACCCCAGATTATCGTTTTGGCTTTTGTTGGCCCTCATAAGTGAGGTGCAACCATATTCTTATAAGCACATTGGGCAAGGAATCTGGTTTCCAGCATGAATCTGATCCAGCCTAAGAAGGTTATTCCAGCCCAGAAATACTAGGCAATCCTCCTCTGAACAAGGGACATGGCAACCCCAAGCGATCATTCTGGACTTTTTTGGGGCTTGTCAGTGAGGTGTAGTGACTCAGCTATTGTTCATTCCTGGTAGAGTGCTTCTTTTTCTGTATGTATTTGTATTATGACCCTAGGGAAAGCTCCCTAAAAAGTGATGGAGGAATCCAGATGTAGTCTTCTTGCCCAATATGCTAATGGGAATATTAGGGCACCTCACTAATAAGGACAAAAGAAGACTGAAATGATAATTTAGAGTTGCCATGTTCCTTGTTCATTAAAGGATTTCCTGGTATTTTGGGTAAAAAATATATATGTATGTGTATTTGTATGAGTATGCAAATGTATGTGTGTATATACTGTATGTGTTATGTGTGTGTGCTCCTCTTCATCACAGAGCCCTGTCCGTACTAACAGGAGGCTTAGTATGAAGGTTTCCAGGGCCTGCACTAAAGGACCTTCTCCATTACTGCATGCCCAGGGATCCACGGCACTAAGCCTACTGTTAGCGTGGTCATGGCTCTGTGAAGAAGAGGAGCGGGTTATCCTGGCTCTCCAGTGCACGGAAGGTAATTGTTTTTAACTATTTAAAGAAAAAGAATGAATACTGCTGACTTCTGCATTATTCCTTCCTTTTCTTTAAACTTCATGCTGCATTCCTTTGTATATATTCATCTTGAGATGAATATCAGTGTTTTGTTAATGGCTGTGCATTGGTAAAGAAACAAATGCACAAGTCAAGTACAAATACAATTACAAATAAAAGTAACTCAGTGGAGATGGGTGAATCACCCAATGGGTACTTTTCCATTAACAGGCCAAAACTCTATAGTGCCATCTGCTGGCATTCTATATTCACCAACAGAGTTGTGGTCCATTAATGGAAAAGTACTAAAATAAATTACTCTATTATAAATAAGCTTTATATTTGTTTACCAAAATCTGAAAATGTGGTTAAAAACAAAGTAAAATTTGTGATCCTGTGCCACTCAAGATGAGAATTCAACTGGTGACCCAATCAGGAGCAGACATACAGGTGTATAGCCAAATTTACATTGCTGGTGCAAAAACTGAACCACAAAGCAATAGCCAATTCAGATGGTGTCAAGTGTTTTTGGCTTCCATTTTGCATTACTTGTTACATTCTCTTTTACAGATGCACAAAAACCATCTGTATTCATATATTTAATATGTGTGTGTTTTACATGATTTCCAAATGTTGTATATTTTGCAATACTAGTTGTAAAGGCCATTCTGACCTATTGCAACTAGTTTAGGAAGCCATTAACTTGATCAGAAGGCCTGTTATTTTTCTCCAGACACAAATATGCTGTGTTCTGGAATTCATCCTCTGTAGCTGGATGTCTACAGGAGATAAAATGATATATTTTCCATAAAGCAATGAAACATATTATAAATGTCAAATAATGTAATGCTATGCATCTTTAATTCCCCAGCAAGATTTTATTACGCAGTGGGGTCCTTGAACTTTTTCCTTACTTATGTCAAATTAGCATATTCTCTGCTTTTAGCAAAATAGAAATATCTTTTCAAAATGGAATGATAATAGAGGTTTACAGAGATAAACTATTCTACTCAACAGTCCATTTTAATGCATACAGGTCTGAAAAGAAGTTTATAAATTCAAAGAGAAAAGCGCTATGCCAAGAAAAGTACAAATCATAACAAAGAAATAATTGATACAGACAAGCGGTCCATTGTGACAGCTGCATGAATGTGGAAGCAATGATAAACGCTAAGCTTGCTATGTCATAATTACATCCTCTTTTCAACAGTGGCTTTTGTCAGTCGTACCCTGGTATATGGTGTGACAGAAAGGCACTGCAGTGTGGGAGGCAGCCACAGCTGGATTTATACTGTAATTAGGCAAACCTCCAAGTCACCTAAGAATGCTTCTGCCATATAGTTGGAACTGTATCATATTGAGGGCCTATCCCTTTATATAAATCCTTTCAAACATCCCTACTAAGTTTTCTTCACATTGATAAAGTTTATATATGAAATGTGTGTGTATTACATATATGTATTTGTCTATCTGCATGTTTGTGTCTACCTGTGTATATATGCTAATATATGTGCGTGTATTTGCAGATAAATATTAGAATATCTGTGTATATTTGTGTATGCTTGTTTGTGTGTGTGTGTGTTTGTATGTGTGTGTATGTGTGTGTTTGTGTGTATGTGTGTCTAAATATATATGTACTGTACATATTTAACATTCCAATATTCTTCACTTACAGGATAATGTACTTTTTTATTGTAACTACATATTTCTATATATATATATATGTATATTCCTATACCTATATATCTATTCCTATAGATATATAGGTATAGATGTGTATTTTACATGAACAATATCAGATATAAATAGAAACACATATTTAATAAAAAGGGTACATTATTTTCTATGTAAAGAACATAGGAATGTAAAATATGCATGATGTGTATTGGGTTTTGCGATTTATATTTAACGTGGTAGGGAAAGTGCAGATGAAAACAGTAAACTTATGGCGATTTATTGAAATATTACATATACAATTTTTAAAATAATTAAAAAAATATTTAAAATTACATACTGTAAAATATTTTATGGATTATTTAGAATATTTGACATTATGTTTAACAATTTTCAATATTTTTTATAAATGTTCTCATATTTTATTTGTAATATTTCAATAACGTGCTTAAGATTACTAAAGTTTCATGTGCACTAACCTGGCCGCGTTAAATTTAAATCGTAAAATCTGTTGCGCAAAATGCATATTTTACATCCCTATTTTCTTTACATAGAAAAAAATATATTTTTATTATTACTGTTCATGTAAAATACATATCTATACATAGATATCTCCTGGAATAGATATACAGGTATAGGTATATACAGATATATATATATGTACAGTATATAGGTAGTCCTCAGTTTACGCCGGGGTTAGGTTCCAGGAGGAATGGTTGTAAATCAAAACCGTTTTAAATTGAAACCCAGTTTATAATGTAAGTCAAAGGGAAGTGAGGGGGTTAGGTTCCAGGCCCCTCTCAAAATTATCATAAGTAACACCTAATACATTATTTTTAAAGCTTTGAAATGAACACTTTAAATGCTAAACAGCATTATACACCTAATTATATAGATTGTATCATCATCAAACTAAGTTTAATGAACAAAAACTTTTTTACTTGCATTTTCTGCAATCAGTTCTTTGCATTGTTAGCATGTTAGATAATATTGGGTCTGCGCCTATTCTATGCATTTCAATCTGCAGTGATTAATAAGCAGTTAGGCACCTTCACCTCAAGCAGCTGGACAGGAAGATAATAGGGAAGTGGCTGCTCGATAGCTAATGTCTGTTCTGTGTACACAGATCAATTTCAGGCAGTTAAGTTGCATAACTTTGCTGCAAAACAAGTGGACAGCTCCACCTACTGGCTATTTTAATTAGTGCACTTTGCTTTCCAAAGCTTTTCGATAGAAGTCACATGACTGGAAAAAAGGTTGTTATTCTGAAACGGTGCAAATTGAACCAGCATAAACCGAGGGCCACTTGTATATAGAAATATGTATTTATAATAAAAAGGACATTATCCTGTAAGTGAAGAACATCGGAATGTTAAATATGTACAGTAAATATACATTAAAACACATAAATACATATATATATATATATATATATATCAACAAATCCATTCAATTACTAGTGGGAATTCCAGGTGGAGGCAAAAAACACCCCAGCAAAGCTTCAAGTATCCTCCCACTACCCACAATCCCCAGTCATTCAGCTGAGGAATTATGGAAAGAGAAGAAGACACACAGGGTATATAGGTGCCTGAGGTTTAGAAAAATTACAAAAAGCCATCTTAAAAATAAGGGCGGGTCGTGGACTCTCCATGCCAGGAAAGAAAATAATTTATCAGGTAAGTATAAATGATGTTTTCTTTTCAAAGGCATGGAGAGTCCACAAAGCTATTCAATTACTAGTGGCACAGAATGGAAGGGGGGATACACAGAATAGAGTCCACAGAATGGAAGGGGGGATACACAAGACAGGCGAACCTAAACAGAAGGTACCACTGCTTGAAGAAATTTCCTCCCAAAAAAAGCCTCATCTGAGGCAAAAACATCAAATTTGTAAACTTTGGAAAAAGTATGCAATGATGATCAAGTGGCCGCCTTGCAAATCTGTTCCATAGAAGCATCATTTTTAAAGGACCAAGAGGAAGTGACAGCCCTAGTGGAATGAGCCCTCATATTCTCTGGAGGCTGCTGTCCAGCTGTCTCATAAGCCAATCGAATAACACTTCTCATCCAAAAGGAGAGAGTAAAAGAAGTGGTCTTCTGACCTCTTCATTTACCAGAAAAGACAACAAAAGGAGCAGAGGATTGACAAAAATCTTTTGTAGCCTGTAAATAGAACCTTAACATCCAGATGTTAATAACCACTCCTTCTAAGAGGAAGGATTAGGACAAAATGAAGGAACAACAATTTCTTGGTTAATATTGCATTCCGAGACCACCTTAGGTAGAAATCCTAATTTAGTATGAAGAACTGCCTTATCCGCAAAAAGAATAAGATAAGGAAAATCACACTGTAGAGCAAAAGCTCCAAAACTCTACTGACAGAGGAAATTGCCAGCAGAAACAAAACTTTCCAGGACAATAACTTGATATCAACAGAATGCATAGGCTCAAATGGAGCCTGCTGCAGAACTTTGAGAACCAGATTAAGACTCCAAGGAGATGCAATTGACATAAACACAGGCCTGATTCTAACTAAAGCCTGGACAAAAGATTAAACATCTGACAAAATCGCCAGACGCTTCTGCAGAAGAATAGACAGAGCCAAAATCTGAACCTTTAGGGTACTGACTGATAAACCCTTCTACAGGCACTCCTGAAGAAAGGACAGAATACTGGGAATTCTCACCTGACTCCAAGAAAAAACCCTAGATCCGCATCAATGGAGGTATTTATGTCATAACTTATAATAAATCTTGCAAGTAAAAGGTTTACGAGCCTGAATCATAGTCTCAATAACATTCACAGAAAAACCTCATCTGGACAAGACTAAGCGGTCAATATCCAAGCAGTCAGCTTCACAGAGATTAAGATCAGATGGAGGAAGGGACCCTGAAGTAGAATATCCTTCCTCAGAGGCAATTTCCACAGGGGGAAATGACGATATCCTCACTAGGTCTGCAAACCAAGTTCTGTGAGGCCACGCTGGAGCTATTAGAAACACTGAAGCCTGCTCCTGTTTGATACGAGCTATCATCCGAGGAAGGAGGGCAACTGGAGGAAACAGATAAATTAGACCGAAATCCCATGGCACTGCCAGGGCGTCTACCAGAGATGCTTGAGGAGGATCTCTTGATCTTGCTCCGTATCTTGGAAACTTGACGTTTAGACGAGATGCCATCAGATCCAGCTCTGCAACTCCCCACTTGAGGGTTAACATCGAGAAAACTTCCAGATGGAGAGCCCATTCCCCTGGATAAAACATTTGCCTGCTCAGATAATCCACTTCCCAGTTGTCCACCCCTAGGATATGAATGGCAGAGAGATGACAATTATGAGACTCTGCTCACTAAAGAATGCAAGTCCCCTCCTTCATAGCTAACAAGCTCCGAGTTCCCTACTTGGTGGTTGATATATGCCACCGCAGTGATGTTTTCTGATTGAAATCTGATAAACCGGACTAAACTCAGTTGAGGCTGAGCTGATAGAGCATTGAGAATTGCTCTCAATTCTAGGATATTTATAGGAAGGGCAGACTCCTCCTGAGTCCAAAGTCCCTGAGCTCTTAGGGACCCCCAAACTGCTCCCCAGCCTAACTGACTGGCATTCGTGGTCACAATCTCCCAAGAAGGTCTCAGGAAACATGTGCCCTCAGACAAATGGTCCTGGGAGATCCACCAAGACAGAAACATCCTTGTCTGAGAGTCTAAAACTATCCTCTGAGAGTGATCCAAATGGTCTCCATTCCATTGATTGAACATACATAACTGTAGAGGTCTCAGATGGAAGTGAGCAAATGGAATTAAGTCCATTAATGCCAACATGAGACCAATTACTTCCATGCATACAGCCACCAATGGACGAACAGAGGACTGAAGAGAAAGACAGGCCTCCAGAATCTTCAATTTTCTGACCTCTGTCAAAAATATCTTCATAGATACTGAGTCTATGATTGTCCCCAGAAAACATACCCTGGTACTTGGCACCAAGGAACTTTTCCCTATATTCACCTTCCACCAGTGAGAGCAGAGAATAGCTAAAAGAGTATCTGTATGGGATCTTGCTAACTGAAAAGATGGTGTCTGGACGAAGATATTGTCAAGGTAAGGAGCCACCGCAATCCCTAGAGATCTGGCCACAGCCAAAAGAGCCCCTAGAACCTTTGTAAACATTTCAGGAGCAGTGGCAAGGTCGAAAAGGCAGGGCTATAAATTGGAAATGTTGATCCAAAAAAGCAGACCTCAGGAACTTAAAATGTTCCCTGTGGATAGGTACATGAAGATATGCATCCCTTTGGTCTATAGTGGTCATAAACTGACCCTTCTGAACTAGAGGGAGAATAGAACGAATAGTCTCCATCTCGAAGGACGGGACCTTGAGAAACTTGTTGAAAGACTTTAAGTTAAGATTTGAATAAAATCCCTGATCCTGTTCTGCTAGAGGAACTGGGATAATCACTCCCAGAGAGGACAAATCCCTTACGTAGTTTAAGAAGGCCTCTCTCTTTACCTGGTTTAGAGATAATCTTGATAATAGGAATCTGTCCTTGGGGGGACAAGACTTGAATCATATCCTGTATTCCTGGGAGATTACATCCACTGCCCAAGGATCTGAAAAGTCGCGAATCCAAGCCTGCTGAAAAAAAGAAAGCCTGCCCCCCTACCTGATCCAGAACTGGATCAGGGTCGGCCCCTTCATGCTGACTTAGCCTCAGCGGAAGGCTTTCTGGATTGATTACCCTTGTTCTAGGGCTGGCTAACTCTCCAAGAAGTCTTAGCTTGTTCAGATTTAGTAGGCGGGAAAGATCTCTGTCCCTTGAAGTTACGAAAGGAATTCAAAAAGTCTGTGGTAAAAAAAACTCCATTTTCACCAGTAACTGTGGAAATGATCTCTGTCAGACCAGGACAAAATAAAGTCCTACCCTTAAAAGGTAGAGACAGAAGCTTGGCAAGTCACATCCGCAGACCAAGACTTTAACAAAGGGCTCTGCGGGCTAGAATAGCAAAACTAGAAATCTTGTCTCCCAGCCTAACAACCTGCATAATGGCATCACAAATAAAAGTCTTAGCCAGCTTTAGAGCCTTGATCCTATCCTGGATCTCCTCTATAGTAGTCTCCTCTGAAATTAGATCAGAGAAAGAGTCACACCAGCAACTGTCGCAATACTAGCAACTGGTTGCTACTGCAAACCCTGATGAAGAAATATCTTTCATAAATAACCCTCTAGTTTCTTATCTATAGGGTCTCTAAAAGGGGAACTATCCTCAAGAGGAATAGTAGTTCTCTTGGCTAAGGAAGATATAGCACCCTCTACTCTAGGAACAGTGCGCCACAGATCTCGCACTGAATCAGCCACAGGAAACATTTTTTTAAACACAGGACATGGGTTAAAAGGAACACCCGGCTTCTCCCATTCCTGAGATATAATGTCAGACCTATATATATATAATCATATAGATAATCAATCATCAATATATATATATATATATATATATATATATATATATATATATTACCAAAAATACATTAGATATATAAAGAAATATTTAGAAGAAGAAATGCAATTATGCAATCGCAATTGCATGTTGTGCCCTTCTGAGAGCAAGGATGTGACCCCGAAGTTGCGTTTTTTTGGCTTTCAACTTGTAATACGCGCACGTTAAAAAAATTGCATGAATATCACACTCAGGGAAACGCAAATTTACACTCCAAATGTAATCTAGCCCAGTGTGTTTATGTTCAGCCGAATCGGTCACAGTTTGCTATTGTCAATATCCAAGAAGAAAAAGGGACAGATTTAACAGACTCTCTTAATGAAATCACTGAAGGACTTGCTATCTTCAATATTTCCCAATATATAATGATGATGAGAAATCTGTTTTATACAAAGGGCTGGACTTTGCCCCTTCCAATAGATTTTCGAGTTTTAATACCCTATTGGATATAAATACATTTATATGCAAGCTAGCCTTATAAAGATTATTTGCATTGTCAAACAGGGATAACATACAATGTGATAATAGGAATATTGATATTGAGATAGTTGCTGAGCAAGCCATTAACAAACCTCTTTTGCCAAATCAGCAATGCATGTGCAATTGTTACCATTAATGAATTGTATAACTATGATGTAGACCCAGATGTTCCCTTTGATAAACTTCAGAAACCAAAAAGGGATAGATCTACCTTTTACCCAGTAAATTTTAGGGGTTCCATGATCAATACCCATCAGAAGGCTGTACAAGATGCAATCCTTAAGTAAGAACAACAAATTGGCTTGAGCAAGGATACTGTCAGCCTAAATATGAAATGCACAGAATGTGCAAAAATCAAATCTCTACAAGATAATGAGGAGGTTGTAATAAGGAATTCATACAAGGGTGGCAGTATCATTATCATGTATAAATCTTTCTACTCTTAGGAGGCTTATAGACAACTCTCAGACACCACAGTTGATCGGAACGGCCAATAGAATGCAAGCTCAATCTGAATGGCTGATTGGATCAGCCAATCGGATTGAACTTCAAGCTGATTGGCTGATTCAATCAGCCAATCAGATTTTTCCTACCTTAATTCCGATTGGCTGATAGAATCCTATCAGCCAATCGGAATTGAAGGGATGCCATCTTGGATGACATCCCTTAAAGGAACCTTCATTCATCGTTAGTCATCGGGAAGAAGAGGATGGCTCCGCGTCGGCTCGTCTGAAGATGACTCCGCTCCGCTCCAGATGGATGAAGATTGAAGACGCCGCTTGGATGAAGACTTCAATCGGATGGAAGACCTCTTCAGCGCCGCCTGGATGTTGACTTCAATTGGATGGAAGACTTCTTCAGCGCCCCTTGGATGATGACTTCTGCCGCTCCGGATCTCCTCTTCGGTTCCATCGGTGGTCGGCTGGCTGAAGACGGCTCAAGGTAGGATGATCTTCAGGGGAGTAGTGTTAGGTTTATTTAAGGGGGTTTGGGTTAGATTAGGGGTATGTGGGTTTTAATGTTGGGGGGGTTGTATTTTTTTTTACAGGCAAAAGAGCTGAATTCTTTGGGGCATGCCCCGCAAAAGGCCCTTTTAAGGGCTGGTAAGGTAATAGAGCTGGTAACTTTTTAATGTAGAATAGGGTAGTGAATTTTTTTATTTTGGGGGGCTTTGTTATTTTATTAGGGGGCTTAGATTAGGTGTAAGTAGCTTAAAATTGTTGTAATATTTTTGAAATGTTTGTAACTTATTTTTTTTATTTTTTGTAACTTAGCTTTTTTTATTTTTTGTACTTTAGTTAGTTTATTTAATTGTATTTAATTGTAGTTATTTGTAGCTAATTTATTTAATTAATTTAATGATAGTGTAGTGTTAGGTTTAATTGTAACTTAGTAAATGCAACAAAAGTGGCGCTTACCGGTCCGGGGTCTCTTCACCGTGTACTCGAGCAGCGTGTCTTCAGCGTTTGCTCAGCTCAGCTTCTCCATCTTGTCTCCTCACTGTCAGGAGCCCAGCAGAAGCGCCTACGTCCCAGGCGCAGACTCAGGATCCAATCACCATACATTTCCGGGCGTCACTCACTTGCAGGAAGAAGTAGAATCAGCAGACTGAAAACTCCAAAACTTCAATAGGTAAAAACAGCTTTATTGGTGACAGAGTAGTAAAAACAAATAGAGCCTTAGCTCATAGTCGCAATCCGGGGTCACAGAACAGCAATTGCAGACATGTTTCGAGTGGTTCCTCCACACTTGATCACTGCTGATTTTTGCTAGTTCTGTGACCTGTTTTAAAAGCACAAGACATTTGCCAATTAAATAATTAGTAAAGAAATTAAAAACAATAAAGTTAACCCCTTCTTGCCCTGATGTTGTTATATATATTTAAACTCTTTGACAGGCTAATATATACACCTGACCTGAACTTTTTACTGATTTTATGTATGGGCATATAGTAATTATTCATTGGTGGCAGGCTAAACTTACTCTACATTTTAATAATAATCCACAACAGCAGAGATTATGTATAGTATTGAACCTTGTTTCAAATATTCCATATAGCAAACTAATTATGTGTATTTATATATTATATGCCTATGTGATTCCTTTGTTGAATTTATATGCTTATTGAATTATTTCTAGATGTTCTTAAGATGCACATTTCTTGTGTTGATACATATGTGCCTAAGTAATTTTAGATAAATTTTAAATTTTAAATAAACAGATTCACATCACTCTCTTTGTTAATACCCAGAGGTGATCTGGTATTCAACAGGAAGATCCATTGTGCCTCCTTGTAGTCAAGTTTGTAAATTCTGTCACCTCCTCTTTTGTGTGGAGGGACATGATCAATAGCCTGAATAGACAGTAATGAGGCATCCCTTGCATGTATTGATTTAAAATGTCTGGATACAGGTGTATCCGTGTCGGGGTCCTCAATATCCCGAATGTGTTCTAGGGCCCTGTCCTTCAGGTGGCGTTTTGTTTTGCCTACATATTGAATCTGACACCCCCTACAGGTGAGGAGGTAGATTACATGATTAGACTTACAATTTAATCTAAACCTGATGTCATATGTACGTCTAGTTGTTGTTGAGGTAAAGGTAGTACCCTCTATTACATGATTGCATGTTTTACAACGCTGTGCTTTACATTTGTAGAACCCTACCCTATAGGGTAACCATGTTCTACTCTTCTCTATTGGTAAATCTGAGGGTGCCACAATATTGCCAATTGTTTTGTTTTTCCTTGCGACAAATTTGCAATTTTGTGTGATGTTTTCTAGGTTAGAGTCAGTGGTTAAGATGGGAAGACTTTCTCTTATGATGTCACATATTCTTCTATATTCTAGACTGTACGGGGTACTAAACACAATTTTATTCTCACCTTTTGGCCTTTGTTGGACACTTTGTTTCTTGTATTTTAATAAACTATCTTGTGGTATTGAATCCACTTCTTTCTTGGTGTCTTTTAATAGGCTCTCCGAGTACCCCCTTCTGAGTAATCTCTCCTCTAGTACCTCACATTGTTCCTCGTATATTTTGGTGTCAGAACAAACCCTTTTGATTCTAATGTATTGTCCTTTGGGGATAGCCCTTTTAACATGCCATGGATGGCTTGACTTGTAATTCAGAATTGTATTCCCCCCTGTAGGCTTCCTATAAAGGGTAGTACTAACAGTCTTTGTAGTTGTATCCACTTGAAGGGCCAGATCTAAGAATACTGTATTTTTGTCGCTTTGTACATAGGTGAATTTTAAATTTTTATCATTAGTATTAATGGTATTTATGAACATACTGACAGTTTCTTCATCACCATCCCACACCACCAGCAGGTCATCTATATATCTTCCATAATACACTATATGTTCTTTGAGGGGGTTGTCATCTCCACAGACGTGGGCGACCTCCCACCAACCCATAAAGAGGTTGGCATAGGACGGGGCAAACTTGGCCCCCATGGCCGTCCCACACCTCTGGAGATAACACCCCCCCCTTGAACATAAAAAAAATTGTGTGTAAGTAAAAATTCAATTGCAGTAAGTAAAAAATATATAACATCTTCTGCATAATTTGAAAAATTGTTCAAGAAATATGACACTGCTGCTAACCCCTGGTGGTGTGGGATGGATATGTATAGGGATGTGACATCTATAGTGATGAAGCGATATGTATCCTTCCATTTTAATGCTTTCATTTGATTTAATACTTGTGTGGAATCACGAATATAACTCATTAATTCTACAACCAATGGTTGGAGAAATGTGTCCACTAATTCGGACAGGGGTTCAAGTAATGACCCTACTCCCGATATGATGGGGCGACCGGGTGGGTTTTTGCTGTCCTTATGCAGTTTAGGGACAAAATAAAAAATGGGTGTATATGGATTGGCAGGTAGGAGAGTATCTAGCTGGGATTCCTTAAAGGCCCCTGCTTGTTGTCCTAGTGTGAGGATGTCAGCTAGTTGGATTTTAAATTTTTGTGTTGGGTTAAAGGTAAGTTTGGCATACACATCATTGTCATTTAACTGGCGGAGAGCCTCTGATACGTAGTATTCACGGTCCATAACCACTACGTTCCCCTCCTTGTCCGATTCCTTTATTACAATGTTGTTATTTTCCCCCAGCCTTTTTAGTGTCATGTGTTGTTTATGTGTTAAGTTTAATTTGTATACATCCCTGTTAGTATTTTCTTTTGTTACCTTCTCTGAGAGTATTTTTAATTTGTTTTCTACTGTTCGCTGGAAAACCTCTATGCTTTTGCTTCTGCTATTTACAGGGTAGAAAGCACTTTTTTTCAATGTTGGGGGAATTGTCTTAACTTCTTCCTCAGCTGTGTTTTCATTTAACATTGTAGTAAGGTCTAATAAAAGACATTGTTCATCAAAGGGGAGTTGATTTCTATTATTAATCTGGTGTGCTTGTGCCTCATCCTTATTGACCTGTTCGGCACAGTCCTGTGGCTTTGAGAAGTGATTCTTCAAAGTTAGCTTTCTCACAAATTTATTTACATCATGGACGGTGCCGAACAGGTCAAAATGGTCTGTAGGAGCAAATCCTAAACCTAAACCCAGTACCTCTACCTCTATGGCTGTTAGGTCATATTTAGAAAGATTTATAACATTTTTTATGAGTACTTCTTTATTTGATTGCGTGTCTGATACCTCCCCACCATGCCTCCCCTTCTGCCTATGTCTCCCCCTACTGCCCCTTCTTGTTTTTTTCTTTTGGGTTTTGTCCCCATTCGCCCTTCGTTTTTTGACTGATTTTCACTGACTTCTAATGGATTGTCTAGTACTGACATGCCCTCCAGATGTACCATCTCATCATTAGAATCGTGCTCGGAGGTGTCAACGTCATATTCTGTTTCTGCAAACTGCACCTTTTTGTTGCCTTTTTTTGGCTGTACATCCATCTTATGTCTTTGAAACATATGACGTTGACCCCTCCTTCCACTTTGCCATCTATAAACTTTATCACATTCATAATCTCTTTTATCCCTTGATAATTTTTGCTTTTTAAAAGCCCAAAGATCTTTAGTAAATTTTGCCATATTTTCTTAAAATTTCTTATCATAAGTTATAAACTCTTTATCTGTTTGAAACATTTTTAAGTCTCTTTGTACTGTCTTAATATGGTCAATGGACTCTCTCCTCTGCTGTTTTTTATATTCCACCAGCAGATCAATCAAGGCAAAGGAACATGTGTCTAAAATTTGGTTCCATTTTTTGATAAAGTCCATATCTGTTACAAGAAATGATGGGAATTTCCTTATTCTTAATCCTCTTGGGATCCTTTTTTGTTTTTTGTACATTAGGAAAGTCTTTATGTCTAAGTCTAGTTTAATATCTTTTCTCCTCAGATCATCCATCTGGAAAAACAAGTCATCTAAAGTGCTCTCATTTTCTGACAATATGTCATCCACCTCTTAGTCATAGCCCTTTAACGATGCCTCCAGGTCCTTAAACACAAATCCTTGTGTGTGTTCAGTTATGTCCGGTGTGTATATTATAGCCTAATTACAAAGGTAAAAATAATAATAAATCTCTTGTCACCAAAATAAGCTTTTATGCTTAATGCAAGTTGGTAAGTCCATATATATGTACAACAGTAAACGGGGTCCTTGTTATAGTACTAAACACCCCTTGAATAAATAAGCTGCTACTTACGATAAATGATTGTGAACATGAGCCACGCACTCTACTTACGCTAATACAGCTCCACGGACTAATTACACATCAATAATACCCCATATAGTCTTGCAGCCACTCAATAGACGTATCGTACTAAGTAAATGCAACAAAAGTGGCCCTTACCGGTCCGGGGTCACTTCACCGTGTACTCGAGCAGCGTGTCTTCAGCGTTTGCTCAGCTCAGCTTCTCCATCTTGTCTCCTCACTGTGAGGAGCCCAGCAGAAGTGCCTACGTCCCAGGCGCAGACTCAGGATCCAATCACCATACACTTCCGGGCGTCACTCACTTGCAGGAAGAAGTAGAATCAGCAGACTGAAAACTCCAAAACTTCAATAGGTAAAAACAGCTTTATTGGTGACAGAGTAGTAAAAACAAATAGAGCCTTAGCTCATAGTCGCAATCCGGGGTCACAGAACAGCAATTGCAGACATGTTTCGTGTGGTTTGAAACCTTTACCAAATTATTCATAATGTTGGACCAAATTTTTTTATTGACCGAATCGTTATTTCGAACTAATGTTCCGGCGATTGCCAAAACAAAATTATGTTAAACCGCCGCCACCCACGCCACCACTAAATAAAGCTATTAACCCCTAAATTGCCGACCCGCCACATAACTAACACTACCTAAACCTATTAACCCCTAAACCGACACCCCCCACATCGCCGACACTAACAAAATAACCAAATAAAGTTATTAACCCCGAAACCGCAGTTCCCCGACATCGCAGACACAAACTAAACCTGTTAACCCCTAAACTGCACCCCCCAGATCGTCAACACTACCTAAACATATTAACCCCTAAACCGCCATTCCCAAACATCACCAACACTAAATAAATCACTAAATGAAGTATTAACCCCATAAACAGCCGTTCCCTGACATCGCAGACACTAACTAAAACTATTAACCCCTAAACCGCACCCCCCACATCGCCAACTCTACCTAAACCTATTAACCCCTAAAGCGCCGTTCCCAAACATCGCCAACATTAACTAAACCTATTAACCCCTAAACCGCAGTTCCCAGACATCGCCAACACTAACTAAACCTATTAACCCCTAAAACCGCACCCCCCACACATCGCCAAAACTAATTAAACCTATCAACCCCTAAACCGTCGGCCCCCTCATCGCAACAACCTAAACTATATTAACCCCTAAACCTAACCCTAAACCTAACACCACCTAACTTTAATTTAATTTAAATAGACCTAAATTAAAGTTTAAATTAATAACTAAATACCTATTTAAATCTAAATACAAAAGTAACTTACCTGTGAAATAAAATCTAAGATAGCTACAATATAACTAATAGGTATATTGTAGCTAGCTTAGGTTTTATTTTTATTTCACAGGTAAGTTAATTATTTTAACTTGGTAGACTAGTTAGTAAAAAATTGTTATTAACTATTTACTAACTACTTAGTTAAAATAAATACAAACTTACCTGTGAAATAAAAATAAAACCTAAGGTGCCTTACACTAAAAGCTACCATTACAAAATAAAAAACCTACCATTACAAAAAAAAAAAAAAACACCTAGATTACGAGTTTTGCGTTAGAGGCTGTGCGGTGCTAACGAGCAGTTTTCCCTCACCGCTCACTTACATACAGCGCTGGTATTATGAGTTTTCAGAAACCCGACGTTAAAAGACAAGAAGTGAGCGTTGAGCAAAATTTTGCTCATTACCGCACTCCAATATCAGCACTGCTTAAGTCAGCGGTGAGCTGGTGTAACGTGCTCATGCATGATTTCCCCATAGGAATCAACGGGGAGAGCCGGCTGAAAAAAAGTCTAACACCAGCAAAAAAGCAGCGTAAAACTCCTTAACGAAGCCCCATTGATTCCTATGGGGAAATAAAATTTATGTCTACATCTAAAACCCTAACATGAACCCCGAGTCTAAACACCCCTAATCTTACACTTATTAACCCCTAATCTGCCGCCCCCGACACCGCCGACACCTGCATTATATTATAAACCCCTAATCTGCTGCTCCCAACATCGCCGAAACCTACATACTATTTATTAACCCCTAATCTGCCTTCCCCAATGTCGCCGACACCTACATTATATTTATTAACCCCTAATCTGCCTTCCCCAATGTCGTCAACACCTAATTATATTTATTACCCCTAATCTGTCTTCCCCAATGTCGCGCCACTATAATAAAGTTATTAACCCCTAAACCCAAGTCTAACCCTAAACCTAACACCCACTAACTTAAATATAATTTAAATAAATCTAAATAAATATTCCTATCATTAACTAAATTATTCCTATATAAAACTAAATACTTACCTATAAAATAAACCCTAAGATAGCTACAATATAACTAATAGTTACATTGTAGCTATCTTAGGGTTTATTTGTATTTTACAGGCAAGTTTGTATTTATTTTAAATAACTACCTAGCTAAAATAAATACAAAAGTACCTGTAAAATAAAACCTAACCTAAGTTACAATAACACCTAACACTACACTATAATAAAATAAATTTACTAAATTAAATAAATTACATACAATTAGCTAAATAGAATTCTATCAGCCAATCGGAATTAAGGTAGAAAAAATCCTATTGGCTGATGCAATCAGCCAATAGGATTGAAGTTCAATCCTATTGGCTGATCCAATCAGCCAATAGGATTGAGCTGGCATTCTATTAGCTGTTATTATTATTATTATTATTATCGGTTATTTGTAGAGCGCCAACAGATTCCGCAGCGCTATTAACAAAGACTGAGTACAACAAAACAATTATAGGGATCAAATGGATAGAGGGCCCTGCCAAGAGTTGCACTGTTCCAATCAGCCAATAGAATGCAAGCTCAATGCTATTGGCTGATTGCATCAACCAATAGGATTGAACTTCAATCCTATTGGCTGATTGCATCAGCCAATAGGATTTTTTCTACCTTAATTCCGATTGGCAAATAGAATTCTATCAGCCAATTGGAATCTAAGGCACGCCATCTTGGATGACGTCACTTAAAGGTACCATTATTCGTCGTTAGTCCGTCAGCAGAAGAGGATGCTCCGCATCGGATGTCTTGAAGATGGACCCGCTCCGCGCCGGATGGATGGATGAAGATAGAAGATGCTGTCTGGATGAAGACTTCTGCCCGTCTGGAGGACAACTTCGCCCCGGCTTGGATGAAGACTTATCCCGGCTTAGTTGAGGACTTCTGCCCGGCTTGGATGAAGACGTGTCCCGGTAAGTCGATCTTCAGGTGGTTAGTGTTAGGTTTTTTTAAGGGTGTATTGGGTGGGTTTTATTTTTAGGTTAGGGACTTTGGGCGGCAAAAGAGCTAACTGCCCTTTTAAGGGCAATGCCCATCCAAATTACCTTTTCAGGGCAATGGGGAGCTTAGGTTTTTTAGATAGTATTTTATTTGGGGGGTTGGTTGTGTGGGTGGTGGGTTTTACTGTTGGGGGGGGTGTTTATTATTTTTAGTATAGTATAATTTAGTGGGGGGTGTACTTTATTTTAATTTAAATTTAATTTAGTTAATTGTATGTAATTTATTTAATTGTATTTAATTTAGTAAATGTATTTAATTATAGTGTAGTGTTAGGTGTTATTGTAACTTAGATTAGGTTTTATTTTACAGGTACTTTTGTATTTATTTTAGCTAGGTAGTTATTAAATAGTTAATAACTATTTAATAACTATTCTACTTAGTTAAAATAAATACAAACTTGCCTGTAAAATAAAAATAAACCGTAAACTAGCTACAATGTAAGTATTAGTTATATTGTAGCTAGCTTAGGGTTTATTCTATAGGTAAGTATTTAGTTTTAAATAGGAATAATTTAGTTAATGATAGGGATATTTATTTAGATGTATTTAAATTATATTTAAGTTAGGGGGTGTTAGGTTTAGGGTTAGACAGGTTTAGGGGTTAATAACTTTAATATAGTGGCAGAGACGTTAGTGGCGGCAGATTAGGGGTTAATAATATAATGTAGGTGTCGGCGACATTCAGGAAGGCAGATTAGGGGTTAATAGATATAATGTAGGTGTCGTTGTAGTGTAAAACTCATAGCTACTGACTTTTAAATGCGTTAGGGATCTTGATGGGGTAGGGTGTACCGCTCACTTTTTGGCCTCCCAGGACAGACTCGTAATATCAGCGCTATGGAAGTCCCATAGAATAAAGACTTTACAAAGTTTACGTAAGTCGTTTTGCGGTAAGGCCAAACAAGTGTGCGGTACACCTAAACCTGCAAAACTTGTAATATCAGCGGGCGTAAAAAAGCAGCATTAGGACCTCTTAACGCTGCTTTTATACCCTAACGCACAACTCGTAATCTAGCCGACAAAAATTACAAAAATAAAAAATTACCATTACAAAAAATAACAAATGAAATTATCCAAAACAATAAAAAAATATTCCTATTCTAAAACCCTTAAAAAAAAAATAGCACACCAAAATAAAAAAAATCCCTAATCTATAATAAACTACCAAGGGCCCTAAAAAGAGCCTTTTGTAGGCCCATAAAAGGGCCTTTTGTAAGGCATTGCCCTAAAGTTAACAGCTCTTTTGCTAAAAAAACACAAAGACTCACTAACATTACAAACCCCCACCACCCCAAACCCACAAAATAAAAATTAAGTTAAACCTAATCTACCCATTGCCATGAAAAGGGCATTTGCATGGTCATTGCCCTTAAAGGGGCATTCAGCTCTTTTACTGCCCTTAAAAGGGAATTTAGCTCTTTTAAGAGTGCCCAACCTAATCTAACCCCCCCAAACTAAAAAAAACATTACACAAAATAACAAACGAATTATCAAAAATAATAAAAATTATTCCTATTGTAATAAATAAAAACCCTAATCTATAATAGACGACCAATAGCCCTTAAAAGGGCATTTTGTTAAACAGCTCTTTTGCTCGCAAATAAATACAAAGAACCACTAACATTACAAACCCCCACCCCCCACCCCCAAACCCACAAAATAAAAAACTATCTAAAAAACCTAATCTATTAATTTCCCTGAAAAGGGCATTTGTATGGGCATAGCCCTTAAAAGGGCATTCAGCTCTTTTACTGCCAATAAAAGGGCATTTACCTCTTTTAAGAGTGCCCACCCTAATCTAAACAAAAAAAAAACACCCCAAAAAACCTTAAACAAAACCAAACACTAACCCCTCTTTAGGTACTCACAGGTGTTCAAATCAGCCAATAGGAATGAGAGCTGTTTAAATTCTATTGGCTGATTTGAACAGTCAATAGGATTTAAGCAGCTCTTATTACTATTGGCTGACTATTTTTTTCAGCCAATAGGAATACAATGGTACCCCCTGTATAAAAGGGGTACTTTGCATTTCAATCCTCAGTGTGCTGCGGACGATCGCAGGAAGAGGACCTCCAAATCGGGTTGATGGACCTCCGCCTGGACCTCCTCTCGGACTTCGAACTGGACCTCCGCTTTTGTGCATCGTGGCTCCAACTCCGCAGGGATGAAGAAGATGCCAGTCCCGCGATGGATAAAGATGGAGCCGTCTGGATGAAGATGGAGCCACCTAGATGAAGATGGAGCTCTTTTCAGGGCAATGGGTAGATTAGGTTTTTTTAGATATTTTTTTTTAATTTTGTGGGTTTGGGGGGTTGTAATGTTAGTGGGTATTTGTATCTATTTGTGAGCAAAAGAGCTTTATAACTTAGGGCAATGCCCTACAAAAGGCCCCTTTAAGGGCTATTGGTAGTTTATTATAGATTTTTTTTTAAATTTTTGGGTGGGTTTTTTTTTTTTAAATGGGTATTAGCATAGGAATAATTTTTATTATTATTGATAATTCATTTGTTATTTTGTGTAATGTTTTTTGTTTTTTTTGGGGTGGGGTTTTTTTTTAGATTAGGCTGGGCCCTCTTAAAAGAGCTGAATGCCCTTGGAAGTTTATTATAGATTAGGGATATTTTTATTTTGTGGTGTTTTGTTTTTTTGTTTTTTTTTAAAAAGGGGGGTAATAGAAAAGGAATCATTTTTATTGTTTTGGATAATTTCGTTTGTTATTTTTTGTAATGGTAGTTTTTTATATTTTTTGTAGTTTTAGTGTTTTTTTTGTAATGGTAGGTATTAGTGTAAGGCAGCTAATGTTTTATTTTTATTTCACAGGTAAGTTTGTACTTATTTTAACTAGGTAGTTAGTAAATAGTTGAATTTACTCGTGTCGGTAGAGCAATGGCACCACTAACGGGTAAACTCCCTAATATTATTTAAATTGTTAGGTTTATTACCTAATATATCCTTGTATGGTATGATAGGGAGGGGTGCTTTGCACGATTCAATTATTTAAGCACACATCGTGGGAATGCAAGAGAGATTCCCACTATAGAATGTGATTATAGCACTCACTGCCCAGTGGAGGCTCCTCCATTTGTGCACATTCGCACGTGAACCCCCCAGGGGCAAGGAAGGAGGGGGGAAAAAATGAGCAAAAAAAAAAAATTAAAAAAAAGAGCAAAAAAAAGTTTGTTAAAAAATTTGTTGAATAAAATATATTTTTCCTAATTAATTTATATTGTATTATATTATCCCCAACAAATGCAGTACTGTTTGCTGTACACATATACATTACCCATTACATAACCCTCACTACACAAATAAACAAGCTAGGAGGAGTAGGATGCAGGAGCTAGGACCGGGTGGACGACAGAGTGAGAGCACACAGTATTTGGCTCGGCTGAGACATTGACAGCTGACGTCACACCACGCTTCACTAGCCACTCCTCTCCAACATCAGGCTGCTGTGCACTGTCTGCCACTAACCTAACCCACATCGCAGTGATCCGATCGCACGTGCGGTTAGAGAGCCCCTATGCCTGCACAGTGATCTATGCATTCACTGTGCAGGCATAGCTCCTCCCAGCCCGGCATTGCCTATAGAGGCTTAATCGCACAAGCTGAAGTGTGCGAGTGGACTTCAGCCTGTGCTCTGCCTCCTCCCACTGCCTGAGCCAGCTTCTGTGATACGCTGTTGCGTACACGTCATGGCCCCCACGAGGCTCCTCCCCCTCAACGGCGCGAAAATCTCATTGTAGAGATAGCGGTTGAGTGGAGAGGAGCTGTCAACAGAGGCAGTGAGCTGTGAGTAGCGTGCAGATCAGTCATGGATAATGCTCACTGTCAGAGTGAAGAAGCATAGCAAGGTATAGAGGAAAACTGAGTTTATTATAAACTGACTGGCAATTTGAAATTGTTTCTTGATTGATCTTAAAGTTAATATTTATGAATATGCACATACCGTCCTTCCCCTTGTGTCGGCCATTTTAGCTCTCTAAACAAAGTGTGAACTCTTAACTGACCACCGCCGCCAACACTAGCTCACCCTTACCTTCCCTGCTTAAATTTGTATACGTCTCAGCCTCCACTGTCTGGAACAAGTTCCTTGTACAGTACAGACAATGCACTCAGCTCAGCCTAGCCTGCATAATCACGCTGTGAGCAACAGTGTGTGCTCAGGCAGCTTGAATGACAATATTATATTAAAGTTAAATAATCTAATATTGTCATTAAAGCACTGCAGCCTGAGCGCATACTGTTCCTGAGCGCAATGATGCCGGCTAGGCTAGAGCTGAGTGCATTGTCTGTAGTTGTTTACCAACTTCCTCTGCTCTGACTTAGAGAGTCATCGTGAGCCTGCTGCCTGAGCCTCATCAACAAGCTGCTCCCAGTGCTGCCACCATCCATCGCAAGCAACAGCAGCCAGGAGGTCACAGAGTCAGACAGAGATCAGCAGGCTGTTAAAGCATCTCAATCTCACTCTGAAATAATTTACAACTCCAGGTCAGGACATTGCTTTCTTTTCTGATGCAGATGGTTAGTTTACTTTCAGCTGCTTCGTTTAAAATATATATAGCAGAGAGAATGCAGGGGAGAAATGTGAGCACATGTGTTTGTGTTTCTATAGCCTCCGTTAAATCTGCTTCACCTTGTTGTGACTGGGAAACTTATAACAGTCAGTCAGTGTCAAGAGGTTTACACATCTGTGGTTGCACATGTCACTGTGTTAGAGAGGGGCATTTATATTGCTGTTTCAAACAGTTCTTTGACATTCCTCCAATGCATTTCCTTATCTGATAGCCCTTGCCCTCTGTGATAGATGAGTATCTGACAGTCAATAGAATTATGTTTGCTGATTGTCTCAGCTCAGGAAAAATGAGTACAGTGAAAAATAAGACTGCTGAAATTTATTTAATTGTTTTTTTAGATGTCCAGTTTTTCTTGGTACAATTTGCACATTTGAAATGCTACAGGGAGTGCAGAATTATTAGGCAAATGAGTATTTTGACCACATCATCCTCTTTATGCATGTTGTCTTACTCCAAGCTGTATAGGCTCGAAAGCCTACTACCAATTAAGCATATTAGGTGATGTGCATCTCTGTAATGAGAAGGGGTGTGGTCTAATGACATCAACACCCTATATCAGATGTGCATAATTATTAGGCAACTTCCTTTCCTTTGGCAAAATGGGTCAAAAGAAGGACTTGACAGGCTCAGAAAAGTCAAAAATAGTGAGATATCTTGCAGAGGGATGCAGCACTCTTAAAATTGCAAAGCTTCTGAAGCGTGATCATCGAACAATCAAGTGTTTCATTCAAAATAGTCAACAGGGTCACAAGAAGCGTCTGGAAAAACCAAGGCGCAAAATAACTGCCCATGAACTGAGAAAGTCAAGCGTGCAGCTGCCAAGATGCCACTTGCCACCAGTTTGGCCATATTTCAGAGCTGCAACATCACTGGAGTGCCCAAAAGCACAAGGTGTGCAATACTCAGAGACATGGCCAAGGTAAGAAAGGCTGAAAGACGACCACCACTGAACAAGACACACAAGATGAAACGTCAAGACTGGGCCAAGAAATATCTCAAGACTGATTTTTCTAAGGTTTTATGGACTGATGAAATGAGAGTGAGTCTTGATGGGCCAGAAGGATGGGCCCGTGGCTGGATTGGTAAAGGGCAGAGAGCTCCAGTCCGACTCAGACGCCAGCAAGGTGGAGGTGGAGTACTGGTTTGGGCTGGTATCATCAAAGATGAGCTTGTGGGGCCTTTTCGGGTTGAGGATGGAGTCAAGCTCAACTCCCAGTCCTACTGCCAGTTTCTGGAAGACACCTTCTTCAAGCAGTGGTACAGGAAGAAGTCTGCATCCTTCAAGAAAAACATGATTTTCATGCAGGACAATGCTCCATCACACGCGTCCAAGTTCTCCACAGCGTGGCTGGCAAGAAAGGGTATAAAAGAAGAAAATCTAATGACATGGCCTCCTTGTTCACCTGATCTGAACCCCATTGAGAACCTGTGGTCCATCATCAAATGTGAGATTTACAAGGAGGGAAAACAGTACACCTCTCTGAACAGTGTCTGGGAGGCTGTGGTTGCTGCTGCACGCAATGTTGATGGTGAACAGATCAAAACACTGACAGAATCCATGGATGGCAGGCTTTTGAGTGTCCTTGCAAAGAAAGGTGGCAATATTGGTCACTGATTTGTTTTTGTTTTGTTTTTGAATGTCAGAAATGTATATTTGTGAATGTTGAGATGTTATATTGGTTTCACTGGTAAAAAAAAATAATTGAAATGGGTATATATTTGTTTTTTGTTAAGTTGCCTAATAATTATGCACAGTAATAGTCACCTGCACACACAGATATCCCCCTAAAATAGCTATAACTAAAAACAAACTAAAAACTACTTCCAAAACTATTCAGCTTTGATATTAATGATTTTTTTGGGTTCATTGAGAACATGGTTGTTGTTCAATAATAAAATTAATCCTCAAAAATACAACTTGCCTAATAATTCTGCACTCCCTGTATTTTATTTTATTCCATCAACCATTTATATATACTGCATTAAAATGACAATGACCAAAGTTTGTAAATCAAATTCATCTTCTCATATTTTGCAAATATTAAATAAATAGCAGGGACTGGAGTGTCCCACCATGGATCAGTGTTTGAGATTTTATATACCTGTATATAATATATACATAGGCTCCTAGATTCTTGGGCTGGCTCTAAATTTTAAACATGTAGTGTTTTTTTGTTTGTTTTTTTAACTTCTGTGTCCAAAAAATACTGACCACTTTCAGCAGTTTATAAAAATGTTAAAATGATGGTTCAGACAGCTCATTCAATCAGTGAATTCCTCTAATTAAGAAGAGCACTCTGAATGTTGTTCACTGCTGTCTGAGCCACCATTTAACTTTACCTCAACTACATTTTCTTTTATATTAAAATGTACAGATATATACTGTGTGTGTGTGTATATATATATATATATATATATATATATAAGCCAACTTCAGTGTCTCAAGGATCTGCCTTTGTCCCCATAAGAGTCTCTGTACAGTCACTTGTGGAGCAATTATATACTTTATTAAGTATTTACAGTGCACTGGAGAGTATGTTGAAAGAAAGTGAATTCTGCATATAAAAGTTCTGTGTATATATATATATATATATATATATATATATATATACACATACATATATATATAAAGGGGCGGGGCTTTAATAAAGGGTGTGGTCTTGTGCACCCCCATCTTTAAAATTCACCAGCCGCCACTGTCACTGCCCTGACTACTAGGGAGAATATATGGACAATTAAATTAAAACATAACTTTTAATATTGCTATATAAAAAAAGGGTGAAAGATTATTTAAAAACAATGGAAGGGGTAGTTCAAATGAAATAACCCTAATATGTAAATACGCTTTTAATAATAGGCCTCTGAGGTATGATAGCCTTGGTGATTATTAAGTTAAAATAAACAGCATAGATTTTTTTTACAGTAAATATAGGTTGATCATATAGTATAATATAAATTACATTCACTCAAACGTGTATAGATGGCAATAACGGTCAGGTGCATATGATCCAATAGATGTAATGGATATAGTATTGTGCTATGCACTTGTAATACAGTATAATATCATTGATTATATTGTGAGCAGCAGTGAGGGCTTTATGTGCAGGACCCTAAAAGTATAGTGTTATGCTTTTACACGTGTGTCATAGTACGATTTCAACTGGAACTTTTGGGCACCTGCTGGGGCCAGATTATTAAGGGTTAAATTATATTTAAGCGCACAAGCTTGAGTCAATATTCTGTAAATCACTTGATGTTGATCTCTGGAGAATGAAATAATTTTCAATGAGACTTAGGTATTCTTTTGGATTACTTCTACTGTTTATTAGCATACTGTAATACCTAAGTCTCATTGAAAATTATTTCTTACTCTAGAATATTGACTGAAGCTTGAGCGCTTAAATATAATTTAACCCTAAATACACACGTGTAAAAGCATAACACTATACTTTTTAGGTCCTACGCATAAGGCCCTCACTGCTGCTCACAATATAATCGATGATATTATACTGTATTACAAGTGCATAGCACAATACTATATCCATTACATCTATTGGATCATATGCACCTGACCTTTATTGGCATCTATACACGTTGGAGTGAATGTAATTTATATTATACTATATGATCAACCTATATTTACTGTAAAAAAAATCTATGCTGTTTATTTTACCTTAATAATCACCAAGGCTATCATACCTCAGACGCCTATTATTAAAAGCGTATTTACATATTAGGGTTATTTCATTTGAACTACCCCTTCCATTGTTTTTAAATAATCTTTCACCCTTTTTTTATAGAGCAATATTAAAAGTTATGTTTTAATTTAATTGTCCATATATTCTGCCTAGTAGTCAGGGCAGTGAGTGCTATAATCAAATTCTATAGTGGGAATCTCTCTTGTATTCCCACGATGTGTGCTTAAAAAGTTAGTAAATAGTTAATAACTGTTTTTTACTAACTAGTCTACCGAGTTAAAATAAATAACTTACCTGTGAAATAAAAATAAAACCTAAGCTAGCTACAATATAACTATTAGTTATATTGTAGCTAGCTTAGGTTTTATTTCACAGGTAAGTTACTTTGTATTTAGATTTAAATAGGTATTTTTTAGTTAATAATTGTAACTTTAATTTAGTTATATTTTAATTATGTTAAAGTTAGGGGATGTTAGATTTAGGTTTAGGGTTAGGTCTAGGTTTAAAGTTAGGGGGTATTAGGTTTAGGGGTTAGTATAGGTAAGTTACTTTGTATTTAGATTTAAATAAGTGTTATTTAGTTAATAATTGTAACTTTAATTTAGTTATATTTTAATTATGTTAAAGTTAGGGGTGTTAGGTTTAGGGTTAGAGTTAGGTTTAAAGTTAGGAGGTGTTAGGTTTAGGGGTTAATATAGTTTAATTTAGGTTGTTGCGATGTGGGGGCCGGTGGTTTAGGGGTAAATAGGTTTAGTTAGTATTGACCATGTTTGGGAACGGCGGTTTAGGGGTTAATAGCTTTAGTTAGTGCCGGCGATGTTTCCGAACAGCAGTTTAGGGGTTAATAAGTTTAGTTAGTGTCGGCGAGTTGGGCGGTGCAGTTTAGGGGTTAATAGCTTTATTTAGTGGCGGCGATATGGGGAGTTGCGGGGTAAAGGTTTAGTTTGTGTCGGCAATGTTTCGGAACGGCGGTTTAGGGTTTAATAGGTTTAGTTAGTGTTGGCGATGTGGGGGGTACGGTTTAGGGGTTAATTGGTTTAGTTTGCGTCGGCGATGTAGGGGTTTAGGGGTTTATAGGTATAATTCATGTTGGCGATGTTTCTGAACGGTTGTTTAGGGGTTAATAGGTTTGGTTAGTGTTGGCGATGTGGGGGGTGCGGTTTAGGGGTTAAAAGGTTTAGTTTGTGCCGGCAATGTGGGGGGTGCAGTTTAGGGGTTAATAGGTTTAGTTCGTGTCGGCGATGTTTCAGGGTATTCTGTTTCTGCGCAAGCCTTCAGCGGTCTCAAGACCACTCCTCCTTAACTAGTCCACCGCCTCTGAGGCTGCGGACATCAATCCGCCCGATGGTGTACGATCGGGTTGATTGATACCCCCTGCTAGCAGTCACAAATCTGCAAAGGGCAGCACGTGTGCTGAGGTGTTTTTTGGCAATCAAGGGCTTAACAGAGATCTCTAACCTTTTCAACTTTTGCAATAAAATATAGAAACAAATAAAAAACGTTTTGTTTTTCTCTAAAAAGGACCTTCAAATGATTGTGGTGCACAATAAATCACTGATTATGCTTAAATTGATGCTAAATGAAACACTCCAATTTAATTCTATTCTTAACCTATATTATTTTGATACCGTCATTCATTGTTTTTATTTCCAGTGCAATACCTTAGCTCCGTTATAATTATATTTCTATAGCTTCCTCTAGCCAGCTTGGATTAAGACAACATGCATAAAGAGGATGATGTGGTCAAAATACTCATTTGCCTAATAATTCTGCACTCCCTGTATATCCAGCAATGTGGGATTGCAACAACCGGTGAGACACCAGATGTCCTCAAACATGTATAACCGGGAGCCTGTGTGAAAAGGGGAGCCAATCAGAGTGTGTCTGTTGTCAAGGCAACTGTAAAGAGCCATTACCCGTATATCGGTATAGACTATTATATGGTGCTAAGGTGCTACAAATCCTGCAACAGCGCTATGGCCAGTCCATCACTAAGCAATCCACATACATAGGTGACAAAGAACGAATCAACAAACACCTACACTACAATTGGCATGTCATCACTATGGATCCAGCATTACCCTTCAAACAGATGGCCCCTCCAAGAATTGGGTTCAGAAGGCTGCAGTTTGCTATTCAACTTGGTCCTTTCTTGTCCTCTGTATAGCTTTATTACAGTGATTTACACTTGCATGTACTTTTGAGCCACTATGATGGCTTGCTCTTTGTTGGTTTACACGGATCGGTTCTAACAATCTGAAATGGTTTGTTTTCCGTTGCTATGACAACGGGCCCTTTTTGTTGGTTCCCCTGCATATTTGTTACACTGTTTCCCGTTTTTTTCATAGATAACCAACGGCTAGTATCTAGCTGATACATTTTTGTTTATTTTGTGTATAATCTGATGACTGCACAAGACATGCTTGATACCTTGGGTCCCACATTGCAATTGTTTATTACACTGCTGTTTATTCTACCATTGTTTATTATACTGTATGTTTCATGCCTACATTTGTTAACTGATTTATGACAGGATGAGCCTGATCTACACTAGATTTGCTGTTCTATATATGTATTTAACTATTTTGTGTTGAATCTTGCTGTAATTTACTAGATTGTATATGGATCCTACATATATTGCTTACTCTACATATCTGGGGGTTCATGAGGATCCTGTTTTATACAGGACTCACCACATTATTCTGATGTCTTCTATATATGTATTTAAATTGTAAAATACTTTCTGGCTGACTATACTCCTGCTGTACTATGTTTTGCATATATGTGTTGTTCTATTTATGTCATATTATGTTTTGACCATTCACACTGGTTGCTAGGGATGGTGATGTCATCATACATAGTATATAGGTATATCTTCCCAGACCTCTAAATCACTTTGTATCACACACATGCCCCATTTTAGTTTACAATGTAAAAACTCCTGAGCAGTTTTTATCTTTTTTTTTCTCTCTGATCTCCTGAGCTTTGGGATTATTAAATTTTGAGGAATTTTCTAAATAAATACAAATGTATAATCCGGAAGCTGAGAAGAAAAAACGTTTGCAGAACTGGAAAGCAAAAAAAGGTCATATGTTAAACTGAAATAACTCCTGCAGATCATTTTATTGTGAGGAATTCATTTATTTTTCTACATATGAGACGATAGTCTAGGACGGTGTATTAATTCTTCTTGAAATTGCTCCAGGCAAAATACAAGTCGGAGATAATCCATAAAATATTGATTGGAAGTATTTATGAGTTTGTTTCCAACAATTACTATCCTGTATTTGTGGATAAGGCACAAGACTGGCAACTAGTTTTTTTAGTAAATGTTTTAATTTCACGTGTGCTGAGGTGTTTTTTGGCAATCAAGGGCTTAACAGAGATCTCTAACCTTTTCAACTTTTGCAATAAAATATAGAAACAAATAAAAAACTTTTCTCCAACATAGGTGTGTCCGGTCCACGGCGTCATCCTTACTTGTGGGATATTCTCTTCCCCAACAGGAAATGGCAAAGAGCCCAGCAAAGCTGGTCACATGATCCCTCCTAGGCTCCGCCTTCCCCAGTCATTCTCTTTGCCGTTGTACAGGCAACATCTCCACGGAGATGGCTTAGAGTTTTTTAGTGTTTAACTGTAGTTTTTATTATTCAATCAAGAGTTTGTTATTTTAAAATAGTGCTGGTATGTACTATTTACTCTGAAACAGAAAAGAGATGAAGATTTCTGTTTGTAAGAGGAAAATGATTTTAGCAACCGTTACTAAAATCGATGGCTGTTTCCACACAGGACTGTTGAGAGGAATTAACTTCAGTTGGGGGAACAGTGAGCAGACTTTTGCTGCTTGAGGTATGACACATTCTAACAAGACGATGTAATGCTGGAAGCTGTCATTTTCCCTATGGGATCCGGTAAGCCATTTTTATTACAGAAAGAAAAAAAGGGCTTCACAAGGGCTTTTTAAGACTGTAGACATTTTCTGGGCTAAATCGATTTATATATAAACATATTTTATACTCCATAGCCTTGAGGAATTATTTTAATCTTGGGAATTATGTAAAATAACCGGCAGGCACTGTATTGGACACCTTATTCTCTAGGGGCTTTCCCTAATCACAGGCAGAGTCTCATTTTCGCGCCTCTATTGCGCACTTGTTTTTGAGAAGCATGACATGCAGATGCATGTGTGAGGAGCTCTGATACATAGAAAAGACTTTCTGAAGGCGTCATTTGGTATCGTATTCCCCTTTGGGCTTGGTTGGGTCTCAGCAAAGCAGATACCAGGGACTGTAAAGGGGTTAAATATAAAAACGGCTCCGGTTCCGTTATTTTAAGGGTTAAAGCTTCCAAATTTGGTGTGCAATACTTTTAAGGCTTTAAGACACTGTGGTGAAATTTTGGTGAATTTTGAACAATTCCTTCATACTTTTTCGCAATTGCAGTAATAAAGTGTGTTCAGTTTAAAATTTAAAGTGACAGTAACGGTTTATTCTAAAACGTTTTTTGTACTTTGTTATCAAGTTTTTGCCTGTTTAACATGTCTGAACTACCAGATAGACTGTGTTCTGAATGTGGGGAAGCCAAGGTTCCTTCTCATTTAAATAGATGTGATTTATGTGACACAAAATTTAGAGAAAATGATGCCCAAGATGATTCCTCAAGTGAGGGGAGTAAGCATGGTACTGCATCATCCCCTCCTTCGTCTACACCAGTCTTGCCCACACAGGAGGCCCCTAGTACATCTAGCGCGCCAATACTCCTTACTATGCAACAATTAACGGCTGTAATGGATAATTCTATCAAAAACATTTTAGCCAAAATGCCCACTTATCAGCGAAAGCGCGACTGCTCTGTTTTAGAAAATACTGAAGAGCATGAGGACGCTGATGATATTGGTTCTGAAGGGCCCCTACACCAGTCTGAGGGGGCCAGGGAGGTTTTGTCTGAGGGAGAAATTTCAGATTCAGGGAAAATTTCTCAACAAGCTGAACCTGATGTGATTACATTTAAATTTAAATTGGAACATCTCCGCGCTCTGCTTAAGGAGGTGTTATCCACTCTGGATGATTGTGAGAATTTGGTCATTCCAGAGAAACTATGTAAAATGGACAAGTTCCTAGAGGTCCCGGGGCCCCCCGAAGCTTTTCCTATACCCAAGCGGGTGGCGGACATTGTAAATAAAGAATGGGAAAGGCCCGGTATACCTTTCGTCCCTCCCCCCATATTTAAAAAATTGTTTCCTATGGTCGACCCCAGAAAGGACTTATGGCAGACAGTCCCCAAGGTCGAGGGGGCGGTTTCTACTCTAAACAAACGCACCACTATACCCATAGAAGATAGTTGAGCTTTCAAAGATCCTATGGATAAAAAATTAGAAGGTTTGCTTAAAAAGATGTTTGTTCAGCAAGGTTACCTTCTACAACCAATTTCATGCATTGTTCCTGTCACTACAGCAGCGTGTTTCTGGTTCGATGAGCTAGAAAAGGCGCTCAATAATAATTCTTCTTCTTATGAGGAGATTATGGACAGAATTCATGCTCTCAAATTGGCTAATTCTTTCACCCTAGACGCCACTTTGCAATTGGCTAGGTTAGCGGCGAAAAATTCTGGTTTTGCTATTATGGCGCGCAGAGCGCTTTGGTTAAAATCTTGGTCAGCGGATGCGTCTTCCAAGAACAAATTGCTTAACATTCCTTTCAAGGGGAAAACGCTGTTTGGCCCTGACTTGAAAGAGATTATCTCTGATATCACTGGGGGCAAGGGCCACGCCCTTCCTCAGGATAGGTCTTTCAAGGCCAAAAATAAACCTAATTTTCGTCCCTTTCGCAGAAACGGACCAGCCCCAAGTGCTACGTCCTCTAAGCAAGAGGGTAATACTTCTCAAGCCAAGCCAGCCTGGAGACCAATGCAAGGCTGGAACAAAGGAAAGCAGGCCAAGAAACCTGCCACTGCTACCAAGACAGCATGAGATGTTGGCCCCCGATCCGGGACCGGATCTGGTGGGGGGCAGACTCTCTCTCTTCGCTCAGGCTTGGGCAAGAGATGTTCTGGATCCTTGGGCACTAGAAATAGTCTCCCAAGGTTATCTTCTGGAATTCAAGGGGCTTCCCCCAAGGGGGAGGTTCCACAGGTCTCAATTGTCTTCAGACCACATAAAAAGACAGGCATTCTTACATTGTGTAGAAAACCTGTTAAAAATGGGAGTGATTCATCCTGTTCCTTTAGGAGAACAAGGGATGGGGTTCTACTCCAATCTGTTCGTAGTTCCCAAAAAAGAGGGAACATTCAGACCAATCTTAGATCTCAAAATCCTAAACAAGTTTCTCAAGGTTCCATCGTTCAAAATGGAAACCATTCGAACAATTCTTCCTTCCATCCAGGAAGGTCAATTCATGACCACGGTGGATTTAAAGGATGCGTATCTACATATTCCTATCCACAAGGAACATCATCGGTTCCTAAGGTTCGCATTCCTGGACAAGCATTACCAGTTTGTGGCACTTCCGTTCGGATTAGCCACTGCTCCAAGGATTTTCACAAAGGTACTAGGGTCCCTTCTAGCGGTGCTAAGACCAAGGGGCATTGCAGTAGTACCTTACTTGGACGACATTCTGATTCAAGCGTCGTCCCTTCCTCAAGCAAAGGCTCACACGGACATTGTCCTGGCCTTTCTCAGATCTCACGGGTAGAAAGTGAACGTAGAAAAAAGTTCTCTATCTCCGTCAACAAGGGTTCCCTTCTTGGGAACAATAATAGACTCCTTAGAAATGAGGATTTTTCTGACAGAGGCCAGAAAATCAAAACTTCTAAACTCTTGTCAAATACTTCATTCTGTTCCTCTTCCTTCCATAGCGCAGTGCATGGAAGTAATAGGTTTGATGGTAGCGGCAATGGACATAGTTCCTTTTGCGCGAATTCATCTAAGACCATTACAACTGTGCATGCTCAGTCAGTGGAATGGGGACTATACAGACTTGTCTCCGACGATACAAGTAGATCAGAGGACCAGAGATTCACTCCGTTGGTGGCTGTCCCTGGACAACCTGTCACAGGGGATGAGCTTCCGCAGACCAGAGTGGGTCATTGTCACGACCGACGCCAGTCTGGTGGGCTGGGGCGCGGTCTGGGGACCCCTGAAAGCTCAGGGACTTTGGTCTCGGGAAGAATCTCTTCTCCCGATAAATATTCTGGAACTGAGAGCGATATTCAATGCTCTCAAGGCTTGGCCTCAGCTAGCAAGGGCCAAGTTCATACGGTTTCAATCAGACAACATGACGACTGTTGCGTACATCAACCATCAGGGGGGAACAAGGAGTTCCCTGGCGATGGAAGAAGTGACCAAAATCATTCAATGGGCGGAGACTCACTCCTGCCACTTGTCTGCAATCCACATCCCAGGAGTGGAAAATTGGGAAGCGGATTTTCTGAGTCGTCAGACATTTCATCCGGGGGAGTGGGAACTCCATCCGGAAATCTTTGCCCAAATTACTCAATTGTGGGGCATTCCAGACATGGATCTGATGGCCTCTCATCAGAACTTCAAGGTTCCTTGCTACGGGTCCAGATCCAGGGATCCCAAGGCGACTCTAGTAGATGCACTAGTAGCACCTTGGACCTTCAAACTAGCTTATGTATTCCCGCCGTTTCCTCTCATCCCCAGGCTGGTAGCCAGGATCAATCAGGAGAGGGCATCGGTGATCTTGATAGCTCCTGCGTGGCCACGCAGGACTTGGTATGCAGACCTGGTGAATATGTCATCGGCTCCACCATGGAAGCTACCTTTGAGACGAGACCTTCTTGTTCAAGGTCCGTTCGAACATCCGAATCTGGTCTCACTCCAACTGACTGCTTGGAGATTGAACGCTTGATCTTATCAAAGCGAGGGTTCTCAGATTCTGTCATTGATACTCTTGTTCAAGCCTGTAACTAGAAAAATTTACCACAAAATATGGAAAAAATATATCTGTTGGTGTGAATCTAAAGGATTCCCTTGGGACAAGGTAAAAATTCCTAAGATTCTATCCTTTCTTCAAGAAGGTTTGGAGAAAGGATTATCTGCAAGTTCCTTGAAGGGACAGATTTCTGCCTTGTCTGTGTTACTTCACAAAAAGCTGGCAGCTGTGCCAGATGTTCAAGCCTTTGTTCAGGCTCTGGTTAGAATCAAGCCTGTTTACAAACCTTTGACTCCTCCTTGGAGTCTCAATTTAGTTCTTTCAGTTCTTCAGGGGGTTCCGTTTGAACCCTTACATTCCGTTGATATTAAGTTATTATCTTGGAAAGTTTTGTTTTTGGTTGCAATTTCTTCTGCTAGAAGAGTTTCAGAATTATCTGCTCTGCAGTGTTCTCCTCCTTATCTGGTGTTCCATGCAGATAAGGTGGTTTTACGTACTAAACCTGGTTTTCTTCCGAAAGTTGTTTCTAACAAAAACATTAACCAGGAGATAGTCGTGCCTTCTTTGTGTCCGAATCCAGTTTCAAAGAAGGAACATTTGTTGCACAATTTGGATGTTGTTCGTGCTCTAAAATTCTATTTAGATGCTACAAAGGATTTTAGACAAACATCTTCCTTGTTTGTTGTTTATTCTGGTAAAAGGAGAGGTCAAAAAGCAACTTCTACCTCTCTCTCTTTTTGGATTAAAAGCATCATCAGATTGGCTTATGAGACTGCCGGACGGCAGCCTCCTGAAAGAATCACAGCTCATTCCACTAGGGCTGTGGCTTCCACATGGGCCTTCAAGAACGAGGCTTCTGTTGATCAGATATGTAAGGCAGCGACTTGGTCTTCACTGCACACTTTTACTAAATTTTACAAGTTTGATACTTTTGCTTCTTCTGAGGCTATTTTTGGGAGAAAGGTTTTGCAAGCCGTGGTGCCTTCCATCTAGGTGACCTGATTTGCTCCCTCCCTTCATCCGTGTCCTAAAGCTTTGGTATTGGTTCCCACAAGTAAGGATGACGCCGTGGACCGGACACACCTATGTTGGAGAAAACAGAATTTATGTTTACCTGATAAATTACTTTCTCCAACGGTGTGTCCGGTCCACGGCCCGCCCTGGTTTTTTAATCAGGTCTGATAATTTATTTTCTTTAACTACAGTCACCACGGTATCATATGGTTTCTCCTATGCAAATATTCCTCCTTTACGTCGGTCGAATGACTGGGGAAGGCGGAGCCTAGGAGGGATCATGTGACCAGCTTTGCTGGGCTCTTTGCCATTTCCTGTTGGGGAAGAGAATATCCCACAAGTAAGGATGACGCCGTGGACCGGACACACCGTTGGAGAAAGTAATTTATCAGGTAAACATAAATTCTGTTTTTGTTTTTCTCTAAAAAGGACCTTCAAATGATTGTGGTGCACAATAAATCACTGATTATGCTTAAATTGATGCTAAATGAAACACTCCAATTTAATTCTATTCTTAACCTATATTATTTTGATACTGTCATTCATTGTTTTTATTTCCAGTGCAATACCTTAGCTCCGTTATAATTATATTTCTATAGCTTCCTCCAGCCACCCACAGAAAAACTCATTTTTTTTATTGAGGTGACATTTTTTCTTTGTTTTTTGTTTTTTAAGATGTGCCGTATGGCTAGATTGCCTATTGGGTTAGAGGTGAAAACATCACCTCAATAAAAAAACATACGGCTAGATTACAAGTTGTGCGTTAGGGTAAAAAGCAGCATTAACAGGTCCTAACGCTGCTTTTTTACGCCCGCTGGTATTACGAGTCTTGCAGGTTTAGGTGTACCGCACACTTGTTTGGCCTTACCGCAAAACGACTACGTAAACTTCGTAAAGTATTTTTTCTATGGGACTTCCATAGCGCCGATATTACAAGTCTGTCCTGGGAGGCCAAAAAGTGAGCGGTACACCCTCTACCTCCAAGATTCCTAACGCATTCTAAAGCCAGTAGTTATGAGTTTTTTACTAAAAAGCTGTAGCATAAAACTCATTACTAAAGTGCTAAAAAGTACACTAACACCCATAAACTACATATTAACCCCTAAACCGAGGCCCTCCCGCATCGCAAACACTATAATAAAAATTTTAACCCCTAATCTTCCGCTCCGGACACCGCCACCACCTACATTATATTTATGAACCCCTAATCTGCTGCCCCCAACATCACCGACACCTACATACTATTTATTAACCCCTAATCTGCCCACTCACCATGTAGACTGTGTACAGCTTTCCAAGTCGTGAACTTTATCTGCCCACAGATTAGTACCTGGGCCCTATTGCGTTTTTTATTATTAATTTAACATTTTTAAAACCTCAGAATTCTTCATTATATGCATTAACAAACATTCAGGTGTTAGTAGTTTACATTTCATTGTGTTGTTTGTTCACCATATTTAACTTTTTTATTAAAGGGCCATAATAGTCAAATAATTACATTCTCTAATTTGATTTTAAGACTAGTAACCCTGTACTACTGTGTGTAGAGCGGTTAAACCCACAGCTGAATTGTCGCTCAGGACCCGCAGAGCATTGTTAGTCCCGAGCTTAAATCATCTCTAATCCAATCAGCAACACTAGTCGCATGACTCAGCTGTGTAACTAGCACTGCTGATTGGATCAGAAGCTGGTTCTGCTGAGGACCAGCAGTGATCAGCATGTCCCGACGGTACTTCTAATGAATGTTTAATGCCTTTCCAGGGGTGAAACACATAATAGTACAGGGTTGCTAGTTTTAAAATTATTTGCTCCAATGAATTAGAGCATGTCATTATTTTGACTATTTTGGCCCTTTAAACCATAACACAATTGCATTAATTAAAATACAAATTTACCATGCAAAAATAGTTACTCATTGAATAATCAGCGGGCTGCGCAAAAAATGTTCAAAATTAGAAAAGTAGAGAAATAAGTCTCTTATGCATTAGACAGTTTTATTGTACTTTTGCTTTTTTATGTGCTTTACTCTGCAAATATGTTAAACACATAATCAAAGTCAGCTCTAGTGCAGCAATATACTACTGATTCTAAGATGAGCATGACCAGTGATTAAAATCTATGCACATCTGTCACTCTTGATTGGCTCAGTGGCCATGTTTAACTTCAGGCCAGTAAAGCGATGATGGTCATTTGCTGACTTTACCTCTGTGTTTCACTCCTTTGCAGCGAATAAACAGCAAGCAATAGAACAATAACATAATGACATTAGAGCACTTACTGCAGCTTTATGTCCCTTTACAGTACATGTTATATCTATATATTACAGGATACATAGGCCCCTAGTTATCAAGCCGTCAACCTCAAATACGCTGAAATTCTGCAGCGTATTTGTGGCGAGGCTGATTCGCCTAAGTTATCAAGCCCTAGATACCGGCAAAAGTAGAATTTAGTGACGTAAGCTTCGATCCGCCGGACTCAGTCCGACACAGATCGATTCTTACGTCACTCCAGATGTTCCGCACACAAGTGCGGCACAATCTGACTACTTTTGCTAGTTATCAAAAAACTAGCAGGTACGCTCGGCACTTTTCCGGCCCAGCGTACCTGGTTTTCAAACCGCCGCCCTGGAGGCGGCGGATCCCATAGAAAGCAATGGGAGTCTGACCATAGCGAAAGTTCATGTTCGCTGCTGCCAGATATCCCATTGATTCCTATGGTAGTTTCTACACCTAACACCCTAACATGTACCCCGAGTCTAAACACCCCTAATCTGTCCCCCCTACACCGCCGCAACTAAATAAATTTATTACACCCTAAACCGCCGCTCCCGGAGCCCACTGCCACTCTAATAAACACATTAACCCCTAAACCGCTGCTCCCGGAGCCCACCGCCACCTACATTATACCTATTAACCCCTAAACTGCCGCTCTCGGAGCCCACCGCCACCTACATTATACCTACTAACCCTATCCTGCCCCCCCTATACCGTCGCCACCTATAATAAAGTTATTAACCCCTATCCTGCGGATCCTGGACCTCGCCGCAACTAAATAAATAGTTTAACCCCTAAACCGCTGCTCCCGGACCCCGCCACAACCTATATTAAACTTATTAACCCCTAATCTGTACCCCTACAATGTCGCCACCTATAATAAATTTATTAACCCCTATCCTGCCCCCCCTACACCGACGCCACTGTAAAAAAATTATTAACCCCTAAACCTAAGTCTAACACTAACCCTAACTTAATTATTAATTAAATAAATCTAAATAATATTTCTCTTATTAACTAAATTAATCCTATTTAAAACTAAATACTTACCTTTAAAATAAACCCTAATATAGCTACAATATAAATAATAATTATATTGTAGCTATTTTAGGATTTATTTTTATTTTACAGGCATCTTTCAATTTATTTTAACTAGGTACAATAGCTATTAAATAGTTATTAACTATTTAATAGCTACCTAGATAAAATAAAGAGAAATTTACCTGTAAAATAAAAACTAACCTAAGTTACAATTACACCTAACACTACACTATACTTTAATAAATTATTCCTATTTAAAACTAAATACTTACCTGTAAAATAAACCCTAAGATAGCTACAATATAATTAATAATTACATTGTAGCTATTTTAGGATATATATTTATTTTACAGGTAACTTTGTATTTATTTTAGCTAGTTAGAATAGTTATTAAATAGTTATTAACTATTTAATAACTACCTAGCTAAAAGAAATACAAAATTACCTGTAAAATAAATCCTAACCTAAGTTACGATTAGCCAATAGAATGCGAGCTCAATCTGATTGGCTGATTGGATCAGTTCAAATGAAATATATCAGAATGCGCCAAAGGATCTTACCACACAAGCTTTTCTTAATCTAGGCGAGATCTCCCAACCAGATCTCTAAGAAATAGTGAAAAAAGTATGCCACAAGAGAAGCGCTACACTCCCTGTTGGGGTGAGTGTTGCTTAAGGTGGTGTCCACGCTATATATCAACGTGTATAAATACAATAGTCTGTATGAAGAAAAGTATATATATAAAAATAAGTATATATATAAATAAAGTTAAAGAATGAGGATATATCAATAAAATTATTTAATTCTGACTAAAAAACTGTTAAAACATGTTGTATACAACAAAAAAACAATAGTGATTGATATATAATTCACAATATTCAATACAATGTCAATAAAATTATATAAAAGTTGTTTTTTTATGCCAATTCGACGTTGTTAAAATATGGTATAAGTTAGCTAACATACAATTTAGAGTAAGCGAAGATATTAATCTGTTGCCTAAAGTGCTAATCCTAGTAGGTGAATAAATGTTAATTTGTGCATATAATGTCCCAGAAAGAAGACTCCAAAAAAATATCCAATATGTGATCCTAAGTAATGTGATGTCCAATTAGAATGTGAAAGTCCTTGTCCTGCTCGATATTCGCAATGTGTGGAGGTGAAAAAAGTGATTAAGAAATTATTAAAATAATACAAAAGTAAAAAATATATTGAAAAACAGGTGTACACCTGAAAATGTAAAAATATAAAAATGTAAAAATATAAAAATATAAAAATGTTTGAACAATTGTGATTCAAAAAAGTGATTCAAAAAAGTGACTGAGTAGCTTGATAGAAATAGTAATTCTCCTAAACGTTATTTGTTTCAAATAAAATTAATTCCCAAAACAAATATTATGATGAGAGGATAATTCCTGAGTGACCTAAGGAAAAAAAGAAAAATACATAGTGCAATAATGCCTCTAAACAGTGCTGATGATAAGTATTTAGCTTACCTAGTGCTCCTGAGCCGTTTATACCAGTTTGTCTACGCGTTTCGGTCTTGTAAAAGACCTTTCTCAAGACTGGTATTGGCTCTTTCCATTGCTGCCCTTTTTATTAACCTAATTGGCCAATAGTATCTATCGAAAATAGCGCCGAAAATTTTCGCGCCAAAAAATGTTTGTCCCGTATGTGTGGCCTTTGGTTTTTGACCTGGAACTGTAATATTGAGTGATGGTTCCTTGCAAGGTGTATTATCCTTGCGAGGTGTATTCACATACCGCTTAGATCCATATTTCCTGTAGTCGGCTAACCGGAAGTTGACTAACCGGAAGTTGTCCCGGCTGTCTTACACACTTCCGGTATTGCGCTTTGTGTCTGGGCGGAATTAAAATCGCGGTAAATTGAACGAGGGGTGTCTAGACTATATTAAAATTATGGTAATGTAGAAAGTAGAACAGATGGTATTGCGGACTCAGGAGCTACTGGTTTACATCTAAACTTTAGGTTATCAGGTATTTCAAATACCATTTCCAAATATTCGCCAAACATAATATTCTTATGTTAAAATCATCTAGTCGGGTGTGAGAATTTTAAAATCTGTAAATATATAAATGTCTATGGCCTAGATTTGGAGTTCGGCGGTAGCCGTCAAAACCAGCGTTAGAGGCTCCTAACGCTGGTTTTGGGCGCCCGCTGGTATTTGGAGTCAGTGATTAAAGGGTCTAACGCTCACTTTTCAGCCGCGACTTTTCCATACCGCAGATCCCCCTACGCCATTTGCGTAGCCTATCTTTTCAATGGGATCTTTCTAACGCTGGTATTTAGAGTCGTTTCTGAAGTGAGCGTTAGAGCTCTAACGACAAAATTCCAGCCGCCTGAAAATAGCAGGAGTTAAGAGCTTTCTGGCTAACGCCGGTTTATAAAGCTCTTAACTACTGTACCCTAAAGTACACTAACACCCATAAACTACCTATGTACCCCTAAACCGAGCTCCCCCCACATCGCCGCCACTCTATTTAAATTTTTAACCCCTAATCTGCCGACCGCCACCTACGTTATACTTATGTACCCCTAATCTGCTGCCCCTAACCCCGCCGACCCCTATATTATATTTCTTAACCCCTAACTTGCCCCCCACAACGTCGCCGCAAGCTACTTAAAATAATTAACCCCTAATCTTCCGACCGCAAATCGCCGCCACCTACGTTATCCCTATGTACCCCTAATCTGCTACCCCTAACATCGCCGACCCCTATATTATATTTATTAACCCCTAATCTGCCCCCCTCAACGTCGCCGACACCTGCCTACACTTATTAACCCCTAATCTGCCGAGCGGACCTGAGCGCTACTATAATAAAGTTATGAACCCCTAACCCGCCTCACTAACCCTATCATAAATAGTATTAACCCCTAATCTGCCCTCCCTAACATCGCCGACACCTAACTTCAATTATTAACCCCTAATCTGCCGACCGGAGCTCACCGCTATTCTAATAAATGTATTAACCCCTAAAGCTAAGTCTAACCCTAACACTAACACCCCCCTAAGTTAAATATAATTTTTATCTAACGAAATAAATTAACTCTTATTAAATAAATGATTCCTATTTAAAGCTAAATACTTACCTGTAAAATAAATCCTAATATAGCTACAATATAAATTATAATTACATTGTAGCTATTTTAGGATTAATATTTATTTTACAGGTAACTTTGTAATTATTTTAACCAGGTACAATAGCTATTAAATAGTTAAGAACTATTTAATAGTTACCTAGTTAAAATAATAACAAAATTACCTGTAAAATAAGTCCTAACCTAAGATATAATTAAACCTAACACTACCCTATCAATAAAATAATTAAATAAACTACCTACAATTACCTACAATTAACCTAACACTACACTATCAATAAATTAATTAAATACAATTCCTACAAATAAATACAATTAAATAAACTAGCTAAAGTACAAAAAATAAAAAAGATCTAAGTTACAGAAAATAAAAAAATATTTACAAACATAATAAAAATATTACAACAATTTTAAACTAATTACACCTACTCTAAGCCCCCTAATAAAATAACAAAGCCCCCCAAAATAAAAAATTCCCTACCCTATTCTAAATTAAAAAAGTTACAAGCTCTTTTACCTTACCAGCCCTGAACAGGGCCCTTTGCGGGGCATGCCCCAAGAATTTCAGCTCTTTTGCCTGTAAAAGAATAAATACAATACCCCCCCCCAACATTACAACCCACCACCCACATACCCCTAATCTAACCCAAACCCCCCTTAAATAAACCTAACACTAAGCCCCTGAAGATCTTCCTACCTTGTCTTCACCATACCAGGTTCACCGATCCGTCCTGAAGAGCTCCTCCGATGTCCTGATCCAAGCCCAAGCGGGGGCTGAAGAGGTCCATGATCCGGTCAAAGTCTTCATCCAAGCGGGGCAGAAGAGGATCTTCCATCCGATTGAAGTCATCATCCAGGCGGCATCTTCGATCTTCTTCCATCCGGAGCGAAGCGGCAGGATCCTGAAGACATCCAGCGCGGAACATCCATCCGGACCGACGACTGAACGACGAATGACTGTTCCTTTAAGGGACGTCATCCAAGATGGCGTCCCTCGAATTCCGATTGGCTGATAGGATTCTATCAGCCAATCGGAATTAAGGTAGGAATTTTCTGATTGGCTGATGGAATCAGCCAATCAGAATCAAGTTCAATCCGATTGGCTGATCCAATCAGCCAATCAGATTGAGCTCGCATTCTATTGGCTGTTCCGATCAGCCAATAGAATGCGAGCTCAATCTGATTGGCTGATTGGATCGGCCAATCGGATTGAACTAGATTCTGATTGGCTGATTCCATCAGCCAATCAGAAAATTCCTACCTTAATTCCGATTGGCTGATAGAATCCTATCAGCCAATCGGAATTCGAGGGACGCCATCTTGGATGACGTCCCTTAAAGGAACAGTCATTCGTCGTTCAGTCGTCGGTCCGGATGGATGTTCCGCGCTGGATGTCTTCAGGATCCTGCCGCTTCGCTCCGGATGGAAGAAGATCGAAGATGCCGCCTGGATGATGACTTCAATCGGATGGAAGATCCTCTTCTGCCCCGCTTGGATGAAGACTTTGACCGGATCATGGACCTCTTCAGCCCCCGCTTGGGCTTGGATCAGGACATCGGAGGAGCTCTTCAGGACGGATCGATGAACCTGGTATGGTGAAGACAAGGTAGGAAGATCTTCAGGGGCTTAGTGTTAGGTTTATTTAAGGGGGGTTTGGGTTAGATTAGGGGTATGTGGGTGGTGGGTTGTAATGTTGGGGGGGGGGTATTGTATTTATTCTTTTACAGGCAAAAGAGCTGAAATTCTTGGGGCATGCCCCGCAAAGGGCCCTGTTCAGGGCTGGTAAGGTAAAAGAGCTTGTAACTTTTTTAATTTAGAATAGGGTAGGGAATTTTTTATTTTGGGGGGCTTTGTTATTTTATTAGGGGGCTTAGAGTAGGTGTAATTAGTTTAAAATTGTTGTAATATTTTTATTATGTTTGTAAATATTTTTTTATTTTCTGTAACTTAGATCTTTTTTATTTTTTGTACTTTAGCTAGTTTATTTAATTGTATTTATTTGTAGGAATTGTATTTAATTAATTTATTGATAGTGTAGTGTTAGGTTAATTGTAGGTAATTGTAGGTAGTTTATTTAATTATTTTATTGATAGGGTAGTGTTAGGTTTAATTATATCTTAGGTTAGGACTTATTTTACAGGTAATTTTGTTATTATTTTAACTAGGTAACTATTAAATAGTTCTTAACTATTTAATAGCTATTGTACCTGGTTAAAATAATTACAAAGTTACCTGTAAAATAAATATTAATCCTATAATAGCTATAATATAATTATAATTTATATTGTAGCTATATTAGGATGTATTTTACAGGTAAGTGTTTAGCTTTAAATAGGAATCATTTATTTAATAAGAGTTAATTTATTTCGTTAGATAAAAATTATATTTAACTTAGGGGGGTGTTAGTGTTAGGGTTAGACTTAGCTTTAGGGGTTAATACATTTATTAGAATAGCGGTGAGCTCCGGTCGGCAGATTAGGGGTTAATAATTGAAGTTAGGTGTCGGCGATGTTAGGGAGGGCAGATTAGGGGTTAATACTATTTATTATAGGGTTAGTGAGGCGGATTAGGGGTTAATAACTTTATTATAGTAGCGCTCAGGTCCGCTCGGCAGATTAGGGGTTAATAAGTGTAGGCAGGTGTCGGCGATGTTGAGGGGGGCAGATTAGGGGTTAATAAATATAATATAGGGGTCGGCGATGTTAGGGCAGCAGATTAGGGGTACATAGGGATAACGTAGGTTGCGGCGGTTTACGGAGCGGCAGATTAGGGGTTTAAAAAAATATGCAGGGGTCAGCGATAGCGGGGGCGGCAGATTAGGGGTTAATAAGTGTAAGGTTAGGGGTGTTTAGACTCGGGGTACATGTTAGAGTGTTAGGTGCAGACGTAGGAAGTGTTTCCCCATAGGAAACAATGGGGCTGCGTTAGGAGCTGAACGCTGCTTTTTTGCAGGTGTTAGGTTTTTTTTCAGCTCAAACAGCCCCATTGTTTCCTATGGGGGAATCGTGCACGAGCACGTTTTTGAGGCCGGCCGCGTCCGTAAGCAACTCTGGTATCGAGAGTTGCATTTGCGGTAAAAATGCTCTACGCTCCTTTTTTGGAGCCTAACGCAGCATTTGATTAAACTCTCGATACCAGAGTTAATTTTATGGTGCGGCCAGAAAAAAGCCCGCGGAGCGTTAGCAGCCCTTTTACCGCCGAACTCCAAATCTAGGCCTAAGAAAATAAATATATGAATATCTGAAAAAACATGTATAGAAATATATATAAAAATTCCTGGAAAGATAGGTGACGGCACAAAAGTTGTTGATCTCCATTGTAATAATAAAGTTATTTAAATTACATTAAAATATATTAAAATATATTAGGAATATGTTAAAATATATTAAAATATATAAAAATGCAATTAAGAGGGAGTTTAAGATTGTTATGGACGGCCCATTTTAAAAGACCTAAAATATAATTACCTTGAAAATGTTGTTAAGCAATTTTCCTGTTTTGTACCCAACATTATAATACAGATTGGGAATGATCAGTTACATAAAAATTCGAAATAAGTAAGTATATTGGTAACTTGATTAGGTCAGGGAAGGTTAGCTGTGTCTTTAATCCACCATTAAACCCGTTGATAAGTTAATAATCTACTATTTAGCCCATTTATGAGTTAATAATAAGTGATGATTTAGGGATTCATAAGGGTGGCATTGATATCTTCATGTCTTAGTCGGGACTACGATGGTGATGGTTCCTTCAGATGTCGTCATAGTAGATGGAATATTTCCATACTGCTGTTGAATCCTTTTGGAAAGGTGCAGTCTAAAAGGAAAATCCATTTAGATTCTACTCTGAGGAGTTGTTTTTCGAAATCCCCACCGCTCCAATTCTTAATAGGTTTATCAATTCCCATAAATTTGAAGGTTTTGTTATTGCCGTTATGAACCTCTTTGAAATGTTTATAGATCGGGAGGTCTTCTTTTCCCCATTTTATCTTGAGTAGGTGCTCCCGAATCCTGTCTCTCAGTTTCCTGGATGTCTGCCCTATGTATTGCAGTCCACATCCGCATTCTATCATATATATGATTCCTGTGTCGTGGCACCTTATCATCTCTTTCATCTCAAAGGATTCGTTTGTTACCTTAGATTTAAAGGTGTGCCCCTTTTTCCCATGTTTGCAGGCTTTACATGACTGGCATGGGAAAAAACCTTTTAGCTTTTGGCCGTGTACACTCATTACCTTGTTTCTGGTGGTGTTGGTGGGGATGCTTGGTGCGATCATTGTTTTAATATTCTTTGTTTTCCGATATATAAAATTGGGGGACTCAGTCAGATCTTTCCCGATGATGTTGTCCTCTTTGAGGAAGTGCCAGTGTTTCTTAATGATTCTTTCTATTAGGAATCTGTTTTCACTATACTCAGTGATAAATGGCACACAGATTTCTGTCTTCTCATTGTCTTTATTCTTATCCTTATATTTCAACATTGATTCTCTATTCATCATTTCCACCTCCTTCATAGTGTTGTTTATACTCGATTCTTCGTATCCTCTGTCCAAAAATCTTTTCTTCAGAATTTCTGATTGCTCTTTCCATTTATTTAGCTCAGAACAGTTTCTTCTGATTCTCATAAACTGTCCTTTGGGGATGTTGGACTTCCATCTATGGTGGTGGCAGCTTGTTTGATGAATGTAATTGCTGCAATCTACATCTTTAAAGTATGTCGCTGTAGATAACTTTCCTTTTTGGACACTTATGTCCAAGTCTAAAAAGTGAATGTTATGTTTGCTTATCTCATAAGTGAAGTGCAGATTCTTGCAAATCTGATTCATCATGTTTATAGTGTGTTTGAGATCTTCCTTGGGGAATACAGGTACATATCTATTAAGAACCCCAGAATACCTGTATTCTATTACCTCCCGAAAATTCACAAAAGTCTAACGAACCCACCCGGAAGGCCGATTATTTCAGGCATCGAATCCATTACTTGTAACCTATCTGAATACATAGATAGGAGACTCCAAAAATATGTACAGAAACTCCCATCATATCTAAAGGACTCAACCGAAATGCTGAACATTTTGAACGAACTGAAATGGGAAGAAGATTATATCCTAGCAACCTGTGACGTCACTGCTCTTTACACAAGTATTCCACACAACCTAGGTGTAGAAGCAGTAGAATACTTCTTGGACAAAGACAAAGATTTGAGCCCAGACCAAAGGGAGTTTATAATAGAAGGAATCATGTACATCCTTACTCACAATTATTTCAACGACAGAGGAAAATTCTACAATCAAACATGTGGAACAGCTATGGGGACCAGGTTTGCGCCCAGCTACGCCAATTTATACATGGGCCTATGGGAGAAGATATTCTGGGACTCCTGCCCAGCGGGCGCAGACCTGGTCCTATACAAGAGATACATAGATGACATCATCTTAGTGTGGAAAGGCCCCAAGACCCCAAGAATCTGCACTTCACTTATGAGATAAGCAAACATAACATTCACTTTTTAGACTTGGACATAAGTGTCCAAAAAGGAAAGTTATCTACAGCGACATACTTTAAAGATGTAGATTGCAGCAATTACATTCATCAAACAAGCTGCCACCACCATAGATGGAAGTCCAACATCCCCAAAGGACAGTTTATGAGAATCAGAAGAAACTGTTCTGAGCTAAATAAATGGAAAGAGCAATCAGAAATTCTGAAGAAAAGATTTTTGGACAGAGGATACGAAGAATCGAGTATAAACAACACTATGAAGGAGGTGGAAATGATGAATAGAGAATCAATGTTGAAATATAAGGATAAGAATAAAGACGATGAGAAGACAGAAATCTGTGTGCCATTTATCACTGAGTATAGTGAAAACAGATTCCTAATAGAAAGAATCATTAAGAAACACTGGCACTTCCTCAAAAAGGACAACATCATCGGGAAAGATCTGACTGAGTCCCCCAATTTTATATATCGGAAAACAAAGAATATTAAAACAATGATCGCACCAAGCATCCCCACCAACACCACCAGAAACAAGGTAATGAGTGTACACGGCCAAAAGCTAAAAGGTTTTTTCCCATGCCAGTCATGTAAAGCCTGCAAACATGGGAAAAAGGGGCACACCTTTAAATCTAAGGTAACAAACAAATCCTTTGAGATGAAAGAGATGATAAGGTGCCACGACACAGGAATCATATATATGATAGAATGCGGATGTGGACTGCAGTACATAGGGCAGACATCCAGGAAACTGAGAGACAGGATTCGGGAGCACCTACTCAAGATAAAATGGGGAAAAGAAGACCTCCCGATCTATAAACATTTCAAAGAGGTTCATAACGGCAATAACAAAACCTTCAAATTTATGGGAATTGATAAACCTATTAAGAATTGGAGGGGTGGGGATCTCGAAAAACAACTCCTCAGAGTAGAATCTAAATGGATTTTCCTTTTAGACTGCACCTTTCCAAAAGGATTCAACAGCAGTATGGAAATATTCCATCTACTATGACGACATCTGAAGGAGCCATCACCATCGTAGTCCCGACTAAGACATGAAGATATCAATGCCACCCTTATGAATCCCTAAATCATCACTTATTATTAACTCATAAATGGGCTAAATAGTGGATTATTAACTTATCAACGGGTTTAATGGTGGATTAAAGACACAGCTAACCTTCCCTGACCTAATCAAGTTACCAATATACTTACTTATTTCGAATTTTTATGTAACTGATCATTCCCAATCTGTATTATAATGTTGGGTACAAAACAGGAAAATTGCTTAACAACATTTTCAAGGTAATTATATTTTAGGTCTTTTAAAATGGGCCGTCCATAACAATCTTAAACTCCCTCTTAATTGCATTTTTATATATTTTAATATATTTTAACATATTCTTAATATATTTTAATATATTTTAATGTAATTTAAATAACTTTATTATTACAATGGAGATCAACAACTTTTGTGCCATCACCTATCTTTCCAGGAATTTTTATATATATTTCTATACATGTTTTTTCAGATATTCATATATTTATTTTCTTAGACATTTATATATTTACAGATTTTAAAATTCTCACACCCGACTAGATGATTTTAACATAAGAATATTATGTTTGGCGAATATTTGGAAATGGTATTTGAAATACCTGATAACCTAAAGTTTAGATGTAAACCAGTAGCTCCTGAGTCCGCAATACCATCTGTTCTACTTTCTACATTACCATAATTTTAATATAGTCTAGTCACCCCTCGTTCAATTTACCGCAATTTTAATTCCGCCCAGACACAAAGCGCAATACCGGAAGTGTGTAAGACAGCCGGGACAACTTCCGGTTAGTCAACTTCCGGTTAGCCGACTACAGGAAATATGGATCTAAGCGGTATGTGAATACACCTCGCAAGGATAATACACCTTGCAAGTAACCATCACTCAATATTACAGTTCCAGGTCAAAAACCAAAGGCCACACATACGGGACAAACATTTTTTGGCACGAAAATTTTCGGCGCTATTTTCGATAGATACTATTGGCCAATTAGGTTAATAAAAAGGGCAGCAATGGAAAGAGCCGATACCAGTCTTGAGAAAGGTCTTTTACAAGACCGAAACGCGTAGACAAACTGGTATAAACGGCTCAGGAGCACTAGGTAAGCTAAATACTTATCATCAGCACTGTTTAGAGGCATTATTGCACTATGTATTTTTCTTTTTTTCCTTAGGTCACTCAGGAATTATCCTCTCATCATAATATTTGTTTTGGGAATTAATTTTATTTGAAACAAATAACGTTTAGGAGAATTACTATTTCTATCAAGCTACTCAGTCACTTTTTTGAATCACTTTTTTGAATCACAATTGTTCACAAAACATTTTTATATTTTTATATTTTTACATTTTTATATTTTTACATTTTCAGGTGTACACCTGTTTTTCAATATATTTTTTACTTTTGTATTATTTTAATAATTTCTTAATCACTTTTTTCACCTCCACACATTGCGAATATCGAGCAGGACAAGGACTTTCACATTCTAATTGGACATCACATTACTTAGGATCACATATTGGATATTTTTTTGGAGTCTTCTTTCTGGGACATTATATGCACAAATTAACATTTATTCACCTACTAGGATTAGCACTTTAGGCAACAGATTAATATCTTTGCTTACTCTAAATTGTATGTTAGCTAACTTATACCATATTTTAACAACGTCGAATTGGCATAAAAAACCAACTTTTATATAATTCTATTGACATTGTATTGAATATTGTGAATTATATATCAATCACTATTGTTTTTTTGTTGTATACAACATGTTTTAACAGTTTTTTAGTCAGAATTAAAAATTTTTATTGATATATCCTCATTCTTTATCTTTATTTATATATATATACTTATTTTTATATATATACTTTTCTTCATACAGACTATTGTATTTATACACGTTGATATATAGCGTGGACACCACCTTAAGCAACACTCACCCCAACAGGGAGTGTAGCGCTTCTCTTGTGGCATACTTTTTTCACATTTTTTTGGCTGATTGGATCAGCCAATCGGATTGAACTTCAATCTGATTGGCTGATTCAATCAGCCAATCAGATTTTTCTAACCTTAATTTCGATTGGCTGATAGAATCCTATAAGCCAATCGGAATTGAAGGGATGCCATCTTGGATGACTTGCCTTAAAGGAACCTTCATTCAGTCGTCGGCCGTCGGGGAAGAAGGATGTTCCGCGTCGGCGGTATGAAGATGGATCCGGAAGAAAGAAGATTGAAGATGCCGCTTGGAAGATGACATCGCCCGGTTGGAAGACCTCTTCAGCGCCGCCTGGATGATGACTTCATCGGATGGAAGACTTCTTCAGCGCCCCTTGGATGATGACTTCTGCCGCTCCGGATCTCCTCTTCGGTTCAGTGGTTGGCTGGCTGAAGACGACTCAAGGTAGGATGATCTTCAGGGGGGGTAGTGTTAGGTTTATTTAAGGGGGGTTTGGGTTAGATTAGGGGTATGTGGGTGGTGGGTTTTAATGTTGGGGGGTTGTATTTTTATTTTACAGGCAAAAGAGCAGAATTCTTTGGGGCATGCCCCGCAAAAGGCCCTTTTAAGGGCTGGTAATGTAAAAGAGCTGGTAACTTTTTAATGTAGAATAGGGTAGGGCATTTTTTATTTTGGGGGGCTTTGTTATTTTATTAGGGGGCTTTGATTAGGTGTAAGTAGCTTAAAATTGTTGTAATATTTTTTAAATGTTTGTAACTTATTTTTTTTATTTTTTTGTAAATTAGCTTTTTTTATTTTGTACTTTAGTTAGTTTTTTTTAATTGTATTTAATTGTAGTTATTTGTAGGTAATTTATTTAAATAATTTAATGATAGTGTAGTGTTAGGTTTAATTGTAACTTAGGTTAGGATTTATTATACAGGTAATTTTGTATTTCTTTTAGCTAGGTAGTTATTAAATAGTTAATAACTATTTAATAACTATTCTAACTAGCTAAAATAAATACAAAGTTACCTGTAAAATAAATATAAATTCTAAAATAGCTACAATGTACTTATTAATTATATTGTAGCTATATTAGGGTTTATTATACAGGTAAGTATTTAGTTTTAAATAGGAATAATTTATTAAAGTATAGTGTAGTGTTAGGTGTAATTGTAATTTAGGTTAGTTTTTATTTTACAGGTTAATTTCTCTTTATTTTAACTATGTAGCTATTAAATAGTTAATAACTATTTAATAGCTATTGTACCTAGTTAAAATAAATTGAAAGTTGCCTGTAAAATAAAAATAAATCCTAAGATAGCTACAATATAATTATTATTTATATTGTAGCTATATTAGGGTTTATTTTAAAGGTAAGTATTTAGTTTTAAATAGGATTAACTTAGTTAAAAAGAGAAATATTATTTAGATTTATTTAATTAATATTTAGGTTAGGGGGGTGTTAGGGTTAGTGTTAGACTTAGGTTTAGGGGTTAATAATTTTATTACAGTGGCGGCGGTGTAGGGGGGACAGGATAGGGGTTAATAAATTTCTTATAGGTGGCGACGGTGTAGGGGGGCAGATTAGGGGTTAATAAATTTAATATAGGTTGCGGCGGGGTCCGGGAGCGGCGGTTTAGGTGTTAAACTATTTATTTAGTTGCGGCGAGGTCCGGGATCCACAGGATAGGGGTTAATAACTTTATTATAGGTGGCGGCGGTATAGGGGGGGCAGGATAGGGATTACTAGGTATAATGTAGGTGGCGGCGGTGTCCGGGAGCGGCGGTTTAGGGGTTAATACATTTATAAGAGTTGCGGCGGGGTCTAGGAGCAGCGGTTTAGGGGTAAATAACTTTATTGAGTTGCGGGGGGCTCCGGGGGCGCCAGTATAGAGGGTAGAACAGTGTAGTTAGTGTGGGTGCTTAGTGACTGGCTAGCAATAAAGCTGTTAAAAAGGCGAAGAGTAGCGAGATCGGATGAGTGATAACTCTCACAGTCCGCTGCTCATCGCCCCGTACTTGGTGTGCGGCTTTTTGACAGCTTTTTTGATAACTCAGGCAAAAATTTGAAGGTCCGCGACAGCGATGGTAGGCGAGCTTAGGCGGGCGTATTGAACCGACGAAGGCAGGTAAAGTAGACGGCTTGAAAACTACCCCCCATTATCTATATCAGTTACTTTAGGCTAAATAGAACCCCAGGCTAAATGACTCCTTGGCTGCCCCTGAGAGGAGCAATTCTATCCCTAAGAGCACCAATGGGGTTAGAGGTGATACAGCTTGTTAGTGTGTGAATAACTACAGTCTTCTACTACTGGCTATTCAGAAACATCATTTAGATTTGTCATAAAACCTATTGACATTATTTGTGTGCAGAGTCAGACTTTATCTGCTCACAAGAACAAAACCTGACTCTAAAGTGGTCTTGTGTTTTGTGCAGAACAATTAGCAGCCCGGCTATAAATCACACTGTAAAAGTTCATTTAAGAGGTTTCATCATTTGTAAAAGCAAATTTGTAACATTTTTTGGATTATTTTCCTTAGGTAATCATTTCTGTTCTGTGCAAATCAATACCATAATAGCACCTCAGTCTGAATATATAACCCTTCATTCTACCACAATTTATCTTTTTAAAACAGTGCTTTCCAAACTGTGTGTCGGGACACACTAGTGTGTCGGCAGCAGTGTGTAGGTGTGTCCCTGCAACAGCACAAATTTTTTTAAATTTATTTATTTTTTTGGTTTCTGACTTTTGCCTGCCTGCTACGCATATCACATGGTTGACACATAATTGATACCTTGTGGGTCACAGATCATCTTAACCAATTGGCACAGCTCAGTGGGAACTGAAACTATTCCCATTGGCGGCACATTGGCTCCTGACTGCACGTGAAGTCTGCTTAATTGGCTTGTGACTGCATGTGTAGTCATTGAGTGGGACAGCAGTGTGTTTGCAGCGTGGGCAGTAGTCAATCGGACTCACCAAGCTCTGAGGGCGGCAGCTTAAACGCTGAGCTGAAGTCAGAAGTCAGTGGGGTTTTTTTGCAACTAGCTCCCAGTAGTGCATTGCTGCTCTTGCTCTTGATATAAGGATAGGAAGTGGAAACTTAAAAATGCTTGATGATGAAATGTGAGTGTCTTTATCTAATATTCCACCAAATATTCAGAAATTGTGTTCATCCCATCAACCTCATACATCCCATTAAAATAGTAAGTAGCTATTGGTGTTATTAAACATTTTTTTTAATTCTTGCACATACATACTGTTACTTGTAAATGCATTTTGTTATTATATAATTTATGTATGTGTCCGTATCTTTTAAAACAAGTTAGTTTAACCTCCTTTTTGCTAGTACAACTGAATTAATTACTGTGTCGCAAAATTATGTAGGTCTAAAAAGTGTGTCACCAACATGAAAAGTTTGGAAAGCTCTGTTTTAAAAAGACAGAAAATAAACAAGAACTCAGTATCAAACTTCAGCACACGTCAGCCAGTTTATCCCCCATCGTGTATGGCCTGTGAAGCATTGTTTAACCACTCAAACTGAAGATTTTAAAGATTTAGGAGGTTTGTGACAGACCTATAATTTCCTACAATAGAAATGATGGAAATATCTTTTTAGTTTTTCCAGATTCAAAATGTTTAAGCTGTAAAAATGCTACATTGTTTCAGAGCACAGAAATTACTACAGAGAGCGATAAGTGGTTTGCATAGACAGGCGAGTTTCTTATATGACCAAGGAATATCACGCAGATTTAGTACTGAAAGCTACGCTACTAATGCAAATCCCAAATCATATCATTGAATTTGAATTTTTCAAATTCGATTATTGCATAATTCGAATCGAATTCTTAGAAAATTCAAATCAAATATTACATTTAAAGACAGCATTAGAAATACTATTACATTAAATGAATGTTGAAATGTTGTAAAAACTTTCAAAATGCAAAGTGAATGGACAAATGTGTAAAAAAAAATCATTTTTTGAATGTTGCAAAACAGTTGCCCATCCCTACTTGCATTGTATATTTTACTAGATGCAATTGAAGTATATACTTTTAATCAAAATGTAAATCCATTTATGCAGATCTTAGTTCTGACTAGAATGTCCTTTTAACCCCTTAACGACCAAGGACATACAGGGTAAATCCTGCAAAAACTGTCACTTTATGACCAAGTTCGTACCCTGTACGTCCTTAGGGGTTTCAAGTGGTGGAAGCAATCGTGATCGCTTCAAGACGCTTTTAAGGTATCGATAATGAGGCATCCCTGCAATACCTTTTTTTAAAAGACAATGTGGTGTAGCTGACACTAATCCCAGGACCGTATTATCAAAATAGAAATCTTGCTTATAGATTCAATGTACAGTCTGTCTTTGCGGGAGCATCACACCTTAAATTAATTATAATGAAAATATAACAGTCCTCTTTTGTGTGAGCAATCCTCCTAAGTAGAAACTCCACTATTGGGAAGCAATTGAAAGCAATTGATGCACTTTTCACAACATGTACATTTTAGCCATAAAGCAAAAAAGAGAAAATAACAGCAGCCTACTGGCTGTACTTACATCCATCCGATTCTTGTTTCATTGGGGTAACGACATAGATGTGCTCACTTCAAGAGTCAAGGGTATTGACTCTTTAGAACTGCCGCTTTATTTATTTCCTCCTGTGTCCGTAATTAGTGACACCTCTCCTGTCGTTCTCTGCTCCCTAGTGTATTGACAACACTAGCCTGCTGGTTCAATGGAAGCTGCCGAATGCGGTCAAATCCCTCCCCCTTGCAGGTGCCTGATAAAACTCGTGCTCTCAAAATGGCCAGAATTACAATGTGCAATAGAAAAATCAGAGTACCGAGTCAATCCAGGTTAAAAAATAGATTTATTGAAAGACATACATAATCATAGGGTCCAGTGACCCCTGGGGATAAAACTGAGTCAGTAGTAAGGCAAAAAGATTATGGTTGACATGTTTCGGCTCACACGCCGTACTCCAAGCCACATGTAAAACATTTTACATTGCATCCTATTAAAACACTTTCCCTACATTTCCCTATCTAATCCCAGTACCCCTTTGCAGGTAAAATTAAATAAAATAAAATGACAGACGGGGAAACTGAGGTGATTGAAATTCCCTTCTCATTACGCTCAGCTCAGGAGAGGGATCTGAGGACATGGGACTGTAATATAATATTTTCCACTGACAAAAGGAACTTCAGTCTAATTGCACTTTTGGAGGAAATGGAGTTCTTTCTTATGAAGGAAGATAAACTTAAATGGGACATCAGGACCCTAAAGAAATATCATGAATTGGGTATCATACCAAGGGGTCTGAGGTTAAATAAGTTCCCTACATTCATAGCGGAGGAAAAATCATTTGTAGAAATGTGGAATGGACATTTAACGGATTGCTCCCTGAAACTTATTCTATTAATTGTGGAATTTAAAGAAAAAGCAGTGGAAGAACTGGGTCACAAGATCAGGATGGTCCAGGAGGAATTAACTAAATGGAGTAAAGAGTCTCACTTTGCAAAGTTTGATAAGACCCTACAGGAGGTGGTAGCAGAGGCCAAAAAAATGCTCTTGGAGATCAAACATACAAAATATGTGAGAGACCAACTAGATTATGATCAAAATAAAGTCTACGTATGGAACAGGAAAGAAAGATATGCTCAAAGAAAGGAACAAAATAATGAATTCTTTCATTCAAACTGACAGAGGGGCGGTAACAGACACAGGCCCAACAGAGGAAGACGGGTGAACTTTTACGAGAGTGAAGAAGAGGCCTATGATGAGGGGTCTGGCTCAGGTGGAGAAGAACATTGTTCAATGAATCAAACAGCACAAGCTAATGTGCCTAAAGGACAGCATGAGCAAATAGTAAGACCAAAGGAAGGTTCAAATAGATTACCACCTATCCTAAAAAAATACCCCACAGAACAATTACAGAACCTCTAATTATAGGGAGGAACCAGAATCCAATAGAAGAGAACAAAAGGGTACAAATTATGATACTGAAAGAACCCAATTGGAGCAGGTTTTTTGCTTACCCAAAAAAATACCCGAAGGGGGGGGGGGGGGGAGGAAACCAAGGTTTTCAAAATCCACAGAAGGAGAAACAAGGACCCCAATACCAACAGAATCAGTATCCCCTCAGGAGGGGTCGGGGGAGAGGAAGATACAGAGAAGAAACATAATTAAACCGTCCAAATATAAACTGTCAGAGGCAGAATATGAGTTTCTAAGTTTAGGTCTAACATTTGTACCCTCTAATGACTTTAATGTTTTTAGAACCCTATTGGATGTTAATGGCTTAATAAGAAATTTGATGATTAAAAAATTCTATGATTCTCAAAGACACGAAATATCAAATGAGAGACATGATACCATTCCGATAGAGTCAGAATATGGATCCATAAGAGATCCCATAGAAAGAGTATTGTGATGTGAGGGTTTTAGAACCCCTCCAGGATTCAGCACTTACAATAGGGTCAGATAGGCCCACCAAACCAAGCATGAGACTCAAGTCACGTTTTTATCCAGTTCAGAGCAGAGGACCTTTATTGCAAAAATTCCAAAAAAGGATTGAGGAAGAACTTATGAAATTGCAATACACCACTATGAGAGGCCGTACCCAGAACATCAGTAGAACACAGAGAGCAGCAATAAAAAGTCTTGGAAATAATGACAAAATCATCATAAGGGCTGCAGATAAGGGAGGAGCAATAGTGATGATGGACAAGGGTGATTTTATCAATGAAGAGCATAGGCAGCTCAGGAATGAGGAGGAGTATACCCTATTGAAATGGGATCCTATGAGGGCATTCCAAAGACAGCTGACCTCCCTGGTGGACGATGGAGTGGAGTTGGGACTGATTGATCAAGATACAAGAAAATATCTGCTGGTGGATGATCCATCTATTCCAACCTTTAACCATCTACCCAAAGTGCATAAGTCCACAAGTAATGTACAGGGTAGGCCAATTGTCAGTGGAATTGGGTCCCTCCTTGAACATCTTTCAGAGTGGCTTGATAGTATACTTCAGCCATTGGTAAGCAAGCTTTGGAGCTACCCATCTGACAAACATGTCCATAATTTATTAAGTGATTTGGTGTGGCAGGAGGAGTATAGGTGGCTAACTGTTGACGTTAGATCACTGTATTCTACAATATCTCATGATAAGGGCTTGGAAGCTATCAAGTATTTTCTTGACAACAGGTATGGAGATGACCAACAGTATGTTGAATATGTGATCAACTTAACAAAATTCTTGCTAACCCACAATTATTTCGAATTTGGGGGGGTGTTCTACCTCCGTGAGCATGGGACAGCAATGGGGGTCAAGTTTGCCCCCTCTTATGCCAACCGGTTTTTAGGTTGGTGGGAGCTCTCCCACGTCTTTGGAGGAGGGAACCCCCACAGGGACGAGATATTGTGGTATAGGCGGTTAATTAATAATCTCCTACTCATTTGGAGGGGCTCAGAGAGTGAAATGGAACAGTTTGTTATATTTCTGAACTCTAATGAAGTGGGTATCAGCTTTATCTCTGAATCTCATAAAAATTAGATCAACTTTTTGCATCTCAGGTTAATAGGGAAAGCAAACAAGCCTATTGAGACCAGGGTTTTTCGTAAGCCAATTTCAGGTAACTCCCTCCTCCACACATGCAGTTGCCACCCTCAGAGAGTTTTTAAGGGTGTGGCTAAAGGTCAATTCATACTCCTCAAAAGAAACTGTACAGCTGAAGAGGAGTATGAAAGGCAAGCTAATGACCTTACTGAGAGACTGAAGGAGAGAGGTTACAAAGCATTGACAATATTTAGAGCTAGAGAAACAGGAAAATCATTGGACAGGGAAAAGCTCCTTAAAAATAATGCACTTAAAACTATTGACAGTACAAAAGACAATAAGGTTGTTTTTATTACAGAGTACTCCCAACAATATCCCCAAATATGTAGTATAGTAAGGAGAAACTTTCCATTTCTTTCAGTCAATAAGGGGCTGCAGAATACGGTGAAGAATGGAATTAAGTTTGCATATAAGAGGGGTAAAACGGTGGGCAATATGGTGGCCCCCACAAGATAGAAAACCAACACTAGGAATACATCATCTTGGCTAAGTTTTAATGGGATGTACCACTGTAATTATTTGACTGGTGTGGCATGTTCAAAGGCACAATTAGGAGATAGTTTTGACTGCTTAGCCACAGGTGAAAGGCACTCTATAAAGCTGTGTCTAAACTGTCGGTAAACATACATAGTTTATGTGATCTCCTGTACCCAGTGCAGACTTCAGTATGTAGGTCTCAGTACAAGGGAGGCACGGGTCAGAATCAAAGAACATCTGGCTGACATAAGATCTGGCACCCTTACAAAACCACTGATCAATCATTTCTCTCAATTTCATAATAAAGATGTGAGCTATTTTAAGTGGAACATTATAGAGAGAGTTCTCCCTGTAAAATGGGGAGACAATAGGGCAAGAAATTTAGCAGAGAGAGAGAGAGGCTATCTGGATATTTAAATTAAAAACTAGGATACCGGGAGGACTTAACTCCGAATTTGACATCATTAATTTCTGGTAACAATTCGTTTTGATGATAATTGCCACTATACTATGGGCAATATTAGCATTTAAGACAGTGTGAATATCTTCCAAAAAGATCCCATTTTATAAGTCAACAGTAATTTTCCACTATGGGGCAAACATTGTGGGCATTGTGGATATACAGTTTTCCGTTTATGTGTTAGTCTAACAACTGTATCCACATTATATCAAATATTAGTCTCCCCCCCCCCTCCCCACAACCCCACGTCTTTTATTCAAATTTAAAAATTAGACAAATAGTTACATTGTATATACTTGCAGATGTGCAGCAAAGCTAATGCATCAATTGAGGTCTACACTGTTATTCAAGAAACAGTGAATATAGGGTTAAGTTCTGAATGGGGAGTTTAACATCCCACCACTATCGAGATTAAACATAGGGTTAAATTCTGAATGGGGAGTTTAAGATCCCACTACCATTGACATAAAACATCATTAGCAGCATTAAGATACGGTGTTAGCACATATCTAGACAAATATGATTTTGCTATATATTTTACGTAACACTTTTAAGTGTCTTAATCTGAACAGCGTAGTTTGAAGGGGATTGCATACACTAATAGTTTCCAGATTGGTCTAGAGAATGGAAGGTGTGTATCTTCTGACCAATGGGAACTACATAAACTAATAGCTTCCCGATTGGTGTAGTGAACTAAAGGTGTGTACCTTTTGGCTAATGGGAATGTAGGGAAAGTGTTTTAATAGGACGCAATGTAAAATGTTTTACATGTGGCTTGGAGTATGGCGTGTGAGCCGAAACATGTCAGCCATAATCTTTTTTCCTTACTATTGACTCAGTTTTATCCCCAGGGGTCACTGGCCCCTATGATTATGTATGTCTTTCAATAAATCTATTTTTTAACCTGGATTGACTCGGTGCTCCGATTTTTCTATTGCACAATACCTTTTTTTACCCACCAATGCAGAGAGAGCCACTCTGTGGCCCTCTCTGCATCAGCCAGTGATGGTGTCGATTGTTGGTGGGTGGGAGCCATAGCAGGGAGGCAGGTGGGCGGCCCATCGCTGGATCACTTCCTGATCCGGTGCGAACAAGTGGTTGAGAGCGCGCGCGGGGGGGACTGGAGCGAGTAATGGTGTGCGTGCGTGCGCACTAGTACTAATACATTGAAGGTGATCGGATGGAGGGAGAGGGAAATGGGGGTAATTAAATATAAAGAAAGGGATCTGGGAGGGGGAGGCTATTGATGGGGGGTCAGCTACACTACAGAAAATTGGCTTTTATGCCAAAAAAACAAACAAAAAAACTTTTTTTGTTTGCAAACTGGGCACTGGCAGACAGCTGCCAGTACAAGGAGCGCCTTTGAATCACAATGCAAAGGAAAGTAACTTACAAGAAAGTGTGTACATTTATTAAATAACACATATAATCTAATGTCATGGATCCATGTTACATAAAATCTGATAGGTTAAAAATAAAAATAAATAACAGTATTAGTGTTATGTCTTTAAACCCTCTAAAACAAATACAGATACAGATACAAATGAAGTAAAGTCCAGGTGATTTAGTGATGCCCTACAAATGTATCTATGAGTAAGTCCGCTATAAAGTGTCTTTCTACTCCAATAGAAAGTGCTTAAAGAACAATGCTAAAAAAGCTGATGAAAAATGTGTATCCTTCTGGGGATAGTGAGTTCCTCACATCAAATGGTGGTAAAAAGTGGAAAATAAAATAAAAAATATATAAAAAAAAGGTAAAAATTGTGTTTGTAGTGAAAAAAGTGAAAAAAATCAAAAACTTAAATAAAAATAAAAATAAAAAATGTTGAATGAAGTGATCTCTCCTAAAAGTTAAAATTAAGAACTGAAGAAAATTTTGGGGAAAAAGTTTTGATTTCTCCAAAACTTTCCCTAAAATTGCTTGAACTTCTATACCTGTAAATGGAAAAAATTAAACATAGTGCAATATTGCTAAGGGCAAGTATAAATTATCAGAATGAAGCTTGACATTTATGGTGAGAAAGCTAAAGTTTGTGAAAAAGTTAACCATTTTTTTTATTTGATCGCAATTGGCGGTAAAATGGTGGCATGAAATTTCCAAAATGGGCCTAGATCAATACTTTGGGTTGTCTACTAAAAACATATACATGTGATGGGATATTCAGGGATTCCTGACAGATATCAGTGTTATAATGAAACTTATGCAAATTTTGAAAAAAAATGGTTTGGAAATAGCAAAGTGCTACTTATTGCCCTATAACTTGCAAAAAAAAAGCAAAGAACATGTAAACATTGGGGGCGTGATCAAATATACAGCGCAGGTTTCGCCGTCCGTAATTTCACCTCGCACATCGGGGTATTACATAAACCCTGCCGGAAGTTCCTAAAGTGCCGTAAGTTTGATAAACTAGCGATGTCCAGAAATGAGTGTAAAGACAAATTTCTGGAGTTGCTAGTGACTTGCGGCACTGTAGAAACTGCCGGCGCCTAAGAAAAGTAAATAAAATAAAAAATCTCCCGTAAAAGTAAAAAAAAATAAAAAAGCCCCCCCAAAATAAAAACACCCCCTAATCTAATCAACTACCAGTAGCCCTTAAAAGGACTTTTTGCAGGGCATTGCCCCAAGATAATCAGCTCTTTTACCTGTAAAAAAAAGTAGAAAACTCCCCCCCCAACATTCCAACCCACCACCCACACACCCAACCCTACTCTAAAACCCACCCAATCCCCCTTAAAAAAGCCTAACACTACCCCCTTGAAGATCACCCTACCTTGAGCCGTCTTCACCCAGCCGGGCACAAGTGGACCTCCAGAGGGGCAGAAGTCTTCATCCGATCCGGCCAGAAGAGGACATCCAGACCGGCAGAAGTCTTCATCCAGGTGGCATCTTCTATCTTCTTCCATCCGGAGCGGAGCGGGTCCATCTTGAAGACATCCGACGCGGAGCTTCCTCTTCCATCCGATGGCGACTGAAGAATGAAGGTTCCTTTAAGTGACGTCATCCAAGATGGCATCCCTTCAATTCCGATTGGCTGATAGAATCCTATCAGCCAATCGGATTTAGGGTAGGAAAAATCCTATTGGCTGATCCAATCAGCCAATAGGATTGAAGTTCAATCCTATTGGCTGATCCAATCAGCCAATAGGATTGAGCATGCATTCTATTGGCTGTTCCAATCAGCCAATAGAATGCAAGCTCAATTCTATTGGCTGATTGCATCAGCCAATAGGATTTTTCCTACCTTAATTCCGATTGGCTGATAGGATTCTATCAGCCAATCGGAATTGAAGGGACGCCATCTCCCCGGTCTGGATGTCCTCGTCTGGCCGGATCGGATGAAGCCTTCTTCCCCTCTGGAGGTCCACTTGTGCCCGGCTGGGTAAAGACGGCTCAAGGTAGGGTTATCTTCAAGGGGGTAGTGTTAGGGGTTTTTTTAGGGGGGATTGGGTGGGTTTTAGAGTAGGGTTGGGTGTGTGGGTGGTGGGTTGTAATGTTGGGGAGGGAGTATTGTACTTTTTTTTTACAGGTAAAAGAGCTGATTATCTTGGGGCAATGCCCTGCAAAAAGTCCTTTTAAGGGCTACTGGTAGTTAATTAGATTAGGGGGTGTTTTTATTTGGGGGGGGCTTTTTTATTTTCATAGGCCTAGATTTGGAGTTTGGCGGTAGCCGTGAAAACCAGTGTTAGAGGCTCCTAACGCTGGTTTTAGGCTACCGCCGGTATTTGGAGTCACTCAAAAAAGGGTCTAACGCTCACTTTTCAGCCGCGACTTTTCCATACCGCAGATCCCCTTACGTCATTTGCGTATCCTATCTTTTCAATGGGATCTTTCTAACTCCGGTATTTAGAGTCGTGTCTGAAGTGAGCGTTAGAATTCTAACGACAAAACTCCAGCCGCAGAAAAAAGTCAGTAGTTAAGAGCTTTCTGGGCTAACGCCGGTTCATAAAGCACTTAACTACTGTACTCTAAAGTACACTAACACCCATAAACTACCTATGTACCCCTAAACCGAGGCCCCCCCACATCGCCGACACTCAAATAAAATTTTTTAACCCCTAATCTGCCGACCGCCACCTACGTTATACTTATGTACCCCTAATCTGCTGCCCCTAACACCGCCGACCCCTATATTATATTTATTAACCCCTAACCTGCCCCCCACAACGTCGCAGCCAGCTACCTACAATAATTAACCCCTAATCTGCCGACCGCAAAGAGCCGCCACCTACATTATAGCTATGTACCCCTAATCTGCTGCCCCTAACACCGCCGACCCCTATATTATATTTATTAACCCCTAATCTGCCCCCCTCAACGTCGCCTCCACCTGCCTATACTTATTAACCCCTAATCTGCCGAGCGGACCGCACCGCTACTATAATAAAGTTATTAACCCCTAATCCACCTCACTAACCCTATAATAAATAGTATTAACCCCTAATCTACCCTCCCTAACATCGCAGACACCTAACTTCAATTATTAACCCCTAATCTGCCGACTGGAGCTCACCGCTATTCTAATAAATGTATTAACCCCTAAAGCTAAGTCTAACCCTAACACTAACACCCCCCTAAGTTAAATATAATTTTAATCTAACGAAATTAATTAACTCTTATTAAATAAATTATTCCTATTTAAAGCTAAATACTTACCTGTAAAATAAATCCTAATATAGCTACAATATAAATTATAATTATATTATAGCTATTTTAGGATTAATATTTATTTTACAGGTAACTTTGTATTTATTTTAACCAGGTACAATAGCTATTAAATAGTTAAGCACTATTTAATAGCTAAAATAGTTAAAATAATTACAAATGTACCTGTAAAATAAAACCTAACCTAAGTTACAATTAAACCTAACACTACACTATCAATAAATTAATTAAATAAAATACCTATAATTATCTACAATTAAACCTAACACTACACTATAAATAAATTAAATACAATTCTTACAAATAAATACAATGAAATAAACTAACTAAAGTACAAAAAATAAAAAAGAACTAAGTTACAAAAAATAAAAAAATATTTACAAACATTAGAAATATATTACAACAATTTTAAACTAATTACACCTACTCTAAGCCCCCTAATAAAATAACAAAGCCCCCCAAAATAAAAAAAATGCCCTACCCTATTCTAAATTACTAAAGTTCAAAGCTCTTTTACCTTACCAGCCCTGAACAGGGCCCTTTGTGGGGCATGCCCCAAGAAGTTCAGCTCTTTTGCCTGTAAAAAAAAACATACAATACCCCCCCCCAACATTACAACCCACCACCCACATACCCCTAATCTAACCCAAACCCCCCTTAACCCCTTAATGACCACAATGTACCCTGTATGTCACTGTTCGTTAAGGTTTTTTTCAGGACATAATAGCACAAGTCTAACAAGAACACGCTATTAATGCACTCCCTCCAGCAGGCTTTGTGGAATAGAGCAGTCTCAATGCTGGTGGCAAGAACGCACTATAAAACAATCAAGTCTGAAAAAATGGCCAGTGACATACAGGGTACGTCGCTGGTCCTTAAGGGGTTAAATAAACCTAACACTAAGCCCCTGAAGATCTCCCTACCTTGAGTTGTCTTCACCCAGCCGAGCCAAATTCTTCACCCAAGCGGAGCAAGAAGAGGTCCTCCATCCGGTAGAAGTCTTCATCCAAGCGGGGCAGAAGAGGTCTTCCATCCGATTGAAGTCTTCATCCAAGAGGCATCTTCTATCGTCATCCATCCGGAGCGGAGCGGCAGCATCCTGAAGACCTCCGACGCGGAACATCCATCCTGGCCGACGACTGAACGACGAATGACGGTTCCTTTAAGGGACGTCATCCAAGATGGCGTCCCTCGAATTCCGATTGGCTGATAGGATTCTATCAGCCAATCGGAATTAAGGTAGGAATATTCTGATTGGCTGATGGAATCAGCCAATCAGAATCAAGTTCAATCCGATTGGCTGATCCAATCAGCCAATCAGATTGAGCTCGCATTCTATTGGCTGATCGGAACAGCCAATCGGAATTCGAGGGACGCCATCTTGGATGACGTCATTTAAAGGAATCGTCATTCGTCGTTCAGTCGTCGGCCAGGATGGATGTTCCGCGTCGGAGGTCTTCAGGATGCTGCCGCTCCGGATGGATGACGATAGAAGATGCCTCTTGGATGAAGACTTCAATAGGATGGAAGACCTCTTCTGCCCCGCTTGGATGAAGACTTCTACCGGATAGAGGACCTCTTCTTGCTCCGCTTGGATGAAGAATTTGGCTCGGCTGGGTGAAGACGACTCAATGTAGGGAGATCTTCAGGGGCTTAGTGTTAGGTTTATTTAAGGGGGGTTTGGGTTAGATTAGGGGTATGTGGGTGGTGGGTTGTAATGTTGGGGGGGGTATTGTATGTTTTTTTTTACAGGCAAAAGAGCTGAACTTCTTGGGGCATGCCCCGCAAAGGGCCCTGTTCAGAGCTGGTAAGGTAAAAGAGCTTTGAACTTCAGTAATTTAGAATAGGGTAGGGCATTTTTTTATTTTGGGGGGCTTTGTTATTTTATTAGGGGGCTTAGAGTAGGTGTAATTAGTTTAAAATTGTTGTAATATATTTCTAATGTTTGTAAATATTTTTTTATTTTTTGTAACTTAGTTCTTTTTTATTTTTTGTACTTTAGTTAGTTTATTTCATTGTATTTATTTGTAAGAATTGTATTTAATTTATTTATTGATAGTGTAGTGTTAGGTTTAATTGTAGATAATTATAGGTATTTTATTTAATTTAATTTTTTTTACAGGTAAATTTGTAATTATTTTAACTATTTTAGCTATTAAATAGTTCTTAACTATTTAATAGCTATTTTACCTGGTTAAAATAAATACAAAGTTACCTGTAAAATAAATATTAATCCTAAAATAGCTATAATATAATTATAATTTATATTGTAGCTATATTAGGATTTATTTTACAGGTAAGTATTTAGCTTTAAATAGGAATAATTTATTTAATAAGAGTTAATTAATTTTGTTAGATTAAAATTATATTTAATTTAGGGGGGTGTTAGTGTTAGGGTTAGACTTAGCTTTAGGGGTTAATACATTTATTAGAATAGCGGTGAGCTCCGGTCGGCAGATTAGGGGTTAATAATTGAAGTTAGGTGTCGGCGATGTTAGGGAGGGCAGATTAGGGGTTAATACTATTTATTATAGGGTTAGTGAGGCAGATTAGGGGTTAATAACTTTATAATAATAGCGGTGCGGTCCGCTCGGCAGATTAGGGGTTAATAAGTGTAGGCAGGTGGAGGCGACATTGTGGGGGGCAGATTAGGGGTTAATAAATATAATATAGGGGTCGGCGGTGTTACGGGCAGCAGATTAGGGGTACATAGGGATAATGTAAGTAGCGGCGGTTTACGGAGCGGCAGATTAGGGGTTAAAAATAATATACAGGGGTCAGCGATAGCGGGGGCGGCAGAATAGGGGTTAATAAGTGTAAGGTTAGGGGTGTTTAGACTCGGGGTACATGTTAGGGTGTTAGGTGCAGACGTAGGAAGTGTTTCCCCATAGCAAACAATGGGGCTGCGTTAGGAGCTGAACGTGGCTTTTTTGCAGGTGTTAGGTTTTTTTTCAGCTCAAACAGCCCCATTGTTTCCTATGGGGGAATCGTGCACGAGCACGTTTTTGAGGCTGGCCGCGTCCATAAGCAACTCTGGTATCGAGAGTTGAAGTTGCGTTAAATATGCTCTACGCTCCTTTTTTGGAGCCTAACGCAGCCATTCTGTGGACTCTCAATACCAGAGTTATTTTAAAGGTGCGGCCAGAAAAAAGCCAGAGTTAGATACGCGGGTCGTTACCGACAAAACTCTAAATATAGCCGATAGGGATTAGGTGTAATTTATTTAAAATTTTGTAATTTTATTTTTTATTTTATGTAATCTTAGTTTTTTTTTATTTTCTGTAATTCTTGCTTAAAGGGACAGTCTACTCCTGATTTTTTATTAGACTGCCCCTTTAATTTATACTTAGTTTATTTGTATTTTAGAAGTAGTGTAATTTTTTTTTCATATTTAATGGTAACTTTAGTATTTTGTAAATTAGCTAATTTTAGTTTATTTAGGGGGGGTTAGGTTAGGGGGGTTAGGTTAGGTTAGGGCTTAGGTTTATTGCGTTGTGGGCTATGGCGGTTTAGGGGTTAGTAGACTTTCTTAGTTATTGCGGTGGGGGATTGCGGTTGACAGGTAGATAGACATTGTGCATGCATTTTCGGGAGTTACAATGCTCCCATACTCAGCGCAAGGCCTGCTACGGCTGCTTTTTATGGTGAGGTAAAAATGGAGTAAGATTTCTCCATTTTCGCCACGTAAGGCCTTGCGCTGGATATTGGATACCGATTTACGACGCGGACCCATGGCAGCCTATGGGAGTAATAATTGAGAGCGACGGGTGAAATATACGCGCGTAACTTGTATTCTATGCCGTATATGTAATACCAAAATCGCGTAAAATCTGGCGGCGGAGGATTTTGCGTGCGACGCTGCATATGTAATGGGGGCCTGGGTATTTTTAAACTCAGGACATAATTTAGAAACAATTTTTGGTGTTTTATGTTGTTTGTAGATATGTAACAGATTTTGGGGGTCAAAGTTAGAAAAAGTGTGTTTTTTTTTAATTTTTTCATCATATTTTATATATTTTTTTTATCGTAAATTATAAGATATGATGAAAATAATGGTATTTTTAGAAAGTCAATTTAATGGTGAAAAAACGGTATATAATAATATGTGTGGGTACAGTAAATAAGTAAGAGGAAAATTACAGCTAAACACAAACACCGCAGAAATGTAAAAACATCCCTGGTCCAAAACGGTCAGAACATTTTATTTTTGACTGTGGTCACTAAGGGGTTAAAGGGACACTAGACCCAAATGTCCTGTTAAGTACTCTCTGATGTAAATAGACATTAAAGGGACACTAAACACATTTTATTTTTCTTCCATGATTCAGTTAGAACATGCAATTTTAAGCAACTTTCTAATTTACTCCTATTATCAATTTTTCTTTGTTCTCTTGCTATCTTTATTTAAAAAGCATGAATGTAAAGCTTAATAGCCGGCCCATTTTTAGTTTAGAACCTGGGTTATGCTTGCTTATTGGTTTGCTAAATGTATCCACCAGTAAGCAAGCGCTATACTTGGTGCTGAACCTAAAATGATCTGGCTCCTAAGCATAACATTCCTGCTTTTTAAATAAAGATAGCAAGAGAACAAAGAAAAAAATTATAATAGGAATAAATTAGAAAGTTGCTTAAATTTGCTGCTACTTAACAGGACAACTACTCTAACCTTTAATGTGAAACCACTGGCAAAATGTGTACTTATTGTTTATAGTAATAAGTATATTGGTGGCATATTCAAGACTTAAAGGGACATGAAACCCAATTTTTTTCTTTCATGATTTAGGAAGAACATGCATTTTTAAACAACTTTCTAATGTATTTCTATTATCTAATTTGCTTCATTCTCTTGAAATCGTTTGCTGAAAAGCATATCTAGATATGCTCAGTAGCTGCTGATTGGTGGCTGCACATAGATGCCTTGTGTGATTGGCTCACCAATGTGCATTGCTATTTCTTCAACAAAGAATATCTAAAGAATGATGCAAATTAGATAGTATAAGTAAATTGAAATGTCGTTTAAAATTGTATTTGAATCATGAAAGAAATGTTTTGGGTTTAGTGTCCCTTTAAATTATATCTTAGAGAATTTTACAGCAGGAGGAAATATATAAAAGGTCTGCAAGTTTATATATTGCCTTCATCTTCAATTTTAGTAAATCTCGGGGTCGATCCGATAAAAATCGTCGCCCGCAAAAGCCGGCAACGCCAATATTTGCGCTGGTTTGGTATCCTATATACGGCGTAACCTAGAAGTTATGCCCGTATATTTCTGCCGTCGCCCATAGTTTTTTGGGCCATAGGCAGGTATACCAAACCAGCGCAGTTTGGTATCCAATATGCAGCGCAAGGACTTACGTGGCGAAAATGGAGAAATCTCCATTTTCACCTCGCCACAAAAAGCAGCCGTAAGAAGCCTTACGCTGACTATTGGAGCCCCGTAACTCCCTAAACTAGCTAGAAAATAAACCTAACACCTAACGCATGCGCAATGTCTATCTATCTGTCACCCGCGATCTGCTAAATAAAACCTAACACCTAACGCATGCGCAATGTCTATCTCCCTGTCAACCGCGATTCCCCGTCGCAATCCCTAATAAAGTATTTAACCCCTAAACCGCCGCCATCTACATAAACTAACCCCCTACTTTGAGCCCCTAAAACCGCCGCCACCTACCTGATCTATCGCCTAATGTGAACCCCTAAAACCGCCGCCATCTACCGTATCTATCCCCTAATGTGAACACCTTACACCGCTGCCATCTACCTTATCTATCCCCTAATCTAACCCCTTACACCGCCGCCACCTATATAAAAATTATTAACCCCTAATCTAATCCCCCCTATACCGCCGCCAGCTATATTAATAGTATTAACCCCTAATGTAAGCCCCTTACACCGCCGCCATCTCTATTAAAATTATTAACCCCTAATTTAATCTACCTACCCCGCCGCCAGCTATATTATCTATATTAACCCTAAGTATATTATAGTTAATATAGTTATTACATTATATATATTAACTATATTAACCCTAATTATATTAGGGTTAATATAGTTAATATAGTTACTATAGTATTTATATTAACTATATTAACTCTATCTAACCCTAACACCCCTAACTAAATTCTTATTAAATTAATCTAATTCATATTATAAACTAAAATATTCCTATTTAAATCTAAATACTTACCTATAAAATAAACCCTAAGATAGCTACAATATAATTAATAATTACATTGTAGCTATGTTAGGGTTTATATTTATTTTACAGGTAAATTGTTAATTATTTTAACTAGGTATAATAGCTATTAAATAGTTATTAACTATTTAATATCTACCTAGTTAAAATAATTACCCAATTACCTGTAAAATAAATCCTAACCTAAGTTACAAATACACCTACACTATCAATAAATTAAATAAACTACAAATATCTATCTAAAAATACAATTAAATAAACTAAACTAAATTACAAAAACAAACAAACACTAAATTACAAAAAATAAAAAAAAGATTACAAGATTTTTAAGCTAATTACACCTATTCTAAGCCCCCTAATAAAATAATAAAGCCCCCCAAAATAAAAAAAATTCCCTGCCCTATTCTAAATTAAAAAAAGTTCAAAGCTCTTTACCTTACCAGTCCTTAAAAGGGCCTTTTGTGGGGGCATGCCCCAAAGAATTCAGCTCTTTTGCATTTCAATAAATATACAATACCCCCCCACATTACAACCCACCACCCACATACCCCTATTCTAAACCCACCCAAACCCCCCTTAAAAAAGCCTAACACTACCCCCCTGAAGATCTCCCTACCTTGTCTTCACCACACCGGGCCGAACTCCTCATCCGATCCGGGCGATGTCTTCCTCCATGCGGCAAAGAAGAATTCTTCATCCCGGCGACGTGTTCCTCCAAGCGGCAGCAAAGTCTTCTTCCTTCCGGCAGTATCTTCCATGAAGCGGCATCTTCAATCTTCTTTCTTCGCTCCAGCACCGCGGAGCATCCATCCCGGCCGACGAGTGAACGACGAATGAGGTACCTTTAAATGACGTCATCCAAGTGGCGTCCGCTAAATTCCGATTGGCTGATAGGATTCTATCAGCCAATCGGAATTAAGGTAGAAAAATCTGATTGGCTGATTGAATCAGCCAATCAGATTTAAGTTCAATCCGATTGGCTGATTGGTTCGTCCGCACGCCGCCGCCAGCTACATTATCCCTATGTACCCCTAATCTGCTGCCCTAACATTGCCGACCCCTATATTATATTTATTAACCCCTAATCTGCCCCCCACAACGTCGCCTCCACCTGCCTACACTTATTAACCCCTAATCTGCCGAGCGGACCTGAGCGCTACTATAATAAAGTTATTAACCCCTAATCCGCCTCACTAACCATATAATAAATAGTATTAACCCGTAATCTGCCCTCCCTAACATCGCCGAAACCTAATTTCAATTATTAACCCCTAATCTGCCGACCGGAGCTCACCGCTATTCTAATAAATGGATTAACCCCTAAAGCTAAGTCTAACCCTAACACTAACACCCCCCTAAGTTAAATATAATTTAAATCTAACGAAATAAATTAACTCTTATTAAATAAATTATTCCTATTTAAAGATAAATACTTACCTGTAAAATAAATCCTAATATAGCTACAATATAAATTATATTTATATTATAGCTATTTTAGGATTTATATTTATTTTACAGGTAACTTTGTATTTATTTTAACCAGGTACAATAGCTATTAAATAGTTAAGAACTATTTAATAGCTAAAATAGTTAAAATAATTACAAATTTACCTGTAAAAGAAATCCTAACCTAAGTTACAATTAAAACTAACTCTATACTATCAATAAATTAATTAAATAAACTACCTACAATTACCTACAATTAACCTAACACTACACTATCAATAAATTAATTAAATACAATTCCTACAAATAAATACAATTAAATAAACTTGCTAAAGTACAAAAAATAAAAAAGAACTAAGTTACAAAAAATAAAAAAGATATCTACAAACATAAGAAAAATATTACAACAATTTTAAACTAATTACACCTACTCTAAGCCCCCTAATAAAACAACAAAGCCCCCCAAAATAAAAAATGCCCTACCCTATTCTAAATTACTAAAGTTAAAAGCTCTTTTACCTTACCAGCCCTGAACAGGGCCCTTTGCGGGGCATGCCCCAAAGAATTCAGCTCTTTTGCCTGTAAAAAAAAACATACAATACCCCCCCCCAACATTACAACCCACCACCCACATACCCCTAATCTAACCCAAACCCCCCTTAAATAAACCTAACACTAAGCCCCTGAAGATCATCCTACCTTGTCTTCACCTCACCAGGTATCACCGATCCGTCCTGGCTCCAAAATCTTCATCCAACCCAAGCGTGGGTTGGCGATCCATCATCCGGTGCCTGAAGAGGTCCAGAAGAGGCTCCAAAGTCTTCATCCTATCCGGGAAGAAGAGGCGATCCGGACCGGCAACCATCTTGATCCAAGCGGCATCTTCTATCTTCATCCGATGACGACGGGCTCCATCCTGAAGACCTCCACCGCGGACCCATCTTCTTCCGGCGACGTCCAACTGCAGAATGACGGTTCCTTTAAGGGACGTCATCCAAGATGGCGTCCCTCGAATTCCGATTGGCTGATAGGATTCTATCAGCCAATCGGAATTATGGTAGGAATATTCTGATTGGCTGATGGAATCAGCCAATCAGAATCAAGTTCAATCCGATTGGCTGATCCAATCAGCCAATCAGATTGAGCTTGCATTCTATTGGCTGATCGGAACAGCCAATCGGAATTCGAGGGACGCCATCTTGGATGACGTCATTTAAAGGAATCGTCATTCGTCGTTCAGTCGTCGGCCAGGATGGATGTTCCGCGTCGGAGGTCTTCAGGATGCTGCCGCTCCGCTCCGGATGGATGACGATAGAAGATGCCTCTTGGATGAAGACTTCAATAGGATGGAAGACCTCTTCTGCCCCGCTTGGATGAAGACTTCTACCGGATGGAGGACCTCTTCTTGCTCCGCTTGGATGAAGAATTTGGCTCGGCTGGGTGAAGACGACTCAATGTAGGGAGATCTTCAGGGGCTTAGTGTTAGGTTTATTTAAGGGGGGTTTGGGTTAGATTAGGGGTATGTGGGTGGTGGGTTGTAATGTTGGGGGGGTATTGTATGTTTTTTTTTACAGGCAAAAGAGCTGAACTTCTTGGGGCATGCCCCGCAAAGGGCCCTGTTCAGAGCTGGTAAGGTAAAAGAGCTTTGAACTTCAGTAATTTAGAATAGGGCAGGGCATTTTTTTATTTTGGGGGGCTTTGTTATTTTATTAGGGGGCTTAGAGTAGGTGTAATTAGTTTAAAATTGTTGTAATATATTTCTAATGTTTGTAAATATTTTTTTATTTTTTGTAACTTAGTTCTTTTTTATTTTTTGTACTTTAGTTAGTTTATTTCATTGTATTTATTTGTAAGAATTGTATTTAATTTATTTATTGATAGTGTAGTGTTAGGTTTAATTGTAGATAATTATAGGTATTTTATTTAATTTAATTTTTTTTACAGGTAAATTTGTAATTATTTTAACTAGGTAACTATTAAATAGTTCTTAACTATTTAATAGCTATTTTACCTGGTTAAAATAAATACAAAGTTACCTGTAAAATAAATATTAATCCTAAAATAGCTATAATATAATTATAATTTATATTGTAGCTATATTAGGATTTATTTTACAGGTAAGTATTTAGCTTTAAATAGGAATAATTTATTTAATAAGAGTTAATTAATTTTGTTAGATTAAAATTATATTTAATTTAGGGGGGTGTTAGTGTTAGGGTTAGACTTAGCTTTAGGGGTTAATACATTTATTAGAATAGCGGTGAGCTCCGGTCGGCAGATTAGGGGTTAATAATTGAAGTTAGGTGTCGGCGATGTTAGGGAGGGCAGATTAGGGGTTAATACTATTTATTATAGGGTTAGTGAGGCAGATTAGGGGTTAATAACTTTATAATAATAGCGGTGCGGTCCGCTCGGCAGATTAGGGGTTAATAAGTGTAGGCAGGTGGAGGCGACGTTGTGGGGGGCAGATTAGGGGTTAATAAATATAATATAGGGGTCGGCGGTGTTACGGGCAGCAGATTAGGGGTACATAGGGATAATGTAAGTAGCGGCGGTTTACGGAGCGGCAGATTAGGGGTTAAAAATAATATACAGGGGTCAGCGATAGCGGGGGCGGCAGAATAGGGGTTAATAAGTGTAAGGTTAGGGGTGTTTAGACTCGGGGTACATGTTAGGGTGTTAGGTGCAGACGTAGGAAGTGTTTCCCCATAGCAAACAATGGGGCTGCGTTAGGAGCTGAACGTGGCTTTTTTGCAGGTGTTAGGTTTTTTTTCAGCTCAAACAGCCCCATTGTTTCCTATGGGGGAATCGTGCACGAGCACGTTTTTGAGGCTGGCCGCGTCCATAAGCAACTCTGGTATCGAGAGTTGAAGTTGCGTTAAATATGCTCTACGCTCCTTTTTTGGAGCCTAACGCAGCCATTCTGTGGACTCTCAATACCAGAGTTATTTTAAAGGTGCGGCCAGAAAAAAGCCAGAGTTAGATACGCGGGTCGTTACCGACAAAACTCTAAATATAGCCGATAGGGATTAGGTGTAATTTATTTAAAATTTTGTAATTTTATTTTTTATTTTATGTAATCTTAGTTTTTTTTTATTTTCTGTAATTCTTGCTTAAAGGGACAGTCTACTCCTGATTTTTTATTAGACTGCCCCTTTAATTTATACTTAGTTTATTTGTATTTTAGAAGTAGTGTAATTTTTTTTTCATATTTAATGGTAACTTTAGTATTTTGTAAATTAGCTAATTTTAGTTTATTTAGGGGGGGTTAGGTTAGGGGGGTTAGGTTAGGTTAGGGCTTAGGTTTATTGCGTTGTGGGCTATGGCGGTTTAGGGGTTAGTAGACTTTCTTAGTTATTGCGGTGGGGGATTGCGGTTGACAGGTAGATAGACATTGTGCATGCATTTTCGGGAGTTACAATGCTCCCATACTGAGCGCAAGGCCTGCTACGGCTGCTTTTTATGGTGAGGTAAAAATGGAGTAAGATTTCTCCATTTTCGCCACGTAAGGCCTTGCGCTGGATATTGGATACCGATTTACGACGCGGACCCATGGCAGCCTATGGGAGTAATAATTGAGAGCGACGGGTGAAATATACGCGCGTAACTTGTATTCTATGCCATATATGTAATACCAAAATCGCGTAAAATCTGGCGGCGGAGGATTTTGCGGGCGACGCTGCATATGTAATGGAGGCCTGGGTATTTTTAAACTCAGGACATAATTTAGAAACAATTTTTGGTGTTTTATGTTGTTTGTAGATGTGTAACAGATTTTGGGGGTAAAAGTTAGAAAAAGTGTGTTTTTTTTTTAATTTTTTCATCATATTTTATATATTTTTTTTATCGTAAATTATAAGATATGATGAAAATAATGGTATTTTTAGAAAGTCAATTTAATGGTGAAAAAACGGTATATAATAATATGTGTGGGTACAGTAAATAAGTAAGAGGAAAATTACAGCTAAGCACAAACACCGCAGAAATGTAAAAACATCCCTGGTCCAAAACGGTCAGAACATTTTATTTTTGACTGTGGTCACTAAGGGGTTAAAGGGACACTAGACCCAAATGTCCTGTTAAGTACTCTCTGATGTAAATAGACATTAAAGGGACACTAAACACATTTTATTTTTCTTCCATGATTCAGTTAGAACATGCAATTTTAAGCAACTTTCTAATTTACTCCTATTATCAATTTTTCTTTGTTCTCTTGCTATCTTTATTTAAAAAGCATGAATGTAAAGCTTAATAGCCGGCCCATTTTTAGTTTAGAACCTGGGTTATGCTTGCTTATTGGTTTGCTAAATGTATCCACCAGTAAGCAAGCGCTATACTTGGTGCTGAACCTAAAATGATCTGGCTCCTAAGCATAACATTCCTGCTTTTTAAATAAAGATAGCAAGAGAACAAAGAAAAAAATTATAATAGGAATAAATTAGAAAGTTGCTTAAATTTGCTGCTACTTAACAGGACAACTACTCTAACCTTTAATGTGAAACCACTGGCAAAATGTGTACTTATTGTTTATAGTAATAAGTATATTGGTGGCATATTCAAGACTTAAAGGGACATGAAACCCAATTTTTTTCTTTCATGATTTAGGAAGAACATGCATTTTTAAACAACTTTCTAATGTATTTCTATTATCTAATTTGCTTCATTCTCTTGAAATCGTTTGCTGAAAAGCATATCTAGATATGCTCAGTAGCTGCTGATTGGTGGCTGCACATAGATGCCTTGTGTGATTGGCTCACCAATGTGCATTGCTATTTCTTCAACAAAGAATATCTAAAGAATGATGCAAATTAGATAGTATAAGTAAATTGAAATGTCGTTTAAAATTGTATTTGAATCATGAAAGAAATGTTTTGGGTTTAGTGTCCCTTTAAATTATATCTTAGAGAATTTTACAGCAGGAGGAAATATATAAAAGGTCTGCAAGTTTATATATTGCCTTCATCTTCAATTTTAGTAAATCTCGGGGTCGATCCGATAAAAATCGTCGCCCGCAAAAGCCGGCAACGCCAATATTTGCGCTGGTTTGGTATCCTATATACGGCGTAACCTAGAAGTTATGCCCGTATATTTCTGCCGTCGCCCATAGTTTTTTGGGCCATAGGCAGGTATACCAAACCAGCGCAGTTTGGTATCCAATATGCAGCGCAAGGACTTACGTGGCGAAAATGGAGAAATCTCCATTTTCACCTCGCCACAAAAAGCAGCCGTAAGAAGCCTTACGCTGACTATTGGAGCCCCGTAACTCCCTAAACTAGCTAGAAAATAAACCTAACACCTAACGCATGCGCAATGTCTATCTATCTGTCACCCGCGATCTGCTAAATAAAACCTAACACCTAACGCATGCGCAATGTCTATCTCCCTGTCAACCGCGATTCCCCGTCGCAATCCCTAATAAAGTATTTAACCCCTAAACCGCCGCCATCTACATAAACTAACCCCCTACTTTGAGCCCCTAAAACCGCCGCCACCTACCTGATCTATCGCCTAATGTGAACCCCTAAAACCGCCGCCATCTACCGTATCTATCCCCTAATGTGAACACCTTACACCGCTGCCATCTACCTTATCTATCCCCTAATCTAACCCCTTACACCGCCGCCACCTATATAAAAATTATTAACCCCTAATCTAATCCCCCTATACCGCCGCCAGCTATATTAATAGTATTAACCCCTAATGTAAGCCCCTTACACCGCCGCCATCTCTATTAAAATTATTAACCCCTAATTTAATCTACCTACCCCGCCGCCAGCTATATTATCTATATTAACCCTAAGTATATTATAGTTAATATAGTTATTACATTATATATATTAACTATATTAACCCTAATTATATTAGGGTTAATATAGTTAATATAGTTACTATAGTATTTATATTAACTATATTAACTCTATCTAACCCTAACACCCCTAACTAAATTCTTATTAAATTAATCTAATTCATATTATAAACTAAAATATTCCTATTTAAATCTAAATACTTACCTATAAAATAAACCCTAAGATAGCTACAATATAATTAATAATTACATTGTAGCTATGTTAGGGTTTATATTTATTTTACAGGTAAATTGTTAATTATTTTAACTAGGTATAATAGCTATTAAATAGTTATTAACTATTTAATATCTACCTAGTTAAAATAATTACCCAATTACCTGTAAAATAAATCCTAACCTAAGTTACAAATACACCTACACTATCAATAAATTAAATAAACTACAAATATCTATCTAAAAATACAATTAAATAAACTAAACTAAATTACAAAAACAAACAAACACTAAATTACAAAAAATAAAAAAAAGATTACAAGATTTTTAAGCTAATTACACCTATTCTAAGCCCCCTAATAAAATAATAAAGCCCCCCAAAATAAAAAAAATTCCCTGCCCTATTCTAAATTAAAAAAAGTTCAAAGCTCTTTACCTTACCAGTCCTTAAAAGGGCCTTTTGTGGGGGCATGCCCCAAAGAATTCAGCTCTTTTGCATTTCAATAAATATACAATACCCCCCCACATTACAACCCACCACCCACATACCCCTATTCTAAACCCACCCAAACCCCCCTTAAAAAAGCCTAACACTACCCCCCTGGAGATCTCCCTACCTTGTCTTCACCACACCGGGCCGAACTCCTCATCCGAGCCGGGCGATGTCTTCCTCCATGCGGCAAAGAAGAATTCTTCATCCCGGCGACGTGTTCCTCCAAGCGGCAGCAAAGTCTTCTTCCTTCCGGCAGTATCTTCCATGAAGCGGCATCTTCAATCTTCTTTCTTCGCTCCAGCACCGCGGAGCATCCCTCCCGGCCGACGAGTGAACGACGAATGAGGTACCTTTAAATGACGTCATCCAAGTGGCGTCCGCTAAATTCCGATTGGCTGATAGGATTCTATCAGCCAATCGGAATTAAGGTAGAAAAATCTGATTGGCTGATTGAATCAGCCAATCAGATTTAAGTTCAATCCGATTGGCTGATTGGTTCGTCCGCACGCCGCCGCCAGCTACATTATCCCTATGTACCCCTAATCTGCTGCCCTAACATTGCCGACCCCTATATTATATTTATTAACCCCTAATCTGCCCCCCACAACGTCGCCTCCACCTGCCTACACTTATTAACCCCTAATCTGCCGAGCGGACCTGAGCGCTACTATAATAAAGTTATTAACCCCTAATCCGCCTCACTAACCATATAATAAATAGTATTAACCCGTAATCTGCCCTCCCTAACATCGCCGAAACCTAATTTCAATTATTAACCCCTAATCTGCCGACCGGAGCTCACCGCTATTCTAATAAATGGATTAACCCCTAAAGCTAAGTCTAACCCTAACACTAACACCCCCCTAAGTTAAATATAATTTAAATCTAACGAAATAAATTAACTCTTATTAAATAAATTATTCCTATTTAAAGATAAATACTTACCTGTAAAATAAATCCTAATATAGCTACAATATAAATTATATTTATATTATAGCTATTTTAGGATTTATATTTATTTTACAGGTAACTTTGTATTTATTTTAACCAGGTACAATAGCTATTAAATAGTTAAGAACTATTTAATAGCTAAAATAGTTAAAATAATTACAAATTTACCTGTAAAAGAAATCCTAACCTAAGTTACAATTAAAACTAACACTATACTATCAATAAATTAATTAAATAAACTACCTACAATTACCTACAATTAACCTAACACTACACTATCAATAAATTAATTAAATACAATTCCTACAAATAAATACAATTAAATAAACTTGCTAAAGTACAAAAAATAAAAAAGAACTAAGTTACAAAAAATAAAAAAGATATCTACAAACATAAGAAAAATATTACAACAATTTTAAACTAATTACACCTACTCTAAGCCCCCTAATAAAACAACAAAGCCCCCCAAAATAAAAAATGCCCTACCCTATTCTAAATTACTAAAGTTAAAAGCTCTTTTACCTTACCAGCCCTGAACAGGGCCCTTTGCGGGGCATGCCCCAAAGAATTCAGCTCTTTTGCCTGTAAAAAAAAACATACAATACCCCCCCCCAACATTACAACCCACCACCCACATACCCCTAATCTAACCCAAACCCCCCTTAAATAAACCTAACACTAAGCCCCTGAAGATCATCCTACCTTGTCTTCACCTCACCAGGTATCACCGATCCGTCCTGGCTCCAAAATCTTCATCCAACCCAAGCGTGGGTTGGCGATCCATCATCCGGTGCCTGAAGAGGTCCAGAAGAGGCTCCAAAGTCTTCATCCTATCCGGGAAGAAGAGGCGATCCGGACCGGCAACCATCTTGATCCAAGCGGCATCTTCTATCTTCATCCGATGACGACGGGCTCCATCCTGAAGACCTCCACCGCGGACCCATCTTCTTCCGGCGACGTCCAACTGCAGAATGACGGTTCCTTTAAGGGACGTCATCCAAGATGGCGTCCCTCGAATTCCGATTGGCTGATAGGATTCTATCAGCCAATCGGAATTAAGGTAGGAATATTCTGATTGGCTGATGGAATCAGCCAATCAGAATCAAGTTCAATCCGATTGGCTGATCCAATCAGCCAATCAGATTGAGCTTGCATTCTATTGGCTGATCGGAACAGCCAATCGGAATTCGAGGGACGCCATCTTGGATGACGTCATTTAAAGGAATCGTCATTCGTCGTTCAGTCGTCGGCCAGGATGGATGTTCCGCGTCGGAGGTCTTCAGGATGCTGCCGCTCCGCTCCGGATGGATGACGATAGAAGATGCCTCTTGGATGAAGACTTCAATAGGATGGAAGACCTCTTCTGCCCCGCTTGGATGAAGACTTCTACCGGATGGAGGACCTCTTCTTGCTCCGCTTGGATGAAGAATTTGGCTCGGCTGGGTGAAGACGACTCAATGTAGGGAGATCTTCAGGGGCTTAGTGTTAGGTTTATTTAAGGGGGGTTTGGGTTAGATTAGGGGTATGTGGGTGGTGGGTTGTAATGTTGGGGGGGTATTGTATGTTTTTTTTTACAGGCAAAAGAGCTGAACTTCTTGGGGCATGCCCCGCAAAGGGCCCTGTTCAGAGCTGGTAAGGTAAAAGAGCTTTGAACTTCAGTAATTTAGAATAGGGTAGGGCATTTTTTTATTTTGGGGGGCTTTGTTATTTTATTAGGGGGCTTAGAGTAGGTGTAATTAGTTTAAAATTGTTGTAATATATTTCTAATGTTTGTAAATATTTTTTTATTTTTTGTAACTTAGTTCTTTTTTATTTTTTGTACTTTAGTTAGTTTATTTCATTGTATTTATTTGTAAGAATTGTATTTAATTTATTTATTGATAGTGTAGTGTTAGGTTTAATTGTAGATAATTATAGGTATTTTATTTAATTTAATTTTTTTTACAGGTAAATTTGTAATTATTTTAACTAGGTAACTATTAAATAGTTCTTAACTATTTAATAGCTATTTTACCTGGTTAAAATAAATACAAAGTTACCTGTAAAATAAATATTAATCCTAAAATAGCTATAATATAATTATAATTTATATTGTAGCTATATTAGGATTTATTTTACAGGTAAGTATTTAGCTTTAAATAGGAATAATTTATTTAATAAGAGTTAATTAATTTTGTTAGATTAAAATTATATTTAATTTAGGGGGGTGTTAGTGTTAGGGTTAGACTTAGCTTTAGGGGTTAATACATTTATTAGAATAGCGGTGAGCTCCGGTCGGCAGATTAGGGGTTAATAATTGAAGTTAGGTGTCGGCGATGTTAGGGAGGGCAGATTAGGGGTTAATACTATTTATTATAGGGTTAGTGAGGCAGATTAGGGGTTAATAACTTTATAATAATAGCGGTGCGGTCCGCTCGGCAGATTAGGGGTTAATAAGTGTAGGCAGGTGGAGGCGACGTTGTGGGGGGCAGATTAGGGGTTAATAAATATAATATAGGGGTCGGCGGTGTTACGGGCAGCAGATTAGGGGTACATAGGGATAATGTAAGTAGCGGCGGTTTACGGAGCGGCAGATTAGGGGTTAAAAATAATATACAGGGGTCAGCGATAGCGGGGGCAGCAGAATAGGGGTTAATAAGTGTAAGGTTAGGGGTGTTTAGACTCGGGGTACATGTTAGGGTGTTAGGTGCAGACGTAGGAAGTGTTTCCCCATAGCAAACAATGGGGCTGCGTTAGGAGCTGAACGTGGCTTTTTTGCAGGTGTTAGGTTTTTTTTCAGCTCAAACAGCCCCATTGTTTCCTATGGGGGAATCGTGCACGAGCACGTTTTTGAGGCTGGCCGCGTCCATAAGCAACTCTGGTATCGAGAGTTGAAGTTGCGTTAAATATGCTCTACGCTCCTTTTTTGGAGCCTAACGCAGCCATTCTGTGGACTCTCAATACCAGAGTTATTTTAAAGGTGCGGCCAGAAAAAAGCCAGAGTTAGATACGCGGGTCGTTACCGACAAAACTCTAAATATAGCCGATAGGGATTAGGTGTAATTTATTTAAAATTTTGTAATTTTATTTTTTATTTTATGTAATCTTAGTTTTTTTTTATTTTCTGTAATTCTTGCTTAAAGGGACAGTCTACTCCTGATTTTTTATTAGACTGCCCCTTTAATTTATACTTAGTTTATTTGTATTTTAGAAGTAGTGTAATTTTTTTTTCATATTTAATGGTAACTTTAGTATTTTGTAAATTAGCTAATTTTAGTTTATTTAGGGGGGGTTAGGTTAGGGGGGTTAGGTTAGGTTAGGGCTTAGGTTTATTGCGTTGTGGGCTATGGCGGTTTAGGGGTTAGTAGACTTTCTTAGTTATTGCGGTGGGGGATTGCGGTTGACAGGTAGATAGACATTGTGCATGCATTTTCGGGAGTTACAATGCTCCCATACTGAGCGCAAGGCCTGCTACGGCTGCTTTTTATGGTGAGGTAAAAATGGAGTAAGATTTCTCCATTTTCGCCACGTAAGGCCTTGCGCTGGATATTGGATACCGATTTACGACGCGGACCCATGGCAGCCTATGGGAGTAATAATTGAGAGCGACGGGTGAAATATACGCGCGTAACTTGTATTCTATGCCATATATGTAATACCAAAATCGCGTAAAATCTGGCGGCGGAGGATTTTGCGGGCGACGCTGCATATGTAATGGAGGCCTGGGTATTTTTAAACTCAGGACATAATTTAGAAACAATTTTTGGTGTTTTATGTTGTTTGTAGATGTGTAACAGATTTTGGGGGTAAAAGTTAGAAAAAGTGTGTTTTTTTTTTAATTTTTTCATCATATTTTATATATTTTTTTTATCGTAAATTATAAGATATGATGAAAATAATGGTATTTTTAGAAAGTCAATTTAATGGTGAAAAAACGGTATATAATAATATGTGTGGGTACAGTAAATAAGTAAGAGGAAAATTACAGCTAAGCACAAACACCGCAGAAATGTAAAAACATCCCTGGTCCAAAACGGTCAGAACATTTTATTTTTGACTGTGGTCACTAAGGGGTTAAAGGGACACTAGACCCAAATGTCCTGTTAAGTACTCTCTGATGTAAATAGACATTAAAGGGACACTAAACACATTTTATTTTTCTTCCATGATTCAGTTAGAACATGCAATTTTAAGCAACTTTCTAATTTACTCCTATTATCAATTTTTCTTTGTTCTCTTGCTATCTTTATTTAAAAAGCATGAATGTAAAGCTTAATAGCCGGCCCATTTTTAGTTTAGAACCTGGGTTATGCTTGCTTATTGGTTTGCTAAATGTATCCACCAGTAAGCAAGCGCTATACTTGGTGCTGAACCTAAAATGATCTGGCTCCTAAGCATAACATTCCTGCTTTTTAAATAAAGATAGCAAGAGAACAAAGAAAAAAATTATAATAGGAATAAATTAGAAAGTTGCTTAAATTTGCTGCTACTTAACAGGACAACTACTCTAACCTTTAATGTGAAACCACTGGCAAAATGTGTACTTATTGTTTATAGTAATAAGTATATTGGTGGCATATTCAAGACTTAAAGGGACATGAAACCCATTTTTTTTCTTTCATGATTTAGGAAGAACATGCATTTTTAAACAACTTTCTAATGTATTTCTATTATCTAATTTGCTTCATTCTCTTGAAATCGTTTGCTGAAAAGCATATCTAGATATGCTCAGTAGCTGCTGATTGGTGGCTGCACATAGATGCCTTGTGTGATTGGCTCACCAATGTGCATTGCTATTTCTTCAACAAAGAATATCTAAAGAATGATGCAAATTAGATAGTATAAGTAAATTGAAATGTCGTTTAAAATTGTATTTGAATCATGAAAGAAATGTTTTGGGTTTAGTGTCCCTTTAAATTATATCTTAGAGAATTTTACAGCAGGAGGAAATATATAAAAGGTCTGCAAGTTTATATATTGCCTTCATCTTCAATTTTAGTAAATCTCGGGGTCGATCCGATAAAAATCGTCGCCCGCAAAAGCCGGCAACGCCAATATTTGCGCTGGTTTGGTATCCTATATACGGCGTAACCTAGAAGTTATGCCCGTATATTTCTGCCGTCGCCCATAGTTTTTTGGGCCATAGGCCGGTATACCAAACCAGCGCAGTTTGGTATCCAATATGCAGCCCCGTAACTCCCTAAACTAGCTAGAAAATAAACCTAACACCTAACGCATGCGCAATGTCTATCTATCTGTCACCCGCGATCTGCTAAATAAAACCTAACACCTAACGCATGCGCAATGTCTATCTCCCTGTCAACCGCAATTCCCCGTCGCAATCCCTAATAAAGTATTTAACCCCTAAACCGCCGCCATCTACATAAACTAACCCCCTACTGTGAGCCCCTAAAACCGCCGCCACCTACCTGATCTATCGCCTAATGTGAACCCCTAAAACCGCCGCCATCTACCGTATCTATCCCCTAATGTGAACACCTTACACCGCTGCCATCTACCTTATCTATCCCCTAATCTAACCCCTTACACCGCCGCCACCTATATAAAAATTATTAACCCCTAATCTAATCCCCCTATACCGCCGGCAGCTATATTAATAGTATTAACCCCTAATGTAAGCCCCTTACACCGCCGCCATCTCTATTAAAATTATTAACCCCTAATTTAATCTACCTACCCCGCCGCCAGCTATATTATCTATATTAACCCTAAGTATATTATAGTTAATATAGTTATTACATTATATATATTAACTATATTAACCCTAATTATATTAGGGTTAATATAGTTAATATAGTTACTATAGTATTTATATTAACTATATTAACTCTATCTAACCCTAACACCCCTAACTAAATTCTTATTAAATTAATCTAATTCATATTATAAACTAAAATATTCCTATTTAAATCTAAATACTTACCTATAAAATAAACCCTAAGATAGCTACAATATAATTAATAATTACATTGTAGCTATGTTAGGGTTTATATTTATTTTACAGGTAAATTGTTAATTATTTTAACTAGGTATAATAGCTATTAAATAGTTATTAACTATTTAATATCTACCTAGTTAAAATAATTACCCAATTACCTGTAAAATAAATCCTAACCTAAGTTACAAATACACCTACACTATCAATAAATTAAATAAACTACAAATATCTATCTAAAAATACAATTAAATAAACTAAACTAAATTACAAAAACAAACAAACACTAAATTACAAAAAATAAAAAAAAGATTACAAGATTTTTAAGCTAATTACACCTATTCTAAGCCCCCTAATAAAATAATAAAGCCCCCCAAAATAAAAAAAATTCCCTGCCCTATTCTAAATTAAAAAAAGTTCAAAGCTCTTTACCTTACCAGTCCTTAAAAGGGCCTTTTGTGGGGGCATGCCTCAAAGAATTCAGCTCTTTTGCATTTCAATAAATATACAATACCCCCCCCACACATTACAACCCACCACCCACATACCCCTATTCTAAACCCACCCAAACCCCCCTTAAAAAAGCCTAACACTACCCCCCTGAAGATCTCCCTACCTTGTCTTCACCACACCGGGCCGAACTCCTCATCCGATCCGGGCGATGTCTTCCTCCATGCGGCAAAGAAGAATTCTTCATCCCGGCGACGTGTTCCTCCAAGCGGCAGCAAAGTCTTCTTCCTTCCGGCAGTATCTTCCATGAAGCGGCATCTTCAATCTTCTTTCTTCGCTCCAGCACCGCGGAGCATCCATCCCGGCCGACGAGTGAACGACGAATGAGGTACCTTTAAATGACGTCATCCAAGTGGCGTCCGCTAAATTCCGATTGGCTGATAGGATTCTATCAGCCAATCAGAATTAAGGTAGAAAAATCTGATTGGCTGATTGAATCAGCCAATCAGATTTAAGTTCAATCCGATTGGCTGATTGGTTCGTCCGCACGCCGCCGCCAGCTACATTATCCCTATGTACCCCTAATCTGCTGCCCTAACATTGCCGACCCCTATATTATATTTATTAACCCCTAATCTGCCCCCCACAACGTCGCCTCCACCTGCCTACACTTATTAACCCCTAATCTGCCGAGCGGACCTGAGCGCTACTATAATAAAGTTATTAACCCCTAATCCGCCTCACTAACCATATAATAAATAGTATTAACCCGTAATCTGCCCTCCCTAACATCGCCAACACCTAACTTCAATTATTAACCCCTAATCTGCCGACCGGAGCTCACCGCTATTCTAATAAATGGATTAACCCCTAAAGCTAAGTCTAACCCTAACACTAACACCCCCCTAAGTTAAATATAATTTAAATCTAACGAAATAAATTAACTCTTATTAAATAAATTATTCCTATTTAAAGATAAATACTTACCTGTAAAATAAATCCTAATATAGCTACAATATAAATTATATTTATATTATAGCTATTTTAGGATTTATATTTATTTTACAGGTAACTTTGTATTTATTTTAACCAGGTACAATAGCTATTAAATAGTTAAGAACTATTTAATAGCTAAAATAGTTAAAATAATTACAAATTTACCTGTAAAAGAAATCCTAACCTAAGTTACAATTAAAACTAACACTATACTATCAATAAATTAATTAAATAAACTACCTACAATTACCTACAATTAACCTAACACTACACTATCAATAAATTAATTAAATACAATTCCTACAAATAAATACAATTAAATAAACTTGCTAAAGTACAAAAAATAAAAAAGAACTAAGTTACAAAAAATAAAAAAGATATCTACAAACATAAGAAAAATATTACAACAATTTTAAACTAATTACACCTACTCTAAGCCCCCTAATAAAACAACAAAGCCCCCCAAAATAAAAAATGCCCTACCCTATTCTAAATTACTAAAGTTAAAAGCTCTTTTACCTTACCAGCCCTGAACAGGGCCCTTTGCGGGGCATGCCCCAAAGAATTCAGCTCTTTTGCCTGTAAAAAAAAACATACAATACCCCCCCCAACATTACAACCCACCACCCACATACCCCTAATCTAACCCAAACCCCCCTTAAATAAACCTAACACTAAGCCCCTGAAGATCATCCTACCTTGTCTTCACCTCACCAGGTATCACCGATCCGTCCTGGCTCCAAAATCTTCATCCAACCCAAGCGGGGGTTGGCGATCCATCATCCGGTGCCTGAAGAGGTCCAGAAGAGGCTCCAAAGTCTTCATCCTATCCGGGAAGAAGAGGCGATCCGGACCGGCAACCATCTTGATCCAAGCGGCATCTTCTATCTTCATCCGATGACGACGGGCTCCATCCTGAAGACCTCCACCGCGGACCCATCTTCTTCCGGCGACGTCCAACTGCAGAATGACGGTTCCTTTAAGGGACGTCATCCAAGATGGCGTCCCTCGAATTCTGATTGGCTGATAGGATTCTATCAGCCAATCGGAATTAAGGTAGGAATATTCTGATTGGCTGATGGAATCAGCCAATCAGAATCAAGTTCAATCCGATTGGCTGATCCAATCAGCCAATCAGATTGAGCTTGCATTCTATTGGCTGATCGGAACAGCCAATAGAATGCGAGCTCAATCTGATTGGCTGATTGGATCAGCCAATCGGATTGAACTTGATTCTGATTGGCTGATTCCATCAGCCAATCAGAATATTCCTACCTTAATTCCGATTGGCTGATAGAATCCTATCAGCCAATCGGAATTCGAGGGACGCCATCTTGGATGACGTCCCTTAAAGGAACCGTCATTCGGCTAGTAGGCGTCGGGAGAAGAGGATGTTCCGCGTCGGAGGTCTGCAAGATGGATCCGGAAGAAAGAAGATTGAAGATGCCGTTGATAGAAGACTTCATCCGGATCATGGACCTCTTCAGCTCCCGCTTGGATGAAGACTTCATCCGGATCATGGACCTCTTCAGCTCCCGCTTGGATGAAGACTTCAGCCGGATCATGGACCTCTTCAGCCCCCCGCTTGGGCTTGGATCAGGACATCGGAGGAGCTCTTCAGGACGGATCAGTGAACCTGGCAGGGTGAAGATAAGGTAGGAAGATCTTCAGGGGCTTAGTGTTAGGTTTATTTAAGGGGGTTTTGGGTTAGATTAGGGGTATGTGGGTGGTGGGTTGTAATGTTGGGGGGGGTATTGTATGTTTTTTTTTACAGGCAAAAGAGCTGAATTCTTTGGGGCATGCCCCGCAAAGGGCCCTGTTCAGGGCTGGTAAGGTAAAAGAGCTTTGAACTGTAGTAATTTAGAATAGGGTAGGGCATTTTTTTATTTTGGGGGGTCTTTGTTATTTTATTAGGGGGCTTAGTGTAGGTGTAATTAGTTTAAAATTGTTGTAATATTTTTCTTATGTTTGTAAATATTTTTTTATTTTTTGGAACTTAGTTATTTTTTTTTTTGTACTTTAGCTAGTTTATTTAATTGTATTTATTTGTAGCAATTGTATTTAATTAATTTATTGATAGTGTAGTGTTAGGTTAATTGTAGGTAGTTTATTTAATTAATTTATTGATAGTCTAGTGTTAGGTTTATTTGTAACTTAGGTTAGGATTTATTTTACAGGTAATTTTGTAATTATTTTAACTAGGTAGCTATTAAATAGTTATTAACTATTTAATAACTATTGTACCTGGTTAAAATAAATACAAAGTTACCTGTAAAATAAATATTAATCCTAAAATAGCTATAATATAAATATAATTTATATTGTAGCTATATTAGGATTTATTTTACAGGTAAGTATTTATCTTTAAATAGGAATAATTTATTTAATAAGAGTTAATTTATTTCGTTAGATTTAAATTATATTTAACTTAGGGGGGTGTTAGTATTAGGGTTAGACTTAGCTTTATGGGTTAATCCATTTATTAGAATAGCGGTGAGCTCCGCTCGGCAGATTAGGGGTTAATAATTGAAGTTAGGTGTCGGCGATGTTAGGGAGGGCAGATTAGGGGTTAATACTATTTATGATAGGGTTAGTGAGGCGGATTAGGGGTTAATAACTTTATTATAGTAGCGCTCAGGTCCGCTCGGCAGATTAGGGGTTAATACGTGTAGGCAGGTGGAGGTGACGTTGTGGGGGGCAGATTAGGGGTTAATAAATATAATATAGGGGTCGGCGATGTTAGGGCAGCAGATTAGGGGTACATAGGGATAATGTAAGTAGCGGCGGTTTACGGAGCGGAAGATTAGGGGTTAATAATAATATGCAGGGGTCAGCGATAGCGGGGGCGGCAGATTAGGGGTTAATAAGTGTAAGGTTAGGGGTGTTTAGACTCGGGGTACATGTTAGAGTGTTAAGTGCAGACGTAGGAAGGGTTACCGCATAGCAAACAATGGGGCTGCGTTAGGAGCTGAACGCGGCTTTTTTCCAGGTGTTAGGTTTTTTTTCAGCTCAAACAGCCCCATTGTTTCCTATGGGGGAATCGTGCACGAGCACGTTTTTGAGGCTGGCCGCGTCCGTAAGCAACTCTGGTATCGAGAGTTGAAGCTGCGTTAAAAATGCTCTATGCTCCTTTTTTGGAGTCTAACGCAGCCTTTATGTGGACTCTCAATACCAGAGTTATTTTTATGGTGCGGCCAGTAAAACGCGGGCGTTAGTTTTTCGGCTCGTTACCGACAAAACTCCAAATCTAGCCGTTAGGGTTTATTTTATAGGTAAGTATTTAGATTTAAATAGGAATATTTTAGTTTATAATATGAATTAGATTAATTTAATAAGAATTTAGTTAGGGGTGTTAGGGTTAGATAGAGTTAATATAGTTAATATAAATACTATAGTAACTATATTAACTATATTAACCCTAATATAATTAGGGTTAATATAGTTAATATATATAATTTAATAACTATATTAACTATAATATACTTAGGGTTAATATAGATAATATAGCTGGCGGCGGGGTAGGTAGATTAAATTAGGGGTTAATCATTTTAATATAGATGGCGGCGGGGTAGGGGGATTAAATTAGGGGTTAATAATTTTAAAATAGATGGCGGCGGGGTTAGGGGCTCACTTTAGGGGGTTATAGATTTAATATAGCTGGCGGCGGTGTTTGGGGCTCACTTTAAGGGGTTATAGATTTAATATAGCTGGCGGCGGGGTACGGGAGCGGCGGTTTAGGGGTTAATAACTTTATTAGGTTGCGGCGGGCTACGGGAGCCTCGGTTTAGGGGTTAATAACTTTTTTTATTGTTAGGATAGTGAGGGGGGATAGCAGATAGAGGGTTAGACGTGTCGGGCTATGTTTGGAGGCGTGTTAGATAGTGCGGGTGATTTAGACTTTAGTCAGGTTTTGTAGGCGCCGGCAGTTTCTAACGTGGCGCAAGTCACTGGCGATGCCAGAAATTTGTACTTGCGCAGATTTCTGGACATCGCTACTTTGTCAGACTTGCGCCACTTTAGCAACTTACGGCACTGCATATTGGATAGCTCGAGTTGCGAGCTGAAACTGATGGCGACGCAGGTTCCCTCGCTTGCGCCGCAAACTACGCCGTTTATCGGATCGCGCCCTATATCTTTATAGATCATTTTATGAGAACATAACTAGGTAAACTAAAAGACCTCAAATAGGTTTTCAGCCACACATGCAATCAGAGGCGTAACTAGAAACAACAGGGCCCAGGTGCAAGAATCTAAGAAGGACCCCCCCCCCCCCAAAAAAAAAAAAGTGAATTTGATACATATCCTTTTTTTCTTTTCTTTTTTTAACATTTAACACACACAAAAAAATGTGATTCAGATAACATGTCTGCAAAAGGAGGTACTCTGTGCCCACAGTCTGTGAGATGGTCTGACCCCCTATTACTGTATATAGTGACACTGTTTAACCCACCAGTACTCACGTGATTGAATGGTCTGTCATTTATAAGGATGTCTGGTGTTGGTATTTGCACTCTTGGTTTTTGTATCTCTCTGTATCTCTCTCTCTCTCTCTGTATCTCTCTCTCTCTCTGTATCTCTCTCTCTCTCTCTATATATATATATATATATATATACACACACCTTGTTAAACTGAAACAAAAGGAAAAAGACTTAATTCTGCATGGCACTTTTTGGTCTGAATATTACCGAAAGGGATTCATACCCAGGGGATTCAGGATACGAAATGTCCCTACACTGGGAAGACCAAACCCGGCTTTTTGTGACAGATGGTGCCAGATTCTCAATAAATGTTCAATGAATTTGATTCTGTTGGTTATACAGGAGGTATCCAGACTCTTGGCATAAACCAAGACAGAGATAGGACAATACCATCAGCTCCATCTCAACAAACTACAGTCCGATACCTCCACTGAATGGATCAACAAATTGAAGGAAGACCTCATTAAATATGAGGCAGAATTGATTGACTTCAAAAACAACAAAATGGAAATAGTGATTGAGGATTATCGGGACAAAAGGGTATACAGATGGTTGAAGACTGGGCAAGAAAGACAGAGGGACCACTATTCCAGGCCCAGAAGGCAACGATACCAGAGACCACGTCACCTGAACACTGTGGACAGTTCAGGTTCAGGCTCAGAAGGAGAGCAAGTGGCAGGTACAGCTCGGGCCACTCTGGAAGTGCCAAGTGGAGTACAGATGAGGTCAAAAAAAACGGGCTAGGCCGAGGGCCCATACAAGGCAGGGAGTTCATACAGAAGACCCCCCAGACAGCGAAGATACTAGCAGAAGACATTGTGGTGAATCTGAGTGACCACATACTGACTCCGATTGAACATCAAATCCTTAATAAGGGACTGTCTTTTATCCCCACCTGTCGATTGGACAGTTTTGACCTCTATGTGGATCACCAGCACTTTCAACGACAACTTCGATTTAAAGAAAGATTTCAGGGACAAGAAACCGAGATGGAACAGTTCCGTAGGAAATCTACCTTTGACCAAGGCTCACATAACGCTAGCATACGGACATATGCACGCCTAATACAATCAGGCATGGAACAGACCATGGAGGAAAACAAGAACAGCAACTTCAACAACCTCAGCAAGGAAGAAAGACTTGCCCTCAAACATCTTAAAGAGGATGACACAATCATCATCAGAGAGGCGGACAAGGGAGGTGCTTTAGTCCTCCTAAACTATTGTGACTATAGAACTGAGATCCTGATCCAACTGGATGATGCATTTACCTATTCCAGACTACCAGGGGACCCTACCACCAAATACAAGAAAGAAATTGACTCCTATCTTATGGAACTATTGGAACTTAATGTTCTCAACCAATCGACTATGGATTTCCTGTTTGTAGGTCACCCAAGAATCCCTATTTTATATACCCTACCGAAGATACACAAAAGTATGTCTAATCCTCTGGGCAGACCAATCGTGTCGGCTGTGGGTTCTCTCCTGCAACCCATAGCACGCTTTGTGGATTTCTTTCTACAGCCACTAGTAAGAGACATGAACAGCTTTCTAAGAGACTCAACTATGCTGTTGGAACAATTATCTACTATTCCATGCACAGAGGAGGACCTACTGGTAACCTTGGATGTCACCAGTCTTTACACTGTGATACCCCACACAGATGGGATTCAGGCTACTAGACACTAGACAACATCTTATGAAATACCCTTATGTGGGGCCTCCGGTGGAGGTACTAATACATCTGTTGGAATTTTGCCTGAAAACCAACTACTTTAAATTAGAAAAACAATTTTTTCTACAGCTACAAGGGACGGCCATGGGGTCCAACGTGGCCCCTTCATATGCCAACCTATATATGGCTCAATTCGAAACTACTGAGACAGACTTATTCAAGGACCAGCAAATAAAATGTTATAAACGTTACATAGATGATTTGCTGCTCATCTGGAGCAGTCCAGAGGAAGATCTACGTCATTGGCATGAACAACTCAACATGACATCTGCAGCTTTGAAATTCGAAATGCAGTACTCTAGGGTCTCCATAGATTTCCTGGATGTAAGACTGTTTAAAGACACACTAAAACTACACTCAACTCTCTTTTAGAAGGAAATGGACAGAAATTCTCTACTACACTATACATCCTGTCATCCACCAGCACTCAAGAGAGCCCTACCAAAATCCCAATTACAGTGGGTCATATGGAACAATTCAATGGAATAAAATAAAGAAATACAACTACTTGAAATGGAGAACAGATTCAAACAAAGAGGCTATCCCCCAAAACTCCTTAAGATTCAGAGACAAATACTGGCAACAACACAGGATGCCACCAAGATAACACAGGGGGTGGAAAGGATGACCTTCATGACCACATACACAGGTGACAAACAACGAATCAACAAACACCTACACGACAATTGGCATGTCATCACTACGGATCCAGCAAAACCCTTCAAACAGATGGCCCCTCAAAGAATTGGGTTCAGAAGGTCAAGATCTCTAAGGGACATTCTGGTTAAGATTGACCCAATTAGGAGCTACAATAAAGGTCCCTGGCTTAATCTGGAGAACAAAGGGGTCTTCCGTTGCATAGGTTGCACCACTTGTAGTGGCCTCATACCAGGCCAATACTTCACTCATCCACACAAATGGCAGAAGTTCTTCCACAAATATAGACTGACATGCACCACCACCCATATTGTCTATCTATTACATTGCATTTGTGGGCTCTTCTTTGTGGGAAAAACTTCAGATGACTTACGCACAAGAATGGCCAACCATCGGTCTGCCATCAGAACAGCCCAAAGGAAAGGAACCACGGAACAACAGGTGGCACTTCATTTCTTAGACCATAACCACATGGTTAAGGACTTAAAGCACACAATCATTGACCCTGTACCTCAACTGACTAGGGGCAGCGACAGAAACATCCAATTGCTGAGGAGAGAGGCACGTTGGACCTTTGTCCTGGACACCCTCATCCCCAAAGGACTAAATAACCATCTGGACTGGCAGGTGCACAATGCATCCCTATGTCAGCATTAATTGGATCCTCTACCTAGGTTACTATACTGTTTACATACTGTATTATCCTGGTGTTTCATGTTTTGCATTAAGGCTTTAGCCTACACATAATATTTGGTCACCTCACCATTCTTACAACGTGACCTGGCTAGTCTCTAATGCCACCCACTGTGTTTTGACCCCCTATATAAGGGACTAGGACAATTACACAAGGTATTTTTCTGGACATTTACAGTTAAGTTTTAAACTTTAGTTTAGTTTTAAACCTTGGAAGATTCTCCCTGATAACTATAGGGCACAGGTCTGACCTATGTCTGACTTCAAGTAACTTTCTTTTCTTCTCCTCAGTTCTACTGACTATACTTGACAGTTGTTACGCCTTCACGACTGACACCCCCTGAACAGGCAGTTTTACTGTTACCCCTATTCACATAGCACATACTTAACATGTTCCAACTTTTATTATTACTACTACGATTGTAGATTGCTTAGTGATGGGCTGGCCATATCGCTGTTGCGGGATTTGTAGCACCATAGCACCATATAATAGTCTATACCGATATAGGGGTAATGGCTGTTTACAGTTGCCTTTACAACAGTCACACTCTGATTGGCTCCCCTTTTCACACTGGCTCCCGGTTATACATGTTTGAGGACATCTGGCGTCTCACCGGTTGTTGCAATCGCACATTGCTGGATATAGATTTGAATCTGAGGTAGGCTCTACTAACTTTATATACATATTGTGACAGCAGCAATACGTTTTGTATAACCCACACGATATTGTGGGGTGACTCGTTTAATTGTTAGGCTGTAGTTTGCTTTTTAACTTGGTCCTTTCTTGTCCAGTGATTTACACTTGCAAGTACTTTTGAGCCACTATGATGGCTTGCTCTTTGTTGGTTTACACGGATCGGTTCTAATTCCAGTTGTTTATTATACTGTTGTTTATTCTTCCGTTGTTTATTATACTGTATGTTTCATGCCCACATTTGTTAACTGATTTAGGACAGGATGCGCCTGATCTACACTAGATTTGCTGTTCTATATATGTATTTAACTCTTTCGGGTTGAATCTTGCTGTAATTTACTAGATTGTATATGGATCCTACATATATTGCTTACTCTGGGGGTTCATGAGATCCTGTTTTATACAGGACTCAACACATTATTCTGATGTCTTCTATATATGTATTTAACTTGTAAAATACTTTCTGGCTGACTGTACTCCTGCTGTACTATGTTTTGCATAGATGTGTTGTTCTATTTATGTCATATTATGTTTTGACCATTTACACTCGTTGCTAGGGATGGTGATGTCATCATGTGGGTGATTGGATGGTCTGTCATTTATAAGGATGTCTGGTGTTGGTATTTGCACACTTGTTTTTTTGTATGTCTGAGGAAGGGGCTAAACCCCCAAAAATGTTCACAATTTAGGAATTAAACCTTTGAAAAGTCCTGGTGAGTGCACTCTTCTTTTGCTTCCATATATTATTATTACTATCGGTTATTTGTAGAGCGCAAACAGATTCTGCAGCGCTAAATATATATATATATATATATATATATATATAAATATATAAATATACACTATATATTATAGATTATTAAATATATAGTTATAAATATTTATATAACTAATTTTTATCAGATAGTATTAATATAAGTGTAACAGTTTATTTTAATGTATTTATGTCGTGTTTGGTGCAAATTTTATTTTAGTCATAGGGGCCTATTTATGATGGTGTGAGCGGACATGATCCGATATTGTGGATCATGTCCGCTGCACATCGATAAATACCCACAGCATACACTGTCGGCATTTATCATTGCACCAGCAGTTCTTGTAAACTACTGGTGCGATGCCGTCCCCTGCAGATTCGAGGCCAATCGGCCGCTAACAGGGGGTGTCAATCAACCCAATCGTATTCGATCGGGTTGATTTCTGTCCGCTGCCTCAGAGCAGGCGGACAGGTTACGGACCAGCAGTCTTTAGACCGCTGCATCGTAACTTCTGTTTCCGGCAAGCCATACAGAGCTTGATAAATATGCCCCATAACCTTTTACACAAGGTCTTCAGTTGTGCTATCCCCACACGCATTAAATTTGATTGTGCTCAAGCAAACGAGTTTACTATAAACTTGTAATACACATGTAAATTAACGCACCCGTGATAATCTTATATCGCACGTGTGCTAACGTTAGAGCGCCACTTGTAATCTAGCCCTTTGTTTGATGTATCTAAACTATATATAACTTCTTCAAATGCTGGTTTTATACTGCATTCAGTTTTGCTAACTATATTTTGTGAATGCATAACACATAGCCCCCTAATTATTAAATGCAAGGCTATTAAGATTCACTCCTGGGAACCAGTCCATCAAGCATCATTGTGACCAGTTAACATTGCACAAGCAAATGCTCTTGCAGCTCTGCCTCCTTCTGTCATGCAACCAATTGTGTGAGAGCAGGGCTTATCAATCATCCCAGTCAAATCTGTTCAGGATGATTTAACGCCCCCCCGTTGAGGAGGCAGAGAGGTTAAGTTTAAGACCGTAGCTACTTAAAGGAACATTCTAGTCAAAATTAAACTTTTATGATTCAGATAGAGCAGCAATATTACAAAACTTTCTAATTTACTACTTGCCATGAATTCGCCATGATTGAGATGCTAAGGGGATAACTTTCTTTAGTTTGTGAGCTAAAAACAGCTGTTTGTTTTTTAAGAAGACCTGTGTGCTGTGTTAGGTAAGCATATGATCTCCATTTGATGTGCAAGAACCCTTAATAAATAGTTTCTCAGTCCCACTTGACTAAATGCTATCATATAGGCATTGGTGCATTCAGCCAGTAAAAGTGTCGGCTCTAGAGACACAGAGCAGTGCTTCTTCCTAGAAACTGATAAGGTCAATAAAGGGTCATGGGTACAATCATGATATGTGTCTAAAACATGCTATGACATTAGATGAAGGGAAATATGGCAACCATGTCATATTTGGTATCAAACTGATTCTCACAATGTAAATAAGAGATTGCCTTTCTGTCTATATAAAAATGAATGTATCTAACAGAAATTATAATGTGTTCACTGATTTCATGCAAAGACGTACACCTAGATTACGAGTTGTGCGTTAGGCTTAAAAGCAGCGTTGGCCGGTCCCAACGCTGCTTTTTAACGCCCGCTGGTATTACGAGTCTTGAAATGGCTCCCCTCTCACTTTTTTGGCCAGACTCGGAAATACCGCAAATTCACTTACGTCTATTGCGTATCCTATATTTTCAATGGGACTTGCATATCGCCGGTATTTCGAGTCTGCCAAAAAGTGAACGGTAGTCCCTCTCCTGTCAAGCCTGGTACCGCAAGTCAGTATTTAAGAGTTTTACACTACAACGCCGTAGCATAAAACTCTTAACTAAAGTGCTAAAAAGTACACTAACACCCATTAACAACCTATTAACCCCTAAACCGAGGCCCCCCACATTGCAAACACTAAAATAAATATTTTAATCCCTAATCTGCCAAACGGACATCGCCGCCACTATAATAAATATGTTAACCCCTAAACCGCCACACTCCCGCATCGCAAACACTAGTTAAATATTATTAACCCCTAATCTGCCAGCCCTAACATCGTTGACACCTACCTACATTTATTAACCCCTAATCTGCCGCCCCCAACGTCGCCGCCACTATATTAAATGTATTAACCCCTAAACCTAACCCCCCTAACTTAAATATAATTACAATAAATCTAAATAAAATTACTACAATTACCTAAATAATTCCTATTTAAAACTAAATACTTACCTATGAAATAAACCCTAAGATAGCTACAATATAACTAATAGTTACATTGTAGCTATCTTAGGGTTTATTTTTATTTTACAGTCAACTTTGTATTTATTTTAACTAGGTACAAAAGTTATTAAATAGTTATTAACTATTTAATAACTACCTAGTTAAAATAAAGACAAATTTACCTGTAAAATAAAACCTAACCTAAGTTACAATTACACCTAACACTACACTATAATTAAATAAATTAACTAAATTAAATACAATTAATTACAATTAAATAAAATTATCTAAAGTACGGAAAAAAAACCCACTAAATTACAGAAAATAATAAAATAATTACAAGATTTTTAAACTAATTACACCTACTCTAATCCCCCTAACAAAATAAAAAAGCCCCCCAAAATAAAAAAAGCCCTACCCTACACCAAATTATAAATAGCCCTTAAAAGGGCCTTTTGCTGGGCATTGTCTCAAAGTAATCAGCTCTTTTAGCTGTAAAAAAAAAAGTACAAATACCCCCCAACATTAAAACCCACCACCCACACAACCAACCCTACTCTAAAACCCACCCAATCCCCCCTTAAAAAAAAACCTAACACTAGCCCCTTGAAGATCACCCTACCATGAGACATCTTCACCCAACCGGGCAGAAGTGGTCCTCCAGACGGGCAGAAGAGGTCCTCCAGATGGGCAGAAGTCTTCATCCACCCGGCGCGGAGCGGGTCCATCTTCAAGACGTCCGACGCGGAGCATCCTCTTCATCCGACGGCCGACGACTGAATGAAGGTTCCTTTAAGTGACATCATCCAAGATGGCGTCCCTTCAATTCCGATTGGCTGATAGTATTCAATAGCCAATCAGCCAATAGGATTGAGCTTGAATTCTACTGGCTGTTCCAATCAGCCAATAGAATGCAAGCTGAATCATATTGGCTGATTGCATCAGCCAATAGAATTTTTTCAACCTTAATTCCGATTGTAAGAGAAAGAAGCACAGAGGCGCCAACATGGCCTAGTAACGTCACGGCAGTCGGATACAAAACATCAGCAGGATAGGAAATATACTCACAAGCGTAGCGCACCCAAATGGTGCTATTGTGGCAGCCTGGAACATCAAACAGTGGTCCAGCTCACTGGTGTCTCCAGCCAGATAGAGATGATCCTTGGCGAGGGCCTATCCTATGATGCCTATAAGGGCAAAAAAGGCACACACATAGCCCAGTAACGTTTGTACACCAGATAAAAAAGGATTAAAGGTTGTACTTACAGGAAACAAAGCACCACCAGGTGCAATATCAGCAGTACTGGGACCTCTCAGCCGCCCAGTGGACTGTGGAATCCAATTTGCAGGATGCAGAAAATCACCACTTTGGAAGATAGAACTAGCAAACATTAATAAAGCAAATACTAATAATAGTAATAACGGGTGGGAAGAGGGGAGACATAATAACAGAGAACCTACTAGAGATCAGACTAGACAAGGAAATTCCCAATTAATGGCTCAGGGGAATTTTCAGAGGAATTATAATGAAAATAGAATTAATATGAGAGACTATACATATCATGATAGAAACTATAATCAAAGGAGAAGGTATAATCAAGGCTATTATCAAAGCTATAACCAATATATAAGGCCTTATCGCGAATTCTTTCCTAATAGACCATATAACCAAGGTAGGGGATACTATCATTATGATAGAAGAGATAATACAGGTTGGAATAGACATGAGAATTATAATGATTCTAGAGATGAAGAAAGACACGGAAGGGATGTGAGAAAAGAAACATACCCAGAGAGAGACTATAGGTCAGACGAAAGAGATTATAATGAGAGAACGAATTTAGAGAGGGATAATCCCCCCAAAAAAAGGGAAAATAGAAAGGCAGAACCGAAACAGACAACTATACCAACAACCAATAGATTTGGTCCGCTCACTACAACAAGTGAGGAACGATTAGAATTAACAACAAATGAGTTGGCTTTTTTGGGCAGAAGCCCCCCAAGAGAAGGACCCTCATTAAGAAATGTAAAAAATCAAAGACTAGACACACCAAGGATAGGAAAAAGACAAAAAGAGGAGTCAGAGGAGGAAGGGGAAAGAATGGAGGCAAAAAGACAGAAATAATTAAAACGACCAAAGGGATCTTTAATTTAAGTAAAAGGGAATTAAGTAAAAACGAGGAAAAGATATTGAAACTAGGACTTTCCTTTGCACCATCGAAATCACTAAATAAGTTTGAAACCTATATCAGTGTCAGGAAATATGTAAGAAATCTTACTCTTAAAAGATTTTTTCTGAAAAACCCTATTGATAGATATAACAACAGTGCCAATAGTAATAAGAAAGAAGAAATATATCAACATACTTCTCTGAAGACTAAATCTAATTTCTACCCTAGTAACGATAAAGGTAGTAACCTAGAAACATTTGAAAAGATGGTCCTAGCTGACCTAAGAAAAATGGAAAGTTCAGGTAAACACACTAAGAAAAATTTGACTAAAAAAGAGAGAGAAATATTAAAGGAATTGCAAAATGATGAGACTATTACCATAAAAATGGCAGATAAGGGGGGGGGGGGTGGTGATTCTAGATACTGTTAAATATAAAGAAGAAGCATATAGATTATTGAACGATAAGAAGACATATAGAAAGTTAACTTTGGATCCAACGAAAAATTTTCTAGAGAAATTAAATAAGATACTTTCGAAAGGACAGGAAGAGGGAATTTTGACAGATAAAGAATTTATATATTTAAAACCTCAACACCCAATAATTCCCATCTTCTACTACCTGCCGAAAGTACACAAAAACTTAGTGAATCCACCCGGAAGACCTATTGTCTCTGGCATAGGTTCCCTTACTGCTAACTTATCTGAATATGTCGATAAGTTTTTGCAGAAATATGTAGTCAAACTAGACACCTATTTAAAAGATTCTACAAGCTTATTAAAAACACTTAATGAAATAGATTGGAAAGAAGACTACATATTAGCGACCTGTGATGTGGTATCACTATATACTAATATCAACCATACTCTTGGTATAGAGGCAATAGAGGGATTTTTACAACAAGATCCAAGTCTAAAAAAAGAACAAGGAACTTTCCTAATTGAATGCATTCGCTTCATTTTGGAACATAACTATTTCTCATTCAATGATAACTATTTTTTACAAATAGAGGGAACGGCGATGGGCACGAGATTCGCACCGAGCTACGCAAACTTGTTTATGGGAGACTGGGAAAACAGATTTCTCCAGTTTGCGGAGCTCGGTGCGAGTCTCGTGCTCTTTAAAAGATATATCGATGATATCATTATTTTATGGAAAGGGAGCGAAGAAGATTTGATTAAGATGTTCGGAATAATGAATAATAATGATAAAGGACTATCTTTTACTTATCAAATAAGCAAAGAAACCATAACATTTCTAGATTTGGACATTAGAGTGGAAAATAATAAATTAATAACTAAGACCCATTTCAAACCTACTGATTCTAACAACTACATCCATGCATCCAGCTGCCACTTTTCTAAATGGAAAAATAATATTCCGGTAGGACAGTGCCTGAGAATCAGGAAAAATTGCACTGAAATGGGCGATTTTGAAGAACAAATCAAACTATTAGAAGGAAAATTTGTTGAAAGGGGTTATAAAGAGGAAATTATAAATAATGCAGTTATAAGAGCTAGGGAAACCAATAGGGACACATTACTGAGTTATAAACCCAAAACCAACTCGATTGTAGATGAATATGATGTACCATTCATAACCGAATTTAATGATGATCACAATAAGATAAGGAAACTATTGAGGAAGCATTGGCACATTGTCAAAAGCGACCCGATAGTGGGAGATAAATTACCTCCTTTCCCTAGAATGGTTTTCAAAAAAACTAAAAACCTTAAATCTATGTTGGCCCCAAGCGAATTTAAAGGAAAAACGTGCCGTAAAGGGAAAGATAGAGATCTATGTGGTAAAGAATTAAACGGATTCTATCCGTGTATCTCATGTAAATCATGTAAGCATAGCACAAAAAAGAAAGACATCAGTATCCCAGGATTAAATATTCAATATAAAATTAAAGATGTCCTAAGATGTAATAGTAGGGGTGTGATATATATGTTGCAGTGCTCGTGTGGCCTGATATATATCGGAGAAACATCACGAATGTTGAGGGATAGAATCCGTGAGCACCTCTGGCACATTGAAAAAGGCATGCTGGAGACGCATTTATACCAGCACTTTAGAGAGGTACATAGGAACAGTACCAAGGACATGAAGTTTTGGGGCCTATGTAAAATAAAAGGAAATTGGAGAGGGGGAAATTTAGAAACTGCACTCCTGAAAAAGGAGGCGGAAATGATTTACAATTTTAACACACTACACCCAAATGGTTTAAACTCTGAACTTGATATTATTCCATTTTTATTATGATTACAATTATAGAATACATTATTATGTTCCCAATTATTGAAAATGTCACCAATATGGTTTCTTTATCAAATAAAGTAACCTAGAGATAGTATACTTAGTAGCATAGATTAATACAGATTTGTCATTCAGAGGACCGTAATTCATATTTTAATTATTATTCCAATTAAGAATATAGGAAGAATTTCATTAGATCGACTTATATTCCATAGTACTGTCTAACAATTGGACGGACCTATAGCTTAGTGGTTAGGTCCACAGTCCTCCAATCTAAGTTACTAGAGTTCAATTCCCCTAAATGAAAGAAGTTATGTATATTATTATATTTATATTATTAATTTTTATATTAGGAACATTAATTCGGGTGAAGCCAGAACCCAATATTTAACTAGGACCTTCTGATATAAGGGCAATTTTGAGAGATAGCGAGGTTTCTATTGCGAGTAAAGCTCTTATTGTAAATTAGAGGCCCTTATAATACTAGTATTTAAACACGATGGTTTAATATAGCCGCGCCAATAGCTTGGAGGTAACACTTCAGACTTAAGATCCAGGGATCCAAGGTTCGATCCCCAAAGGGAATTATGTATAATTTTTTAATAATTTTTAATAATTTTTACTAATTCTTATTGAGTCCATTATAAACTCTGTTTAGCATTTTAAGTTTATTTGTTGAGATTGAATGTTTTTTCTCATGAAAACGTAAGGAGTGTAAAGATCCTTATAGATATCAAGGGTATATAACCTGCTTGATCTAAATGGGTTGAAAAGTAAGAAAATATACTTACCTGTATAGACATGAGGATCCCACCTTTTGAGGAAGATTTCACTTCCAGAGTGACCATAGGAAGTGAAAAGTTATCAGCGAATCAAAGACAACTAGGAGAAATAAAAGGCATATTTTTACTCTCAAACTGCATCTTGAAAAAGCCCCACACCTTAGGGGTGAAACGCGTAGAAAGGTGAAAGACAAAGAGGAAACTCAGCAGTAACCGGCTCTGCGTACGAAGTACTTGAAGAGCAGAGTGTCACGGAGAGGCTGCGGTGAAAAGGTAACTCAGATAAGGCTTGCGCAAGTGAAGATAGTTACCCACAGGGACAAGAAGGTCCACTACTTAACCAGACTTTCAATATCGCTATAAGAGCTTATGCACCCGGACAAAGACCAGCAGGTGAGAGTATCTATATGTCAGTAACTCCCCGCTAAAGTGTGATCCATACCACCTAACCGGATTAAGATTGTCTGTGGAAACTGTTCATTGAATACAGACTCCGGTGTTACTATTTTGAATACATCATAAGACTGTTGTTCCGAGTGGGGATTTGCCCCTATTTGCATAAGATTGCATATTTCATCTGGGGAACTCCCCCTTCTCATGAGATTTCAAGCAGGTGTACCACTGTAACAAGGCAAAACAAGGACTATTTGATATTACGGGCCGAGTAGAAACAGGCAGTTACACGTCTGTCTGTTACGGCAACAGAAGAAAGTCCCCTATACACAGAGACTTGTATCGGGAATAGAACCCAAGCCAGATAGTCAAACATATACCTGTCTCTTTCTGCATATTTTTGCCTTAGACGTATATCTCCTTAACCATTCACATAGAGGATCTAATATCAATATAGTAATTTGTATTAGCAATTTTATTTAGAAGCGGTTGTGATTGAAGAGTGTTTGGGCCAATTGCATGAGAGATTGCTTGGATTATTTTTACTGTGTTTTTGATTTATTGTGTTTTTACCTTTTATATCATTAAAAAGTTGTACATTATTCTAATACAGGCACGAGTTACCTCCAATTATTGACTCAAGAATTTTTATATGAGGATTGTTAAAAAACTGTCCCAGGACAACATAGTATCGTTGGTTTATTAGCCCACTGCTAGGTATACTTAATATATATTTTAGCGCCACCTACACTACACACATTCAGATTCTCCTATTTTTTAACTACCTAGGAAGGAGGTAGGACCAGAGGTTGGCTAAGTGGGTCGAGTCTAGCGCTCCTCTCAAGTATTTTCTATAAGATAGAACTAGCACACACACTCTGCCCCCAAACAGGAGCAGAATAATTGTGATAAAGCAAGTGTATATTTAAAAACTTTTATTTTAAAAACAGCGACATGTTTCTCAGCTGCTGTAGCTGAGAGACAGGCTACTAGGGAAGCTGAGAGAAAGTCTCTGGCAGCTGAAAGACAGGCTGCTGAATGGCAAGGTGAAAGAGAGAGGCTGCACAATGCCAAGCTGAGAGAGAACATCAATTACAGCTTGCACGTTTGGAGAGAGAGACTGTCCCGCCTGTTGTTAGTGAACCGAGAGACACGTCTGTTCCCAGAGTGCAGGCAGAGAATTTTCCCACTCTGCAGAAAGATGGCAATATGGATATATTCCTGCGTATTTTTTAAAACGTTTGCAGATAGTTCCAGTTGCCAAGAGAGCAGTACCTTACCCCTGGTCTGAAAAGTCCTGCACTGGAAGCTTTTGCTGAACTACCCTCAAAGTTTGATCAGGACTATGATGCCATCAAAGCTGCACTGCAGAGGAGGTATAATCTCACTCCTGAGGTGTACAGAAAGAAATTCCGTTCTCTGCAAAAGGGTACATCTGAGAGCTATACTGCAGTTGTTGGAAACCTGATGACAGCCTTTAAACAGTGGATCAGAGGGCTAAAGATTGCCACTATAGAAGATCTGGAAGATCTGATGGTGAAGGAGCAATTTGTGCAGTTGTGCCCAGCAGAAGTCCAAGAATGGGTTTTGGATCGTAAACCCCAAACAACTTTAGAAGCGGGTGAGCTGGCAGATTTTTACACAGCTAACAGGTCACCAGGGAAAGGGAGAAAATCCTTTGTTAAGGGGGCATACACCTGGAAAGGAGCTGCTCCACGACCACCCTTCGCAAAGCCTGTTGTGTCTTTGTTTAATGTGTCTGTTCCCTCTGGGAAAGGAGGGGGCAGTGCTGAACCTGGGCAGGGGAATACCAGCAGGTGTTTTGCTTGCAACAAAGTGGGACACATCAGTTCCACTTACCCAGAGAAGATTAACTTGGTGCAATCAGCTGGAGGGGCTAATCCCCCAGAAGTACCAGCATCTGTTTTGTTTGTTACATGACCAGAGGAAAGCAACCAGGAGAACTTACAACCTGTGATTGTCAAAGCTAAGGTAACACTGGGGCTTCAGAACACAGGTGCAGCAGTGACTCTTGTGCGTCCAGGGCTGGTGAGCCATGAGGACATTATTCCTGGCAGGACTGTAGCAGTTAAAGGGATTTGGGGAATGCAACTTACAGTGCCTATCTCAAGTGCATATCTTGATTGAGGAGCAGGGAGAGGTTTAAGAAATGTGGGGGTATCTGAAAATATCCATAATGATGTTTTACTGGGTACGGATCTAGTTAAATTGTTATCTCTTTATGTGCCTGACAATGCTACATATGACCTAGTGACATTAGCTGTAGACCCTAATGTGCAAAGGGCTGGGTGTAAAAATGCTCAGAGACATGCTGACCAGGAGGGAGGACAGAGTGCATATGTGCAAAGTGCTGTGCCTGAACTGGGGGTGTCTGTGCTGAGATGTGAAACTGTAAGAGGAGAGACTGACTGGGGAGAAAGACGGATAGATGGTGTGGGTCTGTCTGTGCTTAAACCAGCAGGATCTGCACAATTAAAGTTAACTGTACAGTGTGAGACTGACTAGGGAGAAAGGCAGATAGACTGTGTGGGTCTGTCTGTGCCTGAACAGAGTTTAACTGTACCGGAAGAAACTGTCTGTGAGAGGAGGCAGATGAGTGGTGAATGCCTGTCTGTGATTGAATCAGTGGATTCTATAGAAGGAAGTGAGTATATGGGTGGATAGAATGACTGGGTGACTGGGCCGCTGGATGATGTGTGCCAGTCTGTGTCAAAACCAATTGAGTCCCGTGTGGAAAGACATGATATATGGGATGTGAAGTGGCAGACTGACTGTGAGAGAGAGCAGAGGGAGAATGTAGCCCACTCTATCACAGAAGCAGCAGCGCACCAAAATCCAGAGTTTGTGGGGGAAGAGGGTACAGGATACTCTTTAAAGGACCCCCAGAGTGAGTGTGAACGATTGTGGGTGACAGAGACCCCAGTAACCTCAGTTGTGACCTATAAGCAGACTGCACAGACTACGGGACAGAGACTGACACAGACTGCAGACACAGGGGGGAGGAGTACAGAGAAGTGTATTTACACAGCCCCACAATGCCATTAAGCAGATACACTGATAGGTGTGCAGAATCAGAGTCCCCAGCAGGCTCAGCAGATAGGCAACCCCCCACTAACCATAAAAAAGTGCAGGAGTACAGACATTCTACTCAGGTGGAGGGGCAAGACCCCTGGGTAGTTAATCAAAAGCTGACAAAACACAATACAGTCAGAGGGTGTGAAAATAAACTAGGCTTCACAGACACCTCTGTAACAGGGTATGATGTACCTTTCAGGGAGAAGATGCAAGCTTTATTGGGGGAGGTACCTGCAAAACCCAGAGATGCCAATGCCATATTCCTACAAAAACAGTTGCAGGATTCTACTGCCATAGAGGGAGTGTATGAGACACCCATGAGGCAGAACAAGCTACAGGCTGCATGGGAGGGTCCCTGCAATATATTAAATCATCTGGGTAGAGCAAATAGTGTGTCATTTTTAAATGGACGGCATCACGATGGCAAAACTGCTATGTGCAATTTGTCTGGCAATGGCGTTATCACCACAAGGGGAATCTCCCTTTGATACGCAGCTGGAGTGGCTTGTGGCCACCTCTCTTTGCATCTCTTATTTTGGGGAGGTGTCACGAATACCCCATGATTGAGATGCTAAGGGGTTATCTTTCTTTAGTTTGTGAGCTAAAAACAGTTGTTTGTTTTTTAAGAAGAACTGTGTGCTGTGTTAGGTAAGCATATGATCTCCATTTGATGTGCCAAAGTCCCACTTGACTAAATGCTATCATATAGGCATTGGTGCATTTAGCCAGTAAAAGTGTTGGCTCTAGAGACACAGAGCAGTGCTTCTTCCTAGAAACCGATAAGGTCAATAAAGGGACATGGGTACAATGTTGATATGTGTTTAAAACATGTTATGACATTAGATGTAGGGAAATATGGCAACCATGTCATTTGATATCAAACTGATTCTCACAATGTAAATAAGAGATTGCCTTTCTGTCTATATGAAAATGGATATATCTAGCAAAAATTATAATGTGTTTTCTGATTTCAGGCAAAGACATATGCCTAGATTACGAGTTTTTGTCGGTAAGGCTGTGTGGGGCTAACAAGCCTTTTTTTCTTACCGCTCACTTAAGCCAACGCTGGTATTATGAGTTTTCTTCAAGCTGGCGTCAGCCTCAGAAAAGTGAGCATTGAGCAAAATTTAGCTCCACATCTCACTGTAATATCAGCGCTGCTTATGGTAGCAGTAAGATGGCAAGATCATCCTACCTTATCTTCACCTCGCCGGGTATCACCGATCGGTCCTGGCTCCAAAATCTTCATTCAACCCAAGCGGGGGCTGGCGATCCATAATCCTGCGGCTGAAGAGGTCCAGAAGAGGCTCCAAAGTCTTCATCCTATCCGGGAAGAAGAGGCGATCCAGACCGGCAACCATCTTGATCCAAGCGGCATCTTCTATCTTCATGAGGAACGGCTCCATCGTGAAGACCTCCAGCGCGGATCAATCTTCTTCCTGCAACGTCCAACTGAAGAATGACGGTTCCTTTAAGGGACGTCATCCAAGATGGCGTCCCTCGAATTCCGATTGGCTGATAGGATTCTATCAGCCAATCGGAATTAAGGTAGGAAAATTCTGATTGGCTGATGGAATCAGCCAATCAGAATCAAGTTCAATCCAATTGGCTGATCCGATCAGCCAATCAGATTGAGCTCACATTCTATTGGCTGTTCCGATCAGCCAATAGAATGTGAGCTCAATCTGATTGGCTGATCGGATCAGCCAATCGGATTGAACTTGATTCTGATTGGCTGATTCCATCAGCCAATCAGAATTTTCCTACTTTAATTCCGATTGGCTGATAGAATCCTAATAGCCAATCGGAATTCGAGGGACGCCATCTTGGATGACGTCCCTTAAAGGAACCGTCATTCTTCAGTTGGACGTCGTCGGAAGAAGATTGATCCGCGCTGGAGGTCTTCACGATGGAGCCATTCCTCATCGGATGAAGATAGAAGATGCCGCTTGGATCAAGATGGTTGCCGGTCTGGATCACCTCTTCTTCCCGGATAGGATGAAGACTTTGGAGCCTCTTCTGGACCTCTTCAGCCGCAGGATTATGGATAGACAGCCCCCGCTTGGGTTGGATGAAGATATCGGAGCCAGGAACGATCGGTGATACCCGGCGAGGTGAAGATAAGGTAGGAAGATCTTCAGGGGCTTAGTGTTAGGTTTATTTAAGGGGGGTTTGGGTTAGATTAGGGGTATGTGGGTGGTGGGTTGTAATGTTGGGGGGGGGGTATTGTATGTTTTCTTTACAGGCAAAAGAGCTGAATTTCTTGGGGCATGCCCCGCAAAGGGCCCTGTTCAGGGCTGGTAAGGTAAAAGAGCTTTGAACTTTAGTAATTTAGAATAGGGTAGGGCATTTTTTTATTTTGGGGGGCTTTGTAATTTTATTAGGGGGCTTAGAGTAGGTGTAATTAGTTTAAAATTGTTGTAATATTTTTCTAATGTTTGTAAATATTTTTTTATTTTTTGTAACTTAGTTCTTTTTTATTTTTTGTACTTTAGTTAGTTTATTTAATTGTAGTTATTTGTAGGTATTGTATTTAATTAATGTATTGATAGTGTAGTGTTAGGTTTAATTGTAGGTAATTGTAAGTATTTTATTTAATTTATTTATTGATAGTGTAGTGTTAGGTTTAATTGTAACTTAGGTTAGGATTTATTTTACAGGTAATTTTGTAATTATTTTAACTATTTTAGCTATTAAATAATTCTTCACTATTTAATAGCTATTGTACCTGGTTAAAATAAATACAAAGTTACCTGTAAAATAAATATAAATCCTAAAATAGCTATAATATAATTATAATTTATATTGTAGCTATATTAGGGTTTATTTTACAGGTAAGTATTTAGCTTTAAATAGGAATAATTTATTTAATAAGAGTTAATTTATTTCGTTAGATTTAAATTATATTTAATTTAGGGGGTGTTAGGGTTAGGGTTAGACTTAGCTTTAGGGGTTAATCCATTTATTACAGTAGCGGCGAGATTCGGTCGGCAGATTAGGGGTTAATAATTGAAGTTAGGTGTCGGCGATGTTAGCGAGAGCAGATTAGGGGTTAATACTATTTATTATAGGGTTATTGAGGCGGGAGTGAGGCGGATTAGGGGTTAATAACTTTATTATAGTAGCGGTGTGGTCCGCTCGGCAGATTAGGGGTTAATAAGTGTAGGCAGATGGAGGCAACGTTGAGGGGGGCATATTAGGGGTTAATAAATATAATATAGGGGTCGGCGGTGTTAGGGGCAGCAGATTAGGGGTACATAGGGATAATGTAGGTAGCGGCGGTTTACGGAGCGGCAGATTAGGGGTTAATTATTGTAGGTAGCTGGCGGCGACGTTGTGGGGGGCAGGTTAGGGGTTAATAAATATAATATAGGGGTCGGCGGTGTTAGGGGCAGCAGATTAGGGGTACATAAGTATAACGTAGGTGGCGGTCGGCAGATTAGGGGTTAAAAAAATTTAATCGAGTGGCGGCGATGTGGGGGGACCTCGGTTTACGGGTACATAGGTAGTTTATGGGTGTTAGTTTACTTTAGAGCACAGTAGTTAAGAGCTTTATAAACCGGCGTTAGCCCATAAAGCTCTTAACTACTGACTTTTTTTCTGCGGCTAGAGTTTTATCGTTAGATTTCTAACGCTCACTTCAGCCACGACTCTAAATACCGGCGTTAGAAAGATCCCATTGAAAAGATAGGATACGCAATTGACGTAAGGGGATCTGCGGTATGGAAAAGTCGCGGCTGGAAAGTGAGTGTTAGACCCTTTAATGACTGGCTCCAAATACCAGAGGGCGGTAAAAACCAGCGTTAGGAGCCTCTAACGCTGGTTTTCACGGCTACCGCCCAACTCTAAATCTAGGCCATTGTTTCCTATGGGAAAATTAATTTTATGCCTGCACCTAACACCCTAACATGAACCCCGAGTCTAAACACCCCTAATCTTACACTTATTAACCCTTAATCTGCCGCCCCCGCTATCGCTGACACCTGCACAATATTTTTAACCCCTAATCTGCCGCTCCAGACACCGCCGCCACATACATTATTCTTATGAACCCCTAATCTACTGCCCCCAACATCGCCGACACCTACATTATAGTTATTAACCCCTAATCTGCCCCCCCCAACGTCACCGCAACCTAACTACATATATTAACTCCTAATCTGCCGCCGCCAACGTTGCCGCCACTATAATACATTTATTAACCCCTAAACCTAAGTCTAACCCTAACCCTAACACCCCCCTAACTTAAATATAATTTAAATACATCTAAATAAATTTACTACAATTAAATAAATTATTCCTATTTAAAACTAAATACTTACCGATAAAATAAACCCTAAGCTAGCTACAATATAACTAATAGTTACATTGTAGCTATCTTAGGATTTATATTTATTTTACAGGCAACTTTGTATTTATTTTAACTAGGTACAATAGTTATTAAATAGTTATTAACTATTTAATAACTTCCTAGTTAAAATAAATACAAATTTACCTGTAAAATAAACCCTAACCTAAGTTACAATTACACCTAACACTACACTATAATTAAACTAATTACCTAAACTACCTATAATTAATTACAATTAAATTAAATAAACTAAATTACGAAAAAAAGCCATTAAATTACAGAAAATAAAAAAAGAATTACAAGAATTTTAAACTAATTACACCTAATCTAATCCCCCTAATAAAATAAAAAAGCCCCCCAAAATAATAAAATTCCCTACCCTATACTAAATTACAAATAGCCCTTAAAAGGGCCTTTTGCGGGGCATTGCCCCAAAGTAATCAACTCTTTCACCTGTAAAAAAAATACAATACCCCCCAACATTAAAACCCACCACCCACACACCCAACCCTACTCTAAAACCCACCCAATCCCCCCTTAAAAAAACCTAACACTACCCCCTTAAAGATCATCCTACCTTGAGCCATCTTCACCCAGCCGGGCACAAGTGGTCCTCCAGAGGGTCCGAAGTCTTCATCCTATCCGGCCAGAAGAGGACCTCCAGACCGGCAGAAGTCTTCATCCAGGCGGCATCTTCTATCTTCATCCTTCCGGAGCGGAGCGGGTCCATCTTCAAGACATCCGACGCGGAGCATCCTCTTCATCAGACGGCTGACGACTGAATGACTGGTCTTTTGAGTGACGTCATCCAAGATGGCGTCCCTTGAATTCCGATTGGCTGATAGAATCCTATCAGCCAATCGGAATTAAGGTAGGAAAAATCCTATTGGCTGATGCAATCTGCCAATAGGATTGACCTCGCATTCTATTGGCTGATTGGAACAGCCAATAGAATGCGAGCTCAATCCTATTGACTGATTGGATCAGCCAATCGGATTGAACTTCAATCCTATTGGTTGATTGCATAGGCCAATAGGATTTTTCCTACCTTCATTTCAATTGGCTGATAGGATTCTATCAGCCAATTGGAATTGAAGGGACGCCATCTTGGATGACGTCACTTAAAGGACCAGTCATTCAGTCGTCGGCCGTCGGATGAAGAGGATGCTTCACGTCGGATGTCTTGAAGATGGACCCGCTCCGCTCCGGAAGGATGAAGATAGAAGATGCCGCTTGGATGAAGACTTCTGCTGGTCTGGAGGTCCTCTTCTGGTCGGATAGGATGAAGACTTCGGACCCTCTGGAGGACCACTTGTGCCTGGCTGGATGAAGATGGCTCAAGGTAGGATGATCTTTAAGGGGGTAGTGTTAGGTTTTTTTTAAGGGGCCATTGGGTGGGTTTTAGAGTAGGGTTGGGTGTTTGGGTGGTGGGTTTTAATGTTGGGGAGTATTGTATTTTTTTTTACAGGTGAAAGAGCTGATTACTTTGGGGCAATGCCCCGCCAAAGGCCCTTTTAAGGGCTATTTGTAAAGTATAGGTTAGGGAATTTTATTATTTTGGGTGGCTTTTCTATTTTATTAGGGGATTAGATTAGGTTAGTTTAAAATTCTTGTAATTCTTTTTTTATTTTCTGTAATTTAGTGGGGGTTTTTTTCATAATTTAGTTTATTTAATTTAATTGTAATTAATTGTAGGTAGTTTAGGTAATTAGTTTAATTATAGTGTAGTGTTAGGTGTAATTGTAACTTAGGTTAGGGTTTATTTTACAGGTACTTTTGTACTTATTTTAGCTAGGTAGTTATTAAATAGTTAACTAATCACTATTTAATAACTATTGTACCTAGTTAAAATAAATACAAAGTTGCTACTATTAGTTATATTGTAGCTAGCTTAGGGTTTATTTTATAGGTATTTAGTTTTAAATAGGAATAATTTATTTAATTGTAGTAAATTTATTTAGATTATTTTAAATTATATTTAAGTTAGGGGGTGTTAGGGTTAGACTTAGGTTTAGGGGTTAATACATTTATTATAGTGGCGGCGACGATATGGGGCGGCAGATTAGGGGTTAATAAATGTAGGTAGGTGTCGGCGATGTTAGGGACGGCAGATTAGGGGTTAATAAAATATAACTAGTGTTTGCGAGGCGGGAGTGCGGCGGTTTAGAGGTTAATACATTTATTAAAGTGGCGGCGATGTCCGGTCGGCAGATTAGGGGTTAAATAATTTTATTATAGTGTTTGTGATGTGGGGAGGGCCTCGGTTTGGGGGTTAATAGGTAGTTTATGGGTGTTAGTGTACTTTGTAGCACTTTAGTTAAGAGCTTTATGTTACGGCTTTAGCCCATAAAACTCTTAACTACTGACTTTTAAATGCGGTAGGAGTCTGGACAGGAGAGGGTCTACCGCTCACTTTTTCAGGCGATCGTAATACCGGCGTTAGGAAAATCCCATTAAAAAGATAGGATACGCAATTGACATAAGGGGATTTGCTAAAATCGCGGAAAAAAAGTGAGAGGTAGACCCTCTCCTGCCTGACTTGTAATACCAGCGGGCGTTAAAAAGCAGCGTTGGGACCCCTCAACACTGCATTTTAAGGCTAAAGCAAAACTCGTAATATAGCCGTTAAAGTTTATGGACTGTCGTAAAAGATAGGGGGCTTTCCAGCCCCTGCAAAGAGGGTTGGGCAAGCTGCCTGATCTCCTGAAAATTGTTCAACGTTTTGTGCTTTAACATCTAAAATTGTCATTCTTACAAGGGAAGCTGTCCAACAGAGTAAGGACCCATTGCTTCATGCCATCTCCCTGGCACAGATACCAAGACTAGAACAGGATAAGAAAGGTGTGGGGAAATAGTGCGCTGGTTTAAATAAAGTATCAGACCCCTTACAGTGTATTAGATCCTTCAATCTAAAAAGTATTAAGCCGTAAAAGAAGATTTTGTAAGGGCGCTATTAGCTGAAGATACTTGTGTGAAATAATTATTATTTACAATATCTGTGATAATTATCTATAATAAGTAACTAGTGATTAGGTGTACAGTAAATCAAAACAGCTTCTATCAAAAGTAGAATAATTTATTTGATAACAATAATATTTAAAATTTTAAAATTTAGAGACGTCTCTAGCACAATTTGTTAGACATAAAAATAATACTCATTGGTACTTCATGAGAAATATTAGTTTGCTGTTTATTAGTATTCTTAGTCACAGTGGATCTACTGGTGTGTGACTGAGCAATTTCTAAAATCTCTCATGAATTTTTTGGAGTTCAAAGGATTACAAATTAACATCTATTAAAACAGCAATTTAAAATAACACATAACAGCTTGATAAACTTTTGTGTAGAAAATGGAGCTTGAGAAAGGGCTGTGCATAAAAGGAGAATCTGATGTACTTATGTCTCTATATCAGAATAGATCAGTCCTTAGGCTGTTTTTGTATCACAGCGTACTTTCAAAGATACTTTTTATGTCCATATGTATGAACCAAAAGAGAGTCCAATAATCGTATACTGATATTAGCCTTAAATTACAATTTGTAGCTCCCATACAAATTTGTACCTTATCGTGTGCGTGAGCAACAACAGGGTATCCTATGCGTCCTGTGGCTCAGTTCTTCTGGCAGTGTCCTCGTGTTGTCGGCGTCTGACGTCACACCCGATGTATGGGGGCTCGACTTGCGCCTGCCAATCACTGCTTGGCGGATCGTTAGTGTACAATGTTTCTTCTTGTATCTAGTATTTTGTACTTCTCAAGTGCCGGTCAGTGAAAATGTGTATTAAAGATGGATTCACCTGCCCTTAGTGCTGTTTGCACGCAGGTTCAGATAACACTTGTCTTTGGTATCCTACGGTAGCGGTCAACCCGGGTTGGTCCAAGCGGCTCAAGAAATAGTGGAGTCAGATATACAGTCTTATACTTCTACGCGTTTCACTCCCTCCAGGAGCTTTATCAAGAATGATTTAGACTGCTTAACTCCTCTCTTTAATAGGTGTCTCTTGTTTCCTATTGGTTCATCGTGAACCATTGTTAAGGTGGTATGATTTGTTTTATTGCACCAGCCTCTTTATACATGGCTCCATTAATTTGCTTCTAGAGATTAACATTAAGCTTAGTATAAATTTAACCAAACATTTAACAGATAATACGAAAATAGTGAAAAATACTTAATAAGGTGCAGAAGTGCGAAAGATATATTTAAGGTGCAGAAGTGCGAAAGATACCTTTAGTTGGGGGTTAGTTATTACGTTATGGTAGCTAAGGTTTATATTTCTCTAATCAAGAAGAAATGGTGAGATGTCGAGCTCTGAATTTAGGCCTTTGGGGAATAGCGTATCATATTTGAAAATATACTCTGCTTCTTTTAGAAGCAACTTTTTCTGTATGTCCCCACCTCTCCAATGTTTTTCTATTTTATAAATGCCCCAATATAACAAGTCCTTTGTATTACCCTTGTGTATGGTTTTAAAATGTTTATAGAGATGTGTGTCATCTGTTTTATTCTCTATATTATTAAGATGTTCCCTGATTCTGTCTCTCAAAGTTCTCTTGGTTTCTCCAAAATAGAATAGATTGCAGGTGCATTTTAGGACATAAATGATTCCTTTATGTGAGCATCTTATGAGTTCTTTAATTAGTAAGATATTATCAGGACCTCCTATCTGAATTTTATTGGATTTATTGCTGTGTCTACATGATTTACATGAGTAACATGACATTTCTTAAAAAACCCCATAGAGAGACAGCTTAACACACAAATATCTGTGAAAATCAACCACTCTAATCTAAAACCTAAATCTAAATTTAACCCTATACATTCAAAAGGGAATTATTTAGACACTTTCGAAAAACTAGTGCTCAAAGATATCAAAAGATGTAATCCCCCACAACCAAAAAAGTTTAACCTAAGCCTGAAGGAAAAAGCTATTATTAACAACTTACAGAATAACAAAGAATTAACTATAAAATCTGCTGATAAGGGCGGTGGTATAGTTGTGATGGACACAACGAAATATCTAAATGAAGCCCATAGACTTTTAGATAACACCACAACATATAAAAAACTGGATCTTAATCCTACAAATAAATTTACACAAACACTAAACGCATTGTTGGTAGAAGGTAAAAGATCAGGTGTATTAAATGAAAAAGAATTTCAATATCTTACTCCACAAAATCCAAGAATACCGATCTTTTACTTTCTACCAAAAATTCACAAGAGCCTTATTGACCCCCCTGGTAGGCCCATCATATCAGGGATCGACTCCATCTCCTCCAACCTTTCTAGATATGTGGATGGATATCTACAAAAATATGTAACAAATTTAAGTTCCTATCTGAGGGACTCAACTCAAGTACTTAACATACTAAATACTTTTCAGTGGGAAGATGATATGTATCTGGCCACCTGTGACGTAACGTCACTGTATACAGTAATAGACCACAAAAAGGGGTTGGAGGCAATTAAACACTATCTGACAAAAGACACAGATATGCCAGAAATACACAAGGAATTCATTCTGATGAGCATTAAATTCATCCTAGAGAACAATTATTTCTCCTTCAATAATAAGTTCTATCTCCAAATAGAAGGAACGGCAATGGGTACAAGGTTTGCACCTAGCTACGCCAATCTTTTTATGGGTCTCTGGGAAGAAAGTTTCTTCGGATCCGGCGGCTATGGTGCAAACCTTGTACTCTATAAAAGATATATTGATGACCTTATAATAATTTGGAGAGGGCCAGAAACTGATCTAATTAAAATGTTTGAAAAAATGAACCAAAATAATTTTGGTTTAAATTTCACACATAACCAAAGCAAAGAGTCTATTACATTTTTGGATTTGGAAATTATGGTACTGGATAATAAGTTAGAGACTAAAACACATTTTAAAAAAGTTGACTGTAACAACTACCTGCATGCCAAAAGTTGTCATCTGGACGCCTGGAAAGATAATATACCAATAGGGCAGTGTCTCAGAGTACGAAAAAACTGTTCTAGGATGACAGATTTTGAGGACCAGGCAGGAACATTAATTGAAAGATTCAACTCAAGAGGTTACAATACAACACATACCAAAAAAGCATTAGAAAGGGCAAAAAACACCAATAGAGAATCACTACTAGTATACAAAGAAAAAATAAATACAGACGACAATAAAATAAAAATCCCTTTTATAACTGATTACCATACTGACCATAATATGGTGAAAAAAATTGTAAAAAGACACTGGCACCTCATTAAGGAGGATAATATCCTGGGAGAAAAAGTAACAGATAACCCCAGCTTTGTCTTTAAAAAAGCAAGTAACTTAAAATCAGCTCTTGCACCCAGTGAATTAAGAAAATCTAAAAACAAAAAACTAATACAAAAAGATCTTCATGGACAAAAGCTAACAGGTTTTTTTCCATGTTACTCATGTAAATCATGTAGACACAGCAATAAATCCAATAAAATTCAGATAGGAGGTCCTGATAATATCTTACTAATTAAAGAACTCATAAGATGCTCACATAAAGGAATCATTTATGTCCTAAAATGCACCTGCAATCTATTCTATTTTGGAGAAACCAAGAGAACTTTGAGAGACAGAATCAGGGAACATCTTAATAATATAGAGAATAAAACAGATGACACACATCTCTATAAACATTTTAAAACCATACACAAGGGTAATACAAAGGACTTGTTATATTGGGGCATTTATAAAATAGAAAAACATTGGAGAGGTGGGGACATACAGAAAAAGTTGCTTCTAAAAGAAGCAGAGTATATTTTCAAATATGATACGCTATTCCCCAAAGGCCTAAATTCAGAGCTCGACATCTCACCATTTCTTCTTGATTAGAGAAATATAAACCTTAGCTACCATAACGTAATAACTAACCCCCAACTAAAGGTATCTTTCGCACTTCTGCACCTTAAATATATCTTTCGCACTTCTGCACCTTATTAAGTATTTTTCACTATTTTCGTATTATCTGTTAAATGTTTGGTTAAATTTATACTAAGCTTAATGTTAATCTCTAGAAGCAAATTAATGGAGCCATGTATAAAGAGGCTGGTGCAATAAAACAAATCATACCACCTTAACAATGGTTCACGATGAACCAATAGGAAACAAGAGACACCTATTAAAGAGAGGAGTTAAGCAGTCTAAATCATTCTTGATAAAGCTCCTGGAGGGAGTGAAACGCGTAGAAGTATAAGACTGTATATCTGACTCCACTATTTCTTGAGCCGCTTGGACCAACCCGGGTTGACCGCTACCGTAGGATACCAAAGACAAGTGTTATCTGAACCTGCGTGCAAACAGCACTAAGGGCAGGTGAATCCATCTTTAATACACATTTTCACTGACCGGCACTTGAGAAGTACAAAATACTAGATACAAGAAGAAACATTGTACACTAACGATCCGCCAAGCAGTGATTGGCAGGCGCAAGTCGAGCCCCCATACATCGGGTGTGACGTCAGACGCCGACAACACGAGGACACTGCCAGAAGAACTGAGCCACAGGACGCATAGGATACCCTGTTGTTGCTCACGCACACGATAAGGTACAAATTTGTATGGGAGCTACAAATTGTAATTTAAGGCTAATATCAGTATACGATTATTGGACTCTCTTTTGGTTCATACATATGGACATAAAAAGTATCTTTGAAAGTACGCTGTGATACAAAAACAGCCTAAGGACTGATCTATTCTGATATAGAGACATAAGTACATCAGATTCTCCTTTTATGCACAGCCCTTTCTCAAGCTCCATTTTCTACACAAAAGTTTATCAAGCTGTTATGTGTTATTTTAAATTGCTGTTTTAATAGATGTTAATTTGTAATCCTTTGAACTCCAAAAAATTCATGAGAGATTTTAGAAATTGCTCAGTCACACACCAGTAGATCCACTGTGACTAAGAATACTAATAAACAGCAAACTAATATTTCTCATGAAGTACCAATGAGTATTATTTTTATGTCTAACAAATTGTGCTAGAGACGTCTCTAAATTTTAAAATTTTAAATATTATTGTTATCAAATAAATTATTCTACTTTTGATAGAAGCTGTTTTGATTTACTGTACACCTAATCACTAGTTACTTATTATAGATAATTATCACAGATATTGTAAATAATAATTATTTCACACAAGTATCTTCAGCTAATAGCGCCCTTACAAAATCTTCTTTTACGGCCTAGAACAGGATAAGGTTCTGCTATTTTTTTTTCTTTTTATTTTAAAACTGTTTGCTTGTGTGTAATTTTACTTGTAACAATGTTTTATTAATAATGCATTGTGCATAATATTTTTGGCATAATAAATAATTCATTTATTAAGCTTTGGCCTTTGTCTAATATTTGATCCACATTACTGAAAGAGACTGGTGGTAGTAAAAATGTATATTTTAGGTTATTTTCTGCTAAATTGTATTCTGAGAGTTAATGTGTAAGTCTGGGTTTTTCCTTAGGATTTTCCCTTTAATAAATCATAAATGGTAACAGCTTGGAGCTATATGGTTTAAGTTTAGTGTGGGTTGCATTAAAGGGGAGTGTTGGGCATTTCTTTTACATCTAGTACAGTCTAGAGAGTGTTGTTAACCCTTGCACCCAATTAACTAAGTCATAAGTTTGCCTGGCGTGGCTAGATTGTGACTGAGTAGTGACAGTAGAGAGGGTCTGAAAAACCCTTTTTTGTGCCAAACAAGTGATTGGCGCAGGGCTAGTTAACCTTGGTTGTCACACTACTATTATCAATTTTTATTTGTTCTCTTGGTATCTTTATTTGAATGTAAGCTTGGGAGCCGCCCTCATTTTTGGTTCAGCACCTGGATAGTGCTTGCTGATTGGTGGCTACCAGGGCCGCCACTAGAAATTTTGGGGCCCCTGACTTTACCATTGATCAGCCCCCCCCCCCTTTTGACATGTGCAATTTTTAAACAAATGACTAAAACGTATATGCACTTTATTCTTAAGTGTAGTCAAACTTGGAAATGTTGTAAAGGTAGTAACACAAACACAGAAACACACAGACACACTCATACACTGAATCACACACTCACACATAAGGATTCACATATAGACACTCTAGCAGAGACGCAAAGAAACACACAAACACACTCAGACACAGACACCCAAACAGACACTCAGCACTTGTTTACATTGACCTGACAAGTAATGAGGTAGTCTACAGATTTGTCAAAAAAGGAGATTTACAAAACAAAATATGGAGTTATGATTATCTTTTTGTCATGGAAGATGCCAACTAAATGATGACAACAGCATACAGCGGCTGAAAGAAAGGGCCCTGAACTGCCTAAACAATAATTGAAAGTTTAATAAATGGTGAATTGGTGACTTTCCTGGGATGGTCTCATTAGTCTCAAAGTATGTAGAAAGATGTGAATAATCAGTAGTAAGGTCAAAATGTCCTAAAAAGGAACAGACAATGGACACACACACACAAATTCAAATACAAACTTGCACATACACCCAATGAAACATTAACAGAGACACACAAAGGCATACACACACAGAGAGACACCCACAGAAAACACACAAAGACAAACATACACACACACCCTCACTGAGACATCCACAGAAAACACATAGACATACACACACTCTCACAGAGACACCCACAGAAAATGCACAGATATACACATACCCTCACAGAGACACCCACAGAACACACACAGACATACGCACACACCCTCACACACTCACAGACATCCACAGAAAATGCACAAAGACATACACACCCACCCTCACAGAGAGACCCACAGAAAAAAAATACATACACACTCATAGAGACACAAACAAAAGCACAAAGAAATAAGACACAGACACCCACAGAAACACTTGCAGTAGGTAACATTTCTGCACATTGCATCCCCTAAATCAACAGTGTGTGGCATGCATGATAAAAAAATTGCAGAAATTAAGAGATCACTTTTTAATGAATCATATTTGTAAATGTGCAAACAAAAATAATTCTGTGAATTCAAAATTTTACATTAATGATCTGGGTAGATGGCTAGATGAAGAAAAGTATGTTTTGAAAGGATGACATACAGTATGTTTGTTTTCCCTAACCAAGAGCACCACTTCAAATATGGTGTACAAATGTTCCCATCTGTCATCTGTACTTATGGATTTTGAAAATGCTGTACTCTATATGGTCTTATTGGAACCATAAGCTGTGGTACTTAGTCTCATGCCATTAGATCTGGTTAAATGCAGGATTTAGGCTTGTTTGTATGTATTTCAAAATTAAGTCAGCTGTAGTGTAAACTGAACAGTGTTAAGCTAACCTGTCTCATTTCAAACACTGAGCAATCTTAGTCTGAGAAAATAACATTTTATGCAGATGTAAAAATCTTAGCTAAAATACCTCTTTGCATCTGGAAAGTCCTTGCATAAAGGGGCAGTAACCTGGAATGTAATTAAAATATACATTGATTAAAAAAAAAAAATATTTCTACCAAAAGGGCACCTACCATTTGTATATTGAGGAGGAAACATTTCTGCATGGCTTAAATATAGAATTTCTACAGCATTGTCAAATAATCATAAATACACTGCTGCATATTGCTAAAAAAATGAGTTTTTATGGACCCCTGGCCCCACCATACCACTACTACAACACTAAAGTTACAATCCGAAATTGCACAAAGAAATAAAAAAACATTTACTAACGGCTAGGGGCGCGATCCGATATCGATCGCAGTTTGCGGCGCAAGCGAGGGAACCGGCGTCGCCCGCAGTTTCAGCTCGTAACTCGAGCCATCCCATATAGGTCGCCGTCAGATGCAAACGTGCCGTAAGTCTCACAAACCAGTGATGTCCAGAAATCTGCGTAAGTACAAATTTCTGGCGTCGCCAGTGACTTGCACCACGTTAGAAACTGCCGGCGCCTATAAAACCTGACTAAAGTTTAAAACACCCGCACTGTCTAACACGCCTCCCTAACATAGCCCGCACTGTCTAACCCTCTATCCGCTATCCCCCCTCACTAGCCTAACAATAAAAAAGCTATTAACCCCTAAACCGCCGCTCCTTTACCCCGCCGCAACCTAATAAAGTTATTAACCCCTAAACCGCCGCTCCCGTACCCCGCCGCCAGCTATATTATATCTATAACCCCCTAAAGTGAGCCCCTAACACCGCCGCCATCTATATTAAAATTATTAACCCCTAATGTAAGCCCCTTACACCGCCGCCATCTATATTAAAATTATTAACCCCTAATGTAAGCCCCTTACACCGCCGCCATCTCTATTAAAATGATTAACCCCTAATTTAATCTACCTACCCCGCCGCCAGCTATGTTATCTATATTAACCCTAAGTATATTATAGTTAATATAGTTATTACATTATATATATTAACTATATTAACCCTAATTATATTAGGGTTAATATAGTTAATATAGTTACTATAGTATTTATATTAACTATATTAACTCTATCTAACCCTAACTAAATTTATATTAAATTAATCTAATTCATTTATAAACTAAAATATTCCTATTTAAATCTAAATACTTACCTATAAAATAAACCCTAAGATAGCTACAATATAATTAATAATTACATTGTAGCTATGTTAGGGTTAATATTTATTTTACAGGTAAATTGTTAATTATTTTAACTAGGTATAATAGATATTAAATAGTTATTAACTATTTAATATCTACCTAGTTAAAATAATTACCCAATTACCTGTAAAATAAATCCTAACCTAAGTTCCAAATACACCTACACTATCAATAAATTTAATAAACTACAAACATCTATCTAAAAATACAATTAAATTAACTAAACTAAATTACAAAAAAAAACAAACACTAAATTACAAAAAATAAAAAAAAGATTACAAGATATTTAAGCTAATTACACCTATTCTAAGCCCCCTAATAAAATAATAAACCCCCAAAATAAAAAAAATTCCCTGCCCTATTCTAAATTTAACAAATTTCAAAGCTCTTTACCTTACCAGCCCTTAAAAGGGCCTTTTGTGGGGCATGCCCCAAAGAATTCAGCTCTTTTGCATACAACAAATACAATACCCCCCCCCATTACAACCCACCACCCACATACCCCTATTCTAAACCCACCCAAACCCCCCTTAAAAAAGCCTAACACTACCCCCCTGAAGATCTCCCTACCTTGTCTTCACCACACCGGGCCGAACTCCTGATCCGATCCGGGCGATGTCATCCTCCAAGCGGCAAAGAAGAATTCTTCCTCCGGCGACGTCTTCCTCCAAGCGGCAGCAAAGTCTTCATTCTTCCGGCGGCATCTTCAATCTTCTTTCTTCGCTCCGCCGCCGCGGAGCATCCATCCCGGCCGACTGCTGAACTTGGAATGAGGTACCTTTAAATGACGTCATCCAAGATGGCGTCCGCCGAATTCCAATTGGCTGATAGGATTCTATCAGCCAATCGGAATTAAGTTAAAAAAATCTGATTGGCTGATTGAATCAGCCAATCAGATTCAAGTTCAATCCGATTGGCTGATCCAATCAGCCAATCAGATTGAGCTCGCATTCTATTGGCTGATCGGAACAGCCAATAGAATGCGAGCTCAATCTGATTGGCTGATTGGATCAGCCAATCGGATTGAACTTGAATCTGATTGGCTGATTCAATCAGCCAATCAGATTTTTTTAACTTAATTCCGATTGGCTGATAGAATCCTATCAGCCAATCGGAATTCGGCGGACGCCATCTTGGATGGCGTCATTTAAAGGTACCTCATTCCAAGTTCAGCAGTCGGCCTGGATTGATGCTCCGCGGCGGCGGAGCGAAGAAAGAAGATTGAAGATGCCGCCGGAAGAATGAAGACTTTGCTGCCGCTTGGAGGAAGAGACGTCGCCGGAGGAAGAATTCTTCTTTGCCGCTTGGAGGATGACATCGCCCGGATCGGATCAGGAGTTCGGCCCGGTGTGGTGAAGACAAGGTAGGGAGATCTTCAGGGGGGTAGTGTTAGGCTTTTTTAAGGGGGGTTTGGGTGGGTTTAGAATAGGGGTATGTGGGTGGTGGGTTGTAATGGGGGGGGGGTATTGTATTTGTTGTATGCAAAAGAGCTGAATTCTTTGGGGCATGCCCCACAAAAGGCCCTTTTAAGGGCTGGTAAGGTAAAGAGCTTTGAAATTTGTTAAATTTAGAATAGGGCAGGGAATTTTTTTTATTTTGGGGGTTTATTATTTTATTAGGGGGCTTAGAATAGGTGTAATTAGCTTAAATATCTTGTAATCTTTTTTTTATTTTTTGTAATTTAGTGTTTGTTTTTTTTTGTAATTTAGTTTAGTTAATTTAATTGTATTTTTAGATAGATGTTTGTAGTTTATTAAATTTATTGATAGTGTAGGTGTATTTGTAACTTAGGTTAGGATTTATTTTACAGGTAATTGGGTAATTATTTTAACTAGGTAGATATTAAATAGTTAATAACTATTTAATATCTATTATACCTAGTTAAAATAATTAACAATTTACCTGTAAAATAAATATTAACCCTAACATAGCTACAATGTAATTATTAATTATATTGTAGCTATCTTAGGGTTTATTTTATAGGTAAGTATTTAGATTTAAATAGGAATATTTTAGTTTATAAATGAATTAGATTAATTTAATATAAATTTAGTTAGGGTTAGATAGAGTTAATATAGTTAATATATATAATGTAATACCTATATTAACTATAATATACTTAGGGTTAATATAGATAATATAGCTGGCGGCGGGGTAGGTAGATTAAATTAGGGGTTAATCATTTTAATAGAGATGGCGGCGGTGTAAGGGGCTTACATTAGGGGTTAATAATTTTTATATAGGTGGCGGCGGTGTAAGGGGTCAGATTAGGGGATAGATAAGGTAGATGGCGGCGGTTTTAGAGGCTCACAGTAGGGGGTTAGTTTATGTAGATGGCGGCGGGGTCCGGGAGCGGCGGTTTAGGGGGTAATTACTTTATTAGGGATTTCGGGGGGGGGGATCGCGGTTGACAGGGAGATAGACATTGCGCATGCGTTAGGTGTTAGGTTTATTTTAGCAGATCGCGGTTGACAGGGAGATAGACATTGCGCATGCGTTAGGTGTTAGGTTTATTTTAGCAGCCAGTTTAGGGAGTTACGGGGCTCCAATAGTCAGCGTAAGGCTTCTTACGGCTGCTTTTTGTGGCGAGGTGAAAATGGAGTAAGTTTTCTCCATTTTCGCCACGTAAGTCCTTACGCTGCATATTGGATACCAAACTGCGCGGGTTTGGTATACCTGCCTATGGCCCAAAAAACTGCGGGCGACGGCAGAAATATACGGGCGTAACTTCTAGGTTACGCCGTATATGTGATACCAAATCCACGCAAATATTGGCGTCGCCGGCTTTTGCGGGCGACGATTTCTATCGGATCGACCCCCAGATTTGGAGTTTTGTCGGTAACGACCCGAAAAACTAACGCCGGCTTTTTTCTGGCCGCACCATAAAAATAACTCTGGTATTGAGAGTCCACATAAAGGCTGCGTTAGGCTCCAAAAAAGGAGCGTAGAGCATTTTTAACGCAGCTTCAACTCTTGATACCAGAGTTGCTTACGGACGCGGCCAGCCTCAAAAACGTGCTCGTGCACGATTCTCCCATAGGAAACAATGGGGCTGTTTGAGCTGAAAAAAACCTAACACCTGGAAAAAAGCCGCGTTCAGCTCCTAACGCAGCCCCATTGTTTGCTATGCGGTAACACTTCCTACGTCTGCACCTAACACTCTAACATGTACCCCGAGTCTAAACACCCCTAACCTTACACTTATTAACCCCTAATCTGCCGTCCCCGCTATCGCCGACCCCTGCATATTATTATTAACCCCTAATCTGCCGCTCTGTAAACCGCCGCTACTTACATTATCCCTATGTACCCCTAATCTGCTGCCCTAACATCGCCGACCCCTATATTATATTTATTAACCCCTAATCTGCCCCCACAACGTCGCCTCCACCTGCCTACACTTATTAACCCCTAATCTGCCGACCGGACCTGAGCGCTACTATAATAAAGTTATTAACCCCTAATCCGCCTCACTAACCCTATAATAAATAGTATTAACCCCTAATCTGCCCTCCCTAACATCGCCGACACCTAACTTCAATTATTAACCCCTAATCTGCCGACTGGAGCTCACCGCTATTCTAATAAATGTATTAACCCCTAAAGCTAAGTCTAACCCTAACACTAACACCCCCCTAAGTTAAATATAATTGTAATCTAACGAAATTAATTAACTCTTATTAAATAAAGTATTCCTAATTAAAGCTAAATACTTACCTGTAAAATAAATCCTAATATAGCTACAATATAAATTATAATTATATTATAGCTATTTTAGGATTAATATTTATTTAACAGGTAACTTTGTATTTATTTTAACCAGGTACAATAGCTAAAATAGTTAAAATAATTACAAATTTACCTGTAAAAGAAATCCTAACCTAAGTTACAATTAAACCTAACACTATACTATCAATAAATTAATTAAATAAACTACCTACAATTAACCTAACACTACACTATCAATGTTACAGAAGCATTAGTTATTTTGTTGTGAAGAGCTTATTTCCCAGCAGCAATGCCTGAACCAGCAAGCCAGCGCCTAAGAAGGGCTCCAAGAAAACCGTAACAAGTATCATTTCATAAAGAGTTAACTCTTTTTTTTCAGCTTTTAGAAACTATTGCCTAAATACACGTTTGCTGGCCTCAGCTCTAAGTTTAGTGATAACAAATCCCATTGTCTAATCACCTCTGGAGCCAGACTGCTAATTGATAAGATGAACTTGTAAACTTGTTATCTTAAGTACTGTAATCCTATTGTGGCCTGTCAAAGGACAGTGCTCTCTATCTAAATGTGTGATGGTTGATTTTGTGCTTCCCCCCCCTCTCCCCCTGGGAGTGCCCTGTGTGCATGTAACCTTAATAAAAAGCAGGCTGGGCATCCCAGTCCTGAGTTCTTGTTTGACCCTCAATCGCAGCGTTGACTCGTTTTTGTGGGCAGAAGGGTATCCTAGCTGTACTGCAGCTAAGGGAGATTATTCTATATTTGCGAGACTCATATAGAATACTATGGAAAGCAGCTTCTCCCCTCTTTAGCAATAGGGATCCAGGCTACTAAGCGGTCCATCTCTCAGCGAGACTAAGGGTAACCGTAACATTTGGCGGCAGCGGCGGGATTTTCCTGGATTTCCTAGGAGAGGTACAGAACGGATGGAGAGCGCTTACGAAAAATTGAAGCGTACAACCCTAAAGGATTTACTTGAAAGCAGAGGGGGGTACGCAACCGGCCGAGGAGAGAGCTGATCGCAGAATTGACCGAACTGGATCAGAGCTTCACAATGGCGGAAACACCGACCACGATTAGTGATGAAAAAACCAGGATTGTTCGGGAAAGGCTCTCATTATACGGGCCGAACCCCTCCATGGAATTGGTACAGCAGTTGATGGCGGAGGCGGACGAGGATATACGAGAGACTCGAGCCCACGAACTCAACCTAGCGAACGCACACCGCAATGCTGAAGCCCCGCAGGTAATCATCCCTGTCGAAAATGCTGGGAGGCCTAAGATACCCTATGCAGCATTTCGACCCTTCCTAGAGAGCGAGACAGGGATTGATGAATATTTGGCGGACTTCGAAAGGCAATGTGCCCTGCACCAGATTCCCAACAGAGAGTGGCCCACGATATTGTCTGGGAAACTATCCGGGCGAGCCCTGGAAGCCTTTCGTACTCTGGGTGCTGAGGAAGTGACACAGTATGAGCTAGTTAAGGAGACACTGTTGCGACGGTACACTGTAACTCCGGACACGTATCGCCGACAGTTTCGGGGCACGGAAAAGAAACCTAACGATACCCATATGGAATGGGCGCACCGAATGCGGAGAGCGGCAAATCACTGGCTGAGCGGAAGTAAAGCGGTGACTGGGGAGGAAATTTTACAATTGTTTCTCTTAGAACATTTTTATAATGGCATGGAACAGCAAGGGAAGGAATGGCTGCGAGACAGGCGGCCTTCTACCTTAGAAGAAGCAGCCAAATTGGCAGATGAACATTATGACTCCCGTCTTCACGAACCCATGAACTACCAAGCTCCAGCACGGGTCGAACCCAGAGAGGTTTACCGTGCACCCCCTCGTGCTGAATTCCGAGCCCCGGTGCCCACAGGGCCCGTCCGACACTCAGGACCACCCAATAACAGCTCTGAGCGTCCCAGACCGACTTGCCACCGATGCAAGCAACCAGGGCATTTCATGGCTAGCTGCCCCCTTAATACGCACCAGACACCCAGGAATTACAATTACCCCTCTGGGTCCTATCGTCCGGCCCAGGCCCTCTGTGTTAACCAAGAGGCCCCTATGGAGGGATATGTGGGGCCGCTTCACGAGGCAGACCCTGTATATGCTGCCTCAGATAACCGCCAGCACCATCGGCAGAGGGTATGGCTCGAGGGGCGATCTACCGAGGGATTGCGAGACACAGGGGCTACTATCACGCTGGTACAGAGTCATTTGGTGCCAGCGCACAAGCGATCCGGACAGACTGTGGCCGTTAGAGTGGCGGGGGGGGATGTGTACAAAATTCCAACAGCTAAAGTGCATCTTGATTGGGGAGCGGGAAAGGGGGCTGTGAACGTGGGCCTAATGGATAATTTACCTGCCGAAGTACTACTGGGCAACGATTTGGGCCCCATGACTTCTGCCTATGCTCCAGTATGCAACAACGAGGTGGACCCAGTGACTACACGGGCCCAAGCCCGGACGGAGCGAGAGCTCTCACCAGTGCGGGAGACACAGGTAAGACCTACCCCGACCTTGCCTGACAGGTTAGGCCCCATACCCTGGGACACCCCAGATGCTTTCGAGGCAGAGTCTAAGACTGACCCGACCTTACAAAAGTACCGGGAACGAGCAGAGACCAGAGGGGGCGGGGCAGATAACGAAACATTCTTATGGGAAAAAGGGAAACTATACCGCTGGACAGAGAAAAGGGGACAGCGTAGGCGACAGCTGGTAGTGCCCCACAAATACCGTCAAGAAATCCTCAAAATAGGCCACGACATCCCCTTAGCAGGCCACCTAGCCGTTACCCGTACCCTACACCGCATTACTCACACTTTCTTTTGGCCAGGGGTGCACGCTGACGTTAGAACTTACTGTAACACCTGCGATGTGTGTCAACGAGTAGGAAGGCGAGGCGATCACCCTAAAGCCCAGCTAGTAAATATGCCCATTGTAGAGGAACCCTTCAGCCGGGTTGCTATTGACCTAGTGGGACCACTGGCTACCCCTAGTCCCTCCGGTAAGCGATACATTCTTACCGTAGTGGACTACGCTACCAGGTACCCAGAGGCTGTCGCCCTATCCAACATACAAGCAGATACGGTAGCGAATGCACTAGTACAGGTGTTCTCCCGGGTAGGATTTCCAAAAGAAATCCTATCCGACCGAGGCACCCAATTTACGGCTGAATTGACCCAACAACTCTGGCAGGTTTGCAAAATTAAGTCCCTCCTGAGCTCCCCATACCACCCCCAGACGAACGGGCTGTGTGAGAGGTTCAATGGGACCCTCAAGCAAATGCTCAAGACGTTCACTCAGGAATACCGAGACTGGGAATGCTTCCTGCCGCACCTCCTATTTGCTTATCGGGAGGTGCCCCAGGAAACGACAGGGTTCTCTCCCTTCGAGTTGCTCTACGGAAGAAAGGTACGGGGACCCCTAAACCTGATCCGGGAGCACTGGGAGGGAGAGATGGAGGCTGACGGTGTCCCCATTGTGCCATACGTGCTGGAACTCAGGGACCGAATGGAGCAATAAGCCAAATCCGTGCGGGCTAATCTCCAGTTGGCCCAGAGAAGACAGAAAGTATGGTACGATCGGGGGGCCCGAAAGAGAATCTTCACCATAGGACAAAAGGTGTTAGTACTTAAGCCAGTGAAGACAGACAAATTGCAGGCGTCCTGGCAGGGTCCCTACCAGATCGTAGAGAAAAGGGGAGACACCACTTATGTGATAGCTAGCTGCCACGACAACAATCTTAGAAAGACATTCCATGTAAACATGCTCAAGGAATATTTTGAGCGACCAGAGAACGTGACGGCCGTATGTTGTTCCCCTCAGGAAGACCCCGACAGTTTACCCATTCCAGACCTATTAGAAAAGAGCCTCCCCACAGGTATAGTGGCGCAGGTTCAGATAGGGGACCGACTTAGCCCCACTGAAAGGGAGCAGCTCAACCAACTCCTCCAGTCCAAACACCTCACCTTCTCCCCAAAGCCAGGGTACACTACTTTAACCACCCATCAGGTAGATACTCCGGGACAAGCTCCCTTGCGCCAGGCTCCGTACCGAATCCCCGAAGCAGTTAGGACAGGAATGAAGAAGGAGATCGATGAGATGCTCCAGCTCAGGGTAATTGAGCCCTCCGATAGTCCCTGGGCCTCCCCAGTTGTCTTGGTGCCCAAGAAAGATGGGACCACCCGGTTCTGCGTAGACTATCGGAGGCTCAATGAAAATACCGTGACGGACGCTTACCCTATGCCCAGGGTAGACGAGCTACTCGATCGTATAGCCAGGGGAAATTACCTGACCACTATTGACCTCTGCAAAGGTTACTGGCAGATTCCCCTGGCCCCGGAGGCTATCCCCAAGTCGGCATTCATCACCCCATTCGGCTTATATCAGTTTATGGTAATGCCGTTTGGGATGAAGAATGCCCCAGCTACATTCCAGCGCTTGATGGATAGGCTCCTGGATGGCTTCCAGAGTTTTGCTTGCGCCTACCTGGACGACATAGCGATCCACAGTGAGTCCTGGGAGGACCACTTAGCTCATGTGGGAATGGTTCTGGATCAGATCCGGGCTGCTGGCCTGACTCTGAAGCCAGAAAAATGCCACTTTGGGATGGCCGAGGTACAGTACCTGGGTCACCGGGTGGGGTGTGGAAAGCAGCGACCAGAGCCGGCCAAAATAGAAGCTGTCGCCAATTGGCCCACCCCCATCACTAAGACTCAGGTCCTAGCCTTCCTGGGCACGGCAGGGTACTATAGACGGTTCGTACCAGACTACAGCACACTTGCCAAACCCCTGACTGACTTGACCAAGAAGAACTTACCTCGACAGGTCCTGTGGTCTCCCCACTGTGAAACGGCTTTCCAGGCTCTCAAAAATGCTCTAATTAACGCTCCTGTCTTGGCGGCCCCAGCCCTTAACAAACGTTTTATCGTCCATACAGATGCTTCCATGTTCGGGTTGGGAGCCGTCCTCAGCCAAGTAGGCGAAGATGGAGGGGAGCATCCAGTTGCCTACATCAGCCGGAAGCTCCTGCCCCGCGAAGTCAGCTATGCAGCGGTCGAAAAGGAGTGTTTGGCTTTGGTGTGGGCATTAAAGAAATTGACTCCCTATTTATATGGTCAGGAGTTCACTCTGGTCACCGACCATAACCCGTTGGTGTGGCTGAACCGGGTCTCTGGAGATAACGGCTGGCTATTACGTTGGAGCTTATCGTTGCAACCCTTCAATTTCACCATTACTTACAGACCTGGGAAACAGAATGGCAACGCCGACGGGTTGTCCAGACAAACCGACCTCAGCCCCGCATAACCAGCGGTCTGGACAGCCTTAGTCTGCCCCAAAAAGGGGTCAGACCGTGTCTGCCAGAGTGTTCCACAGAAAGGGAGCACTGTTACAGAAGCATTAGTTATTTTGTTGTGAAGAGCTTATTTCCCAGCAGCAATGCCTGAACCAGCAAGCCAGCGCCTAAGAAGGGCTCCAAGAAAACCGTAACAAGTATCATTTCATAAAGAGTTAACTCTTTTTTTTCAGCTTTTAGAAACTATTGCCTAAATACACGTTTGCTGACCTCAGCTCTAAGTTTAGTGATAACAAATCCCATTGTCTAATCACCTCTGGAGCCAGACTGCTAATTGATAAGATGAACTTGTAAACTTGTTATCTTAAGTACTGTAATCCTATTGTGGCCTGTCAAAGGACAGTGCTCTCTATCTAAATGTGTGATGGGGGATTTTGTGCTTCCCCCCCCCTCTCCCCCTGGGAGTGCCCTATGTGCATGTAACCTTAATAAAAAGCAGGCTGGGCATCCCAGTCCTGAGTTCTTGTTTGACCCTCAATCGCAGCGTTGACTCGTTTTTGTGGGCAGAAGGGTATCCTAGCTGTACTGCAGCTAAGGGAGATTATTCTATATTTGCGAGACTCATATAGAATACTATGGAAAGCAGCTTCTCCCCTCTTTAGCAATAGGGATCCAGGCTACTAAGCGGTCCATCTCTCAGCGAGACTAAGGGTAACCGTAACAATCAATAAATTAATTAAATACAATTCCTACAAATAAATACAATTAAATAAACTTGCTAAAGTACAAAAAATAAAAAAGAACTAAGTTACAAAAAATAAAAAAATATTTACAAACATAAGAAAAATATTACAACAATTTTAAACTAATTACACCTACTCTAAGCCCCCTAATAAAATAACAAAGCCCCCCCAAAATAAAAAAATGCCCTACCCTATTCTAAATAACTAAAGTTCAAAGCTCTTTTACCTTACCAGCCCTGAACAGGGCCCTTTGCGGGGCATGCCCCAAGAAGTTCAGCTCTTTTGCCTGTAAAAAAAAACATACAATACCCAAGCCCCCCAACATTACAACACACCACCCACATACCCCTAATCTAACCCAAACCCCCCTTAAATAAACCTAACACTAAGCCCCTGAAGATCTTCCTACCTTATCTTCACCATACCAGGTTCACCGATCCGTCCTGAAGAGCTCCTCCGATGTCCTGATCCAAGCCCAAGCGGGGGGCTGAAGAGGTCCATGATCCGGATGAAGTCTTCATCCAAGCGGGAGCTGAAGAGGTCCATGATCCGGATGAAGTCTTCTATCAACGGCATCTTCAATCTTCTTTCTTCCGGATCCATCTTGCAGACCTCCGACGCGGAACATCCTGCTGGCCCGATGGACTAACGACGAATGACGGTTCCTTTAAGGGACGTCATCCAAGATGGCGTCCCTCGAATTCCGATTGTGTCCCTTAAAGGAACCGTCATTCATCGTTAGTCCGTCGGGCCAGCAGGATGTTCATCCGGATCATGGACCTCTTCAGCCCCCCGCTTGGGCTTGGATCAGGACATCGGAGGAGCTCTTCAGGACGGATCGGTGAACCTGGTATGGTGAAGATAAGGCAGGAAGATCTTCAGGGGCTTAGTGTTAGGTTTATTTAAGGGGGGTTTGGGTTAGATTAGGGGTATGTGGGTGGTGTGTTGTAATGTTGGGGGGCTTGGGTATTGTATGTTTTTTTTTTACAGGCAAAAGAGCTGAACTTCTTGGGACATGCCCCGCAAAGGGCCCTGTTCAGGGCTGGTAAGGTAAAAGAGCTTTGAACTTTAGTTATTTAGAATAGGGTAGGGCATGTTTTTATTTTGGGGGGCTTTGTTATTTTATTAGGGGGCTTAGAGTAGGTGTAATTAGTTTAAAATTGTTGTAATATTTTTCTTATGTTTGTAAATATTTTTTTATTTTTGTAACATAGTTCTTTTTTATTTTTTGTACTTTAGCAAGTTTATTTAATTGTATTTATTTGTAGGAATTGTATTTAATTAATTTATTGATAGTGTAGTGTTAGGTTAATTGTAGGTAATTGTAGGTAGTTTATTTAATTAATTTATTGATAGTATAGTGTTAGGTTTAATTGTAACTTAGGTTAGGATTTCTTTTACAGGTAAATTTGTAATTATTTTAACTATTTTAGCTATTGTACCTGGTTAAAATAAATACAAAGTTACCTGTAAAATAAATATTAATCCTAAAATAGCTATAATATAATTATAATTTATATTGTAGCTATATTAGGATTTATTTTACAGGTAAGTATTTAGCTTTAATTAGGAATAATTTATTTAATAAGAGTTAATTAATTTCGTTAGATTAAAATTATATTTAACTTAGGGGGGTGTTAGTGTTAGGGTTAGACTTAGCTTTAGGGGTTAATCCATTTATTAGAATAGCGGTGAGCTCCGGTCGGCAGATTAGGGGTTAATAATTGAAGTTAGGTGTCAGCGATGTTAGGGAGGGCAGATTAGGGGTTAATACTATTTATTATAGGGTTAGTGAGGCAGATTAGGGGTTAATAACTTTATTATAGTAGCGCTCAGGTCCGGTCGGCAGATTAGGGGTTAATAAGTGTAGGCAGGTGGAGGCGACGTTGAGGGGGGCAGATTAGGGGTTAATAAATATAATACAGGGGTCGGCGGTGTTAGGGGCAGCAGATTAGGGGTACATAAGGATAACGTAGGTGGCGGTCGGCAGATTAGGAGTTAAAAAAAATTATTCGAGTGTCGGCGATGTGGGGGGACCTCGGTTTAGGGGTACATAGGTAGTTTATGGGTGTTAGTGTACTTTAGAGCACAGTAGTTAAGAGCTTTATAAACCGGCATTAGCCAGAAAGCTCTTAACTACTGACTTTTTTCCTGCGGCTGGAGTTTTGTCGTTAGATGTCTAACGCTCACTTCAGAAACGACTCTAAATACCGGAGTTAGAAAAATCCCATTGAAAAGATAGGATACGCAATTGACGTAAGGGGATCTGCGGTATGGAAAAGTCGCGGCTGAAAAGTGAGCGTTAGACCCTATTTTGAGTGACTCCAAATACCGGCGGTAGCCTAAAACCAGCGTTAGGAGCCTCTAACGCTGGTTTTCACGGCTAACGCCAAACTCCAAATCTAGGCCTTAGTAAGTCCTACCTCCTCTGCAAATGAGTGATCTGCCGTCTGACTTAGGCACACAATGTACAAACTTAAGTGCCAAGTCTGTCTCATACTGTGCATAGTGGTTTAGTGCACACTCATAAATCCTCTCAAATGCTAATGCTTTACTCCTTGTAATAACATTTCAAATGCTCAATAGCACTGTGCTGTAGTACCCTCTGGTGGCTGCCAAAATTTTAAAAACATAAGTTGTTCCTGCCTCATGGGGCCCCCCTGACCCATTGGACCCCTAACAGGAGTCACCCCTGTCTCCCCCTGATGGCAGCCCTGGTGGCTACATTTGGACACCAATCAGAAAGTGATACCCAGGTTCTGAACCAAAAATGGGCCGGCTCCTATGCTTACATTCTTGCTTTTTCAAATAAAGATACCAGAGAAGGAAGAAAAATTAATAATAGGAGTACATTAGAAAGTTACTTAAATTGCTGCTCTACCTGAATTATGAAAGTTTAATTTTGACTATATTATCCCTTTAGCTAGCATAAGCAGACTTTGAAACTTGCTCAAGCGGGTCTGAAACACTCTTCTACCAAAGCATTTCTAACTACAAGTTCTTATCTCCATAGTACTTAACACAGGCAGCTAAGCAATAGATTAGTTTGCATAGCTCTTTCCTTTGTATAGTACAATAATGAGGGATATAGGTAATTACAGGGAGTGCAGAATTATTAGGCAAATGAGTATTTTGACCACATCATCCTCTTTATGCATGTTGTCTTACTCCAAGCTGTATAGGCTCGAAAGCCTACTACCAATTAAGCATATTAGGTGATGTGCATCTCTGTAATGAGAAGGGGTGTGGTCTAATGACATCAACACCCTATATCAGGTGTGCATAATTATTAGGCAACTTCCTTTCCTTTGGCAAAATGGGTCAAAAGAAGGACTTGACAGGCTCAGAAAAGTCAAAAATAGTGAGATATCTTGCAGAGGGATGCAGCACTCTTAAAATTGCAAAGCTTCTGAAGCGTGATCATCGAACAATCAAGCGTTTCATTCAAAATAGTCAACAGGGTCGCAAGAAGCGTGTGGAAAAACCAAGGCGCAAAATAACTGCCCATGAACTGAGAAAAGTCAAGCGTGCAGCTGCCAAGATGCCACTTGCCACCAGTTTGGCCATATTTCAGAGCTGCAACATCACTGGAGTGCCCAAAAGCACAAGGTGTGCAATACTCAGAGACATGGCCAAGGTAAGAAAGGCTGAAAGACGACCACCACTGAACAAGACACACAAGCTGAAACGTCAAGACTGGGCCAAGAAATATCTCAAGACTGATTTTTCTAAGGTTTTATGGACTGATGAAATGAGAGTGAGTCTTGATGGGCCAGATGGATGGGCCCGTGGCTGGATTGGTAAAGGGCAGAGAGCTCCAGTCCGACTCAGACGCCAGCAAGGTGGAGGTGGAGTACTGGTTTGGGCTGGTATCATCAAAGATGAGCTTGTGGGGCCTTTTCGGGTTGAGGATGGAGTCAAGCTCAACTCCCAGTCCTACTGCCAGTTTCTGGAAGACACCTTCTTCAAGCAGTGGTACAGGAAGAAGTCTGCATCCTTCAAGAAAAACATGATTTTCATGCAGGACAATGCTCCATCACACGCGTCCAAGTACTCCACAGCGTGGCTGGCAAGAAAGGGTATAAAAGAAGAAAATCTAATGACATGGCCTCCTTGTTCACCTGATCTGAACCCCATTGAGAACCTGTGGTCCATCATCAAATGTGAGATTTACAAGGAGGGAAAACAGTACACCTCTCTGAACAGTGTCTGGGAGGCTGTGGTTGCTGCTGCACGCAATGTTGATGGTGAACAGATCAAAACACTGACAGAATCCATGGATGGCAGGCTTTTGAGTGTCCTTGCAAAGAAAGGTGGCTATATTGGTCACTGATTTGTTTTTGTTTTGTTTTTGAATGTCAGAAATGTATATTTGTGAATGTTGAGATGTTATATTGGTTTCACTGGTAAAAATAAATAATTGAAATGGGTATATATTTGTTTTTTGTTAAGTTGCCTAATAATTATGCACAGTAATAGTCACCTGCACACACAGATATCCCCCTAAAATAGCTAAAACTAAAAACAAACTAAAAACTACTTCCAAAAATATTCAGCTTTGATATTAATGAGTTTTTTGGGTTCATTGAGAACATGGTTGTTGTTCAATAATAAAATTAATCCTCAAAAATACAACTTGCCTAATAATTCTGCACTCCCTGTATAAAGTTACATAAGATTGCTAACCAGTCGTGCATTTTGCTACACTGTAGATGCAATTTCTAGCACTTTATTTTACAAACGCTCTGTTTTTTTCTTTTTGCATATTTTTAACTTTCTCTAAAAACCAAGGATTTCTTTTCATCCCATTGTACAAATATGTACATAGACTGTGTGGTTATTAGCTGCTGTTAAAATTTGTTCTTATAACAAAACCTGATTTTAGAAAAATGATTGTTTCTGTTAATTACAACTGATTTGTCATCCTTAAAGTGTCAGTAAACCTAAAAAATAATGTTAAATAATTCTGCACATAGTGCAGAATTATATAACATTATTTTAGTGCTATCGTTATATAACCTTTTTTTCATTTGAATTTTTAAAAAATATGCCGGTTTTACAGACCCGCTCTCTGCTGAGTGGGTCTGTTTTTTTACACAGCGCATCGGGCCAGCTGTATAGTCACAGCCCGGCCCAACCGCGCCATAACATTAAGTGCAGCTCGCTCCTGCTGTCTGACGGGTCTGTAAAACCGGCATATTTTTTAAAAATTCAAATGAAAAAAAAAGGTTATATAACGATAGCACTAAAATAATGCTATATAATTCTGTACTATATGCAGAATTATGTAACATTATTTTTTAGGTTTACTGACACTTTAAGTGAATTGATCATGAGTTGATCTGATAGTTCTCCTTCTGTCCAGTTTTTTTTTTAAAAATGTGTGTTCCTTTAATTTATGTATTTATTTATTTATTTTATTTTTAAAACATTAAACACTTTGAGATAAAAAATGATAACTTCTATATGTATAAAAAAAACTCTGCAATATACTTTCATTACTTATTTTAGCCCTTTTTTCCGGAATTCCATTCTGAAATTGTGAGCTTTTCAGTTCCTGTTAGAAGTCGTAGTATACTATAGTACACTGTTACATTCCACACAGCCATTGGCTGCACACTCTAGTGACTTATTTATAACTGTCTCTAATTGGCCACAGCAGAGAAGGTAACCTAAGTTACAACATGGCAGCTCCCATTGTTTTATAGACACTAAGGGGTAGATTTAACAACAGTCGAGCAGATATAATTTGCTGTAGCGAATCATGTCCGCTCGACCTTGCTAAATGCCGATAGCATACTCTGTCGGCATTTAACATTGCACAGGCATTTCTGGTGAAATGCTTGTACAATGTCGCCCCTTGCTCACTGGCGACCAATCAGCAGCTAGCAGGGGCCATCAATCATCCTGATCGTATCGGATTGGGATGATTTCTATCCGCCACCTAAATTTCCGTTTCAGGTGGACATGAAATGATGGGGCTCCGAAGCAGCATCCGCTGCTTCATAAATTGAGCCCTAAAACTTTACACTTGTTTTCAGTTTTGTCAAAATTTAAAGAGCTAATGAAACTTTAAAAAATACGTCTACGTGTTATTCTCACACTAATATTTTCTTTGAATGCATCATTCTATCTAGCATTTATTTAGGACTAGATTGCAAGCAGAGCACTAAATTATTGCGTGCCCACAATAATTAATCAGCCATTACAAGTGGCTGGTTATTGCGTCCACGAGCTCCCTGTAGCAATTAGCTCTTATAAAATTAACCAGAAATTAGATATCTGGTAATTCTATCAATACAGTTTTGTGTAATTTATTAAAAGATAAAGATAGCAGCATCTTTATTTTTAATAAAATAACTGCACTACGCAGTTGGTGGGTGTGGGGTGTTAGAAATAAAACGGTACTGAAAAGTGCCTTTACATTGCGGTCTATGGGAGCTGTGACTTCTCAGTAACGATATACAGTATGTATATGCTTATATACAAATATATTTATGTGTTAATATGTATATTTACACATATTAACACATAAATGTATATGTATATAGTCATATACATATATATTTAAATTTGCTGCACTACTGCGCTGAAGTTCTGATAACATCTCTGATGGCATGAGAACAAGGGGCCTATTTATGAAAGGCCTGTCAGACATGATCCGACATTGCGGATCATGTCCGACAGACCTCGCTGAATGTGGAGAGCAATACGCTCTCCCATTTAGCATTGAACCAGCAGCTCTTGTGAACTGCTAGTGCAATGCCGTCCCCTGCAGATTTGCGGCCACTAGCAGGGGGTGTCAATATATTCGTATTCGATCGGGTTGAATTGCGGCAATGTCTGTCCGCCTCCTCAGAGCAGGTGGACAAGTTATGGAGCATCAGTCTTTAGACCGCTGCTTCATAACTGGTGTTTCTGGTGAGTCTGAAGGCTCACCAGAAACATGAGACTTCAAGCTCCATACGGATGATAGATATGCCCCCAATGCTCCCATTGGAGCCTATGGAATCCCGCTCTCTTGAGCACAATGCTTCCCAGCAATGCGAACGCAAGGTCGTGTTCCCATTGCTGTGAACTTGTAATATCAGCTCACATTAGCGTGCACTGGTATTACAAAGTGGAGCGCAAATATCGCTTTCATAAAAGCAATATTTAGCGCTCCACTTGTAATCTGGCCCTTAGTGTTTAATGTCCATTTAAACTGTAGTTATATCTCAGCAGGAGGCAAAACTATTACATAATAAAAAATCTATTGTAGTTTTTAGTTCTGTAGACATTTGGTTGCTCACTATCGAACAAATGCCTTCTTTCAGGCGTACAAATGATACCTTCAAGGAGCCCAGAGTCACAGGAGTTTTTCCCATTGAGAACATTGATACAATCTCTGATGTCTCTATGGCTAGCGGGCAGGCAGCTTGGTAATGATAGGTTATGGTCTACAGTATGACATCACACAAGACTAAATCTAGACACACATATCTTAGAAATGAGAATTATCTAACGCTCTATGAAATAGTTATTGTTATTATGACGTCTTGACTAAGAAAACAAGTACCATGTGTATAACATTCATAAACACATAAACATACACACATACACACATACACACATAAACACATACACACATACACACATACACACATAAACACATACACACATGCACACATACACACATACACACATGCATATATACACACATACACGCACACGCACACACGCACACATGCACACATGCACACATGCACACATACACACATACACACATATACACACACATACACACATGCATATATACACACATACACACATACACACATAAACACATACACACATGCATATATACACACACACACACATGCACACATACACACATACACACATGCATATATACACACATACACACATGCACACATACACACATACACACATGCATATTTACACACATACACACATACACACATGCATATATACACACATACACACATGCACACATACACACATGCATATATACACACATACACACATACACACATGTATATATATATACACATACACACATGCATATATACACACATACACACATACACACATACACACATGCACACATGCACACATGCACACATACACACATGCACACATGCACACATACACACATGCACACATGCACACAGACACACATGCACACATGCACACATGCACACAGACACACAGGCACACATGCACACATGCACACATACACACATACACACATGCACACATGCACACATGCACACATACACACATACACACATGCATATATACACACATACACACATGCACACATACACACATGCATATATACACACATACACACACACACACACATGCACACATACACACATACACACATGCATATATACACACATGCACACATACACACATGCACACATACACACATGCATATATACACAAATACACACACACATACACACATGCATATATACACACATACACACATGCATATATACACACATACACACATACACACATGCACACATGCACACAAACACACATGCACACATGCACACATACACACATGCACACATGCACACATGCACACATGCACACAGACACACATGCACACATGAACACATGCACACATACACACATGCATATATACACACATACAAACATGCATATATACACACATACACACATACACACATACACACATGCACACATGCACACATACACACATGCACACATACACACATACACACATGCACACATGCACACATGCACACATGCACACATACACACATGCACACATGCACACATGCACACATACACACATACACACATGCACACATGCACACACACACACATACACACATACACACATACATACACATACACACATGCACACATACACACATGCATATATAAACACACTTAGTCACATAAATTTTCACATACATATATAAACACGTATATATACACACACACAGACACTCACATACGCACACATACACACATAATTAAAATATAGAGCTGTAATTGTATTCTGTATTGTATATGTCTTGCATGTGGATGTTAGGACATAAACCCACAGGCCTAGATTTGGAGTTTTGTCGGTAACGACCCGCGTAGCTAACGCCGGCTTTTTTCTGGCCGCACCATAAAAATAACTCTGCTATTGAGAGTCCACATAAAGGCTGCGTTAGGCTCCAAAAAAGGAGCGTAGAGCATTTTTAACGCAGCTTCAACTCTCGATACCAGAGTTGCTTACGCAAGCGGCCAGCCTCAAAAACGTGCTCGTGCACGATTCCCCCATAGAAAACAATGGGGCTGTTTGAGCTGAAAAAAAACCTAACACCTGCAAAAAAGCCGCGTTCAGCTCCTAACGCAGCCCCATTGTTTGCTATGCGTAAACACTTCCTACGTCTGCACCTAACACCCTAACATGTACCCCGAGTCTAAACACCCCTAACCTTACACTTATTAACCTCTAATCTGCCGCCAGAATGTAAGTTTAGATTCCGGCCCATTTTTGGTGAACAACCTGGGTTGCTCTTGCTGATTGGTGAATAAATTCATCAACCAATAAAAAAGTGCTATCCAGAGTTCTGAACTAATAAAAAAGCTTAGATGCCTTCTTTTTAAAATAAAGATAGCAAGAGAACGAAAAAAATGGATAATTGGAGTATATTAGAAAGTTGCTTAAAATTGCATGCTCTATCTGAATCATGAAAGAAAAAATTTGGGTTCAGTGTCCCTTTAATTGTCTATTTAAACTTGGAAATGTTGTAAAGGTAGTAACATACACAGACACACTCATACACTGAAACACACAAACACACTCACACATAAGGATTCACATATAGACACTCTAGCAGACACACAAAGAAACACACACAGACACAGACACTCAAACACTCAGCACTTGTTTAAATTGGCCTGACAAGTAATGAGGTAAACTACAGTTTTGTAAAAAAAAGGAGATTTAGAAAACAAAATATGGAGTTCTGATTATCTTTTCGTAAAGGAAGATAACTAAATTATGACAACAGCATGCAGTGGCTGAAAGGAAGGGCCCTGAACTGCCTAAATAATAATTTAAAGGTTAAATGATGGATTGGTTACTTCCGGAAAGGTCTTGTTAGTCTCAAAGTCTGTAGAAATATGTGAATAATTAGTAGTAAGGTCAAAATGTCCTAAAAAGGAACAGACAATGGACACACAAACTTGCACATACACCCAAGGAAACATCAACAGAGACAGCCTCAGAAAACACACAAAGACATACACACACACACACACAGACACCCACAGAAAACACACAAAGACATACACACACACACACACACAGAGAGACAACCACATAAAAAACACACAAAGACATACATACACACACTCTCACTGAGATATTCACAGAAAACACACAAAGACATCCACACACCCTCACAGAGACACCCACATAAAACACACACCCTCACAGAGACATCCACAGAAAACAGACATACACACCCACCCTCACAGAGGCATCCATAGAAAATACACAAAGACAAACATACACACACCCTCACAGAGACACCCACAGAAAAAGCTCAAAGACATATGCACACACGCTCACAGACATCCAGAGAAAATGCACAAAGACATACACACCCACCCTCACAGAGAGACCCACAGATAAAAAATACATACACACTCATAGAGACACAAACCAAAGCACAAAGACATAAACACAGACACCCACAGAAACACTCACAGGAGGAAACATGTATGCACCTTGCATCCCCTAAATCAACAGTGTGTGACATGCATGATAAATAATTTTTTAGAAATTAAGAGATCACTTTTTAAAGAATCATATTTGTAAATGTGCAAACAAAAATAATTCTGTGAATGCAAAATTGTACATTAATGAGCTGGGTAGATGGCTAGATGAAGAAAAGTACCTTTAAAAGGTTGACATATGTTTGTTTGTTTGTTTTTTTCCCCAACCAAGAGCACCACTTCTGCTATCGCTGACCCCTGCATATTATTATTAACCCCTAATCTGCCGCTCCGTAAACCGCCGCTACTTACATTATCCCTATGTACCCCTAATCTGCTGCCCCTAACACCGCCGACCCCTATATTATATTTATTAACCCCTAATCTGCCCCCCACAACGTCGCCTCCACCTGCCTACACTTATTAACCCCTAATCTGCCGAGCGGATATAAATAATAATTACATTGTAGCTATTTTAGGATTAATATTTATTTTACAGGCAACTTTGTAATTATTTTAACCAGGTACAATAGCTATTTAATAGTTAAGAACTATTTAATAGCTAAAATAGTTAAAATAATTACAAATTTACCTGTAAAATAAATCCTAACCTAAGTTACAATTAAACCTACCACTACACTATCAATAAATTAATTAAATAAAATACCTATAATTATCTACAATTAAACCTAACACTACACTATCAATAAATAAATTAAATACAATACCTACAAATAACAACAATGAAATAAACTATCTTAAGTACAAAAAATAAAAAAGAACTAAGTTACAAAAAATAAAAAAATATTTACAAACATAAGAAAAATATTACAACAATTTTAAACTAATTACACCTACTCTAAGCCCCCTAATAAAATAACAAAGCCCCCCAAAATAAAAAAATGCCCTACCCTATTCTAAATTACTAAAGTTCAAAGCTCTTTTACCTTACCAGTCCTGAACAGGGCCCTTTGCGGGGCATGCCCCAAAAAGTTCAGCTCTTTTGCCTGTAAAAAAAAACATACAATACCCCCCCCCATCAGCCAATCAGAATATTCCTACCTTAATTCCGATTGGCTGATAGAATCCTATCAGCCAATCGGAATTTGAGGGACGCCATCTTGGATGACGTCATTTAAAGGAACCGTCATTCGTCGTTCAGTCGTCGGCCAGGATGGATGTTCCGCGTCGGAGGTCTTCAGGATCCTGCCGCTCCGCTCCGGATGGATGACCATAGAAGATCCCACTTGGATGAAGACTTCAATCGGATCATGGACCTCTTCAGCTCCCGCTTGGATGATGACTTCAGCCGGATCATGGACCTCTTCAGCCCCCCGCTTGGGCTTGGATCAGGACATCGGAGGAGCTCTTCTGGATCGATCGGTGAACCTGGTATGGTGAAGATAAGGTAGGAAGATCTTCAGGGTCTTAGTGTTAGGTTTATTTAAGGGGGGTTTGGGTTAGATTAGGGGTATGTGGGTGGTGGGTTGTAATGTTGGGGGGCTTGGGTATTGTATGTTTTTTTTTACAGGCAAAAGAGCTGAACTTTTTGGGGCATGCCCCGCAAAGGGCCCTGTTCAGGGCTGGTAAGGTAAAAGAGCTTTGAACTTTAGTAATTTAGAATAGGGTAGGGCATTTTTTTATTTTGGGGGGCTTTGTTATTTTATTAGGGGGCTTAGAGTAGGTGTAATTAGTTTAAAATTGTTGTAATATTTTTCTTATGTTTGTAAATATTTTTTTATTTTTTGTAACTTAGTTCTTTTTTATTTTTTGTACTTTAGATAGTTTATTTCATTGTAGTTATTTGTAGGTATTGTATTTAATTTATTTATTGATAGTGTAGTGTTAGGTTTAATTGTAGATAATTATAGGTATTTTATTTAATTAATTTATTGATAGTGTAGTGGTAGGTTTAATTGTAACTTAGGTTAGGATTTATTTTACAGGTAAATTTGTAATTATTTTAACTATTTTAGCTATTAAATAGTTCTTAACTATTAAATAGCTATTGTACCTGGTTAAAATAATTACAAAGTTGCCTGTAAAATAAATATTAATCCTAAAATAGCTACAATGTAATTATTATTTATATTGTAGCTATATTAGGATTTATTTTACAGGTAAATATTTATCTTTAAATAGGAATAATTTATTTAATAAGAGTTAATTAATTTCGTTAGATTAAAATTATATTTAACTTAGGGGGGTGTTAGTGTTAGGGTTAGACTTAGCTTTAGGGGTTAATACATTTATTAGAATAGCGGTGAGCTCCGGTCGGCAGATTAGGGGTTAATAATTGAAGTTAGGTGTCAGCGATGTTAGGGAGGGCAGATTAGGGGTTAATACTATTTATTATAGGGTTAGTGAGGCAGATTAGGGGTTAATAACTTTATTATAGTAGCGCTCAGGTCCGCTCGGCAGATTAGGGGTTAATAAGTGTAGGCAGGTGGAGGCGACGTTGAGGGCGGCAGATTAGGGGTTAATAAATATAATATAGGGTTGGCGGTGTTAGGGGCAGCAGATTAGGGGTACATAAGTATAACGTAGGTGGCGGCGCTTTGCGTTCGGCAGATTAGGGGTTAATAAGTGTAGGTAGCTGGCGGCGACGTTGTGGGGGGCAGGTTAGGTGTTAATAAATATAATACAGGGGTCGGCGGTGTTAGGGGCAGCAGATTAGGGGTACATAGGGATAATTTAGCTGGCGGCGCTTTGCGGTCGGCAGATTAGGGGTTAAAAAAAATAGAGTGGCGGCGATGTGGGGGGACCTCGGTTTAGGGGTACATAGGTAGTTTATGGGTGTTAGTGTACTTTAGAGTACAGTAGTTAAGAGCTTTATGAACCGGCGTTAGCCCAAAAAGCTCTTAACTACTGACTTTTTTCCTGCGGCTGGAGTTTTGTCGTTAGATGTCTAACGCTCACTTCAGACACGACTCTAAATACCGGAGTTAGAAAGATCCCATTGAAAAGATAGGATACGCAATTTACGTAAGGGGATCTGCGGTATGGAAAAGTCGCGGCTGAAAAGTGAGCGTTAGACCCTTTTTTGAGTGACTCCAAATACCGGAGTTAGCCTAAAACCAGCGTTATGAGCCTCTAACGCTGGTTTTCACGGCTAACGCCAAACTCCAAATCTAGGCCACAGTTTCTTTTCACAACTCTCTTATTTTGAAATCACTTGAATAAAGAGTTGAGATAATTTCCTTGCATTGTGTCTATCTACAGGAGAAAAAGACGTCTGCTCTGTTGTTCTGACGCTGCTCCTTAGGGCCCAGCATCTCGGAGGAATAACTGACAAGGTGTATGCAGAGGCAAAGAGAGTGTGAGAAAACAGACAAGATAAAAATGAGTTAATGGAGAATGTTTTGGTAGTTTAACAAATGTTATCTGCATTCTTTTGTCCTAAATAAATGTTGAATGTTTGTCAAATATTCAACATTCATTTTTGCAAGAAAAAAAAGTGAAAGAGACATTCAATTTCCAAAAAATAAGAAAATGAAAACATGTTTCTGTGTGTAATGTATGTGTTACTGACCTAAACTAATTATGGGGCAAATCACAATCTTTTATAAAAGCTTATCAAATGTTTTATCTATAAAAATCCCTTTAGACTTTATGGTGCCGAAAGCATATACACATAAACATACACACATGCATATATAAACACACTCACTATTATATATTACTCACTCAGTATATATACACACACAGACACTCACATACGCACACATGCACACATACACACGCAATTAAAATATAGAACTGTAATTGTATTTAGGTTGATTGACACCCCCTGCTAGCGGTCGATTGGTCGCGAATCTGCAGGGGGCGGCATTGCACCAGCAGTTCACAAGAACTGCTGGTGCAATGATAAATGCAGACAGCATATGCTGTCGGCATTTATCGATGTGCAGCAGACAGGATGCGCTACATTGTATCATATCCGCTCGCACTTTAATAAATACACCCCTATGGAGTAGATTTAACAAGCAGTGGATGCTGCTTTCTACGCCCCAAGTTTCCTGCTCGCCGGAAACTTAAGTTAAGAAGCAGTGGTTAAATTAAGAAGGTGGCGGACTACAATAATCCCAATCCGATCGGGATGATTGACACCCCGTGCTAGCGGCCAATTAGCCGCAAATGTGCAGGGGGTGGCATTGCACAAGCATTTCACCAGAAATGCTTGTGCAATGTTAAATGTCTACAATTGATAAATTGACCCCTAATAGTGAATTGTGTAGAAAAATAAATTAATATTCTAAAGGATTGTGATTGAGCCCTGTTTTTAACCCCTGCAATTTGAAAGGTTCTGCAGCATATGCCATAAAACCAAAAATCCCCACAATTCAGTTATTGAGACATTTACATTAAAGGGACATGATACCCAAATGTTGAAACATTTGAAAGTGATGCAGCATAGCTGTAAAAAGCTGACTAGAAAATATCACCTGAACATCTCTATGTAAAAAAGAAAGATATTTTACCTTTAAAAGTTCCTCAGTAGCCACATCCCATTGTAAAGGACTTCTAAGCAGCAAATCAGTATGTGTGTCCCGGGACAGCTAAGGGATTGAGCCTCGTGCACTCTCATGTTATTTCCCTATTAAGTTTAAGGAAGTTTACTATGAAATCTCATGAGAGTTTAGTCAAATCTCATGAGATCACAGTAAAAGAGTTCATGACCTCAGCACTGCTGATGCTGATTGACTGCAGTTCATTTCTTAATTTTTTTATTTTTTTTTACCTCCAGCTGAGGAAATTGTGAGGTAAAATATCTTCCTTTTTTACATAGAGATGCTCAGGTGATATTTTCCTGTCAGCTTTTTACAGTAATACTGCTTCAGTTTCAAGTGATTTAGCATATGAGTATTATGTCCCTTTAATTCATTCAAAACTCCATTTATTGTGCCATGTTTTTATGAAGAAGCAATAAAGAAGTGTTGATTTTACTGCAACACCTTTTTTGCCTGTATTCTGGACTGAGTGCCAGGATTTTGGTGATATCTTGTGTTACTATCTGGAGCTGTGGTGGAGCTTCCTTATTCCTGGGCACCAAAGGAGAGGATCCCGGTTTCCAGGGGGAATTCTGCGATGAAGAACAAGGTGTGCAGCGTGAAGAACTCTGAGGCAAGCGTATTTTCACTTGGAGCACATACTGAATACAGACATCCCAAGTCTCCCGGAAGCTCCGGGAGTCTCCCGCATTCAAATACCTCCTCCCTGACGCCCGCAAATCAATTGAACTCTCCCGGAAGGCAGCTGTAAGCCTGTAACCCAAGTCAAGTGGTAATATATTTATTAATTTCTTCAGCTAACAGAGCGTGCATAACAATTTTTTGTGTGATAATTATCTGACAACACAAACAAATCGTTATGCACGCTCTCTGTTACTAGGCTGAGAGTACTCTCACTGTGAGTGTGGCTGTGCGATCTACGTTTTCGTGATTGGCTGTTTCACTGGTCCACTTCCTGTGTTGCTGTGGTTACCACCCAGTACAGCTAGTTAGTAACGTCATAGGATTGAAGTAAGTGGGACACATGTCAGATCATGTTGTGACTTTTTATTGTTATGACTATGTTGTGCACATTATTAATTCATTTTCATAGTAGATTCCCTTCCTCCCTTTTTACTTCACATTACAATGTATCCTCCCAAATCTCTCTCATACGTTCTTCCTCCCTTAGCTGTATGTCTGTGTGTACTATTGTATATCTGTGTGAGTGTCTGTTTCTTTGTATGCCTGTGTGAGTGTGTCTAGGTTACTTTGTGTGTCTGTGTAAAATAGGATAATGGATAATAAAATATGGTAAACTAAGCGCTGTAGGGTCCTAATGCTCTCCTCCTAAATAATCCCCTAGCGGACTGAAAGAAATGGAGTAATAGATGACGAAGGGAGCGCTTAAAGCTTAATAGGAAATAAGATAAAAAAGCAATGCTTAGAACTGCATATAACAGAAACTGGGTAAAATTAATAAAATAAGTGACCGCAGTCTAAAAATTTAATACAACAGAGAATATTACATTAAAAAGTAACATGGATCCATGATACATACATAAAGATTAAAAACAAATGACGTCTGATTAAAATAGTACACAGACCTGAACAAACAGTCTAGTAGTCTAGCAGTTTGAATAGGGATACACAATATAACAACAGGTTATAAAAATGGTAAAAGATGTTGTAAAATAAGAGATTAACCTGTGATGTGTCAATATCGATATAGAACAGTGACCAGTGTGAAAAATTAGAAAAATGGAAAAAATGCAAAAAAGTGTTTTAAAAAGTGATCCAAACGATGATCCAAAAAAAATCCAAAAAAATCCAAAAAAAGGGGATCGGATAAGTCTTATAAATCCAAAATTAAAAGCATAAAAGTGTCCACAAAGAGAGTCGAATCCTCAACCTAAAAATAAATCCAAATGATAGTGGGTATCCAAAGTCCACAAAGGAGTGTTCAATAAATATGGTGGCAAACAACTGTGGTTAAATCGTGATAAAAAACGAAGTTGGAAAGGGCATACAATATAAAACGTGCTTCCAAATTAAACCAGGTGATGGTTAAAAACTAGTGTCAGTAGAAAAAACGCTGGAAACAAACTTGTGTCAGTAGCAAAATAACAGTTTAACCATATGAAGAGTTCTTTGACCTGTAAATAAAAATAGGATAGTCTTGAGAAAGGCCTTGATATAGGCCGAAACGCGTAGACACAGACATACTGGTAAGCTTATTAACTATTTTCTGCAAAGTGTAAAAACTTTATTGCACCATTGTTTGTTTATTTTTATTTACAAGTCAAAGAACTCTTCATATGGTTAAACTGTTATTTTGCTACTGACACAAGTTTGTTTCCAGCGTTTTTTCTACTCACACTAGTTTTTAACCATCACCTGGTTTCATTTGGAAGCACGTTTTATATTGTATGACCTTTCCAACTTCGTTTTTTATCACGACTTTAACCACAGTTGTTTGCCACCATATTTATTGAACACTCCTTTGTGGACTTTGGATACCCACTATCATTTGGATTTATTTTTAGGTTGAGGATTCGACTCTCTTTGTGGACACTTTTATGCTTTTAATTTTGGATTTATAAGACTTATCCGATCCCCTTTTTTGGGATTTTTTGGGATTTTTTTGGATTTTTTTGGATCATCGTTTGGATCACTTTTTTAAACACTTTTTTGCATTTTTTCCATTTTTCTAATTTTTCACACTGGTCACTGTTCTATATCGATATTGACACATCACAGGTTAATCTCTTATTTTACAACATCTTTTACCATTTTTATAACCTGTTGTTATATTGTGTATCCCTATTCAAACTGCTAGACTACTAGACTGTTTGTTCAGGTCTGTGTACTATTTTAATCAGACGTCATTTGTTTTTAATCTTTATGTATGTATCATGGATCCATGTTACTTTTTAATGTAATATTCTCTGTCGTATTAAATTTTTAGACTGCGGTCACTTATTTTATTAATTTTATCCAGTTTCTGTTATATGCAGTTCTAAGCATTGCTTTTTTATCTTATTTCCTATTAAGCTTAAAGCGCTCCCTTCGTCATCTATTAAAATAGGATAATGCATTGGTTACAAAACGTTAACCAAATGGGGGGAAACATCATAAATACACCAAGAAAAACTGTATTAAACGATCATATGAAAATCGGCTGCATAACAGAAGCAGGCAGGAAAAAATAACAGTCACAAGAAGCTGAGCACGAGTATAACTTACATAAAACAATTAATTGTATGTTCTTTATAGGACAGAGGTCATTCAGCTCTATAGTGAAGTGAGGGTTCGAATGGTGACAAGTAACTGTGTAGAAAGATTATTTGTGACCCTATAAAAAATCTATGTAAATAAGAACTGTGTATAAAATGTTTCTATCATTCATATGAAAAAGCAGCATTTAAACTTGCTGTAAATATTTTTGCTTGAAGTAAAAGCTTTTTAAAGGGAGTTTAAAGTGATGTTATAAATGCATGATATATAATGATATCACCACATAGGCACTGCATTGATCAAGATCTGCACACTAAATAAATGTTTTATAAGTACTTACATTTTCAATTTGTTAGCAAAATTTTAGTGTTTTGCACTCCAGGGACATACTTCTTGAAAAATGTAATGGGTGTTAATTTATTTTGCTATGGCTGATTAAGGGAAGATAAAATGAGCTCCTACACTGGGCAAGCAATTGCATAGAATGTTGCAGTGTCTTGGTTCTGGATACTCCAGGATACTCTCCACCCTCACTGCCAGAAAAAGAAAGCTCCCATAGATGTATTGTTGGAGCGATACTTCAGCAAACATAACAGGAACATGGTTTATTCATGGTAGGAACATGCATTTTAAAAAAAAACTATTAGTTAAAAAAAGAACATTTAAGATTTAAAAGAAAGTTGACTGTACTGTCCATTTAATAACTAACCAGTTAGAATCCAAAGTTCAAATGAATTATCTTTTATGTAACAGATGTGCAACCATCTCACCTTTTATGTATCATTTTATTTAACAAAATCTGTCCCCTAATATTAGTTATGGGAGTTTGTTAACAGCTATATTAACCTCCCCTTTCCTCACCCTCCTTCCCTCCCTCACTCCCTCACTCTCACTATGGCCTTCTCTACTGCTGCACTATTTGCAAGTTACACCCTGGAATCATGTGTTAAGGTTGATCACAGTTAGATAAACTTGAAGCTATCCCTTATCCCAACCCAGCCAGTCGACATGCAGAGCTATCCAATGACCTTTTGTCTTTTACTGATCTGCAGAGAATAATCATTAAACCTTTCTTTGGTGTAGACTCATCTAAATTAAATAACTCCTATATCCACCCAGACTTTTTTTTTTTTGCATTCTTATCCACTGTCAATCAAAAGAGCGCTACAGAATATGGTGGTGCTATAAAAATAAACAATGATAATAATTATCATTATCATCATCATAATAATAGAAAGAGGTTCCATATTAATATATCATTACAAGAGACTTGAACCTTCACTGTGACAGATCCACACGAGATCCTAATAAGCGCATTATATGTGCCAGAGACCTGCAGAGCATACTATCCCCTGATTTGTTATTACAACTGCAGACATTATTTTTTATTGATTTACAATATCACAGTCAGTAATGTCACTTTATAGTCCTTGGTACCACATGCACTTGTAATACTGTTAAGTTAAATCATTATGAATCTACTGCTATTTATAGCCGAACGCTGACCACTAGGGGGCCGGGGCAAAAAGTCCATTAGCAGTATGGGATAAAGTCCTGTCAATGTGGACGGTTTAAATTCTGTACATATCCGCTAGGGGGTAAACAGCACTGTCATTTTTTCAATGATCTAGATCTCATCCATAGAAAGCCAGGATCTGTTCAAAACAAAATCCAATAGCACACTGACCACAGTCCACTCTTTCAAATACTTGGGTATGTTCTTATCCTCTAATCTATCTTTTGGCCTCCACATAGAAAAACTTGCATCTAAACTTTATCCAAAATTAGGTGCCCTGTACAGAAACAAATCTTGCCTCAGCCCTACAGTAAAGGAAAAGATTGTACAGCAAATGCGGATGCCTATCATGGATTATGGGGACGTAGTATACGCACCTGCACCGCAAACTCACCTTAATAAATTTAATACATTGTATAACTCGTTCTGCTGCATTGTGCTACAATGTAACTACAAGACCCACCATTGTGACATGCTAAAAGAACTAAACTGGCTGACGCTGGAATCCAGACGCACCCTCCATCTTTCCTGCCTTGTGTTTAAGAGCCTTTCTGGGAAGCTCCCACCCTACCTGAGCAGAATGCTCTCCCCGGCTATTCCCACCTCCTATAACCTCCGATCCAGTACCAGCACATTATTTAGCTTGCCTCAATACAAAAAGAAAGCAGCTCGATCCTCCTTTTCCTACAGAGCGCCACAGTTATGGAATGACCTCCTGGACACATTCAAACCTTCCCCAAGCCTAATATCCTTTAAGAGATCCCTCTCTACATATCTCAAAACAGAATGCACCTGTCATGGTTGATTACATATTTCTTACCTGTTCAATGTTACATTTTTGCATATATTGTGTATTATTATTGTTTTTGAATTTTATTGTACCCTACTGTATCAATGCAATGTTTTGTGGACCCAGGACATACTTGAAAATGACAGAAATCTCAATGTATCCTTCCAGGTAAAATATTTTATAAATAAATAAATAAATAAATATGCTTCTCAGTTGTCGCTACCCTCTACAGAGCCCTATTGCTCTTATTTTGTGCTCAGCCTCACTGCCCTTTGTTCCTTTTTGCTATTTTTTTTTTCTTGTTGATGTATTATTCTGCACTTTCCTCACTCCAACATTCTCTGGGATGTCATGTTCAGCTCTGGGATGTCATGTTCAGCTCTGGGATGTCATGTTCAGCTCTGGGATGTCATGTTCAGCTCTGGGATGTCATGTTCAGCTCTGGGATGTCAGGTTCAGCTCTGGGATGTCAGGTTCAGCTCTGGGATGTCAGGTTCAGCTCTGGGATGTCATGTTCAGCTCTGGGATGTCATGTTCAGCTCTGGGATGTCATGTTCAGCTCTGGGATGTCATGTTCAGCTCTGGGATGTCAGGTTCAGCTCTGGGATGTCAGGTTCAGCTCTGGGATGTCATGTTCAGCTCTGGGATGTCATGTTCAGCTCTGGGATGTCATGTTCAGCTCTGGGATGTCATGTTCAGCTCTGGGATGTCAGGTTCAGCTCTGGGATGTCAGGTTCAGCTCTGGGATGTCAGGTTCAGCTCTGGGATGTCATGTTCAGCTCTGGGATGTCATGTTCAGCTCTGGGATGTCATGTTCAGCTCTGGGATGTCATGTTCTGTGATGTAAACATTCCATACGTTCCTGTCCCAGCCTCACACAATGTGCCGTTTTAATATATCCGTGATAAGCATCACACAAGGCTATTAAAAAATAAGCAAAACTATACATTGTTACAAAAACACTCCCAGATGGGCTATATAAATGGATTATCTAAAAAACATTTATGCAAAAAAAATCTAGTGTCCCTTTAAACATCTGTACCAAAAGTGTGTTCAACTGTTATTTAAAAGGGATAGAAAGGTCAAAAATGAAAGTCCATGGGTGCATTTCAATTTTAAATAGAATCATTTTTGTAATATACTTTTATTATAAAAAAATGCTTATAGTAAAAGTAATTACTTTTTTTTTTGCAACATTTGCAGTAGTATTCAAGCTCAGATTGCTGGAATACTACTGCACAGGAAATTGTATATACTGGGTGCTATAACCCTACAAATATGTTGGGGTACTATAATTTTATAGCTAGCCTGGACAGAAAAAGTACACATGTTGTTACCCTTTGGGTGCTGAACCCTATGCCAGACATGTTGTTAGCTGTTTGACACTTGTATTTTACCAAGAAAAATGAAGTAAATTGGAAAGTGGTTTAAAATGGTATGCTCTACCTGAATAATGAAGTTAAATGTGGGGTTTCATGTCTCTTTAACTAACCTATCAGTTTTCTTGGTAGGCAGGTTTTACAGGAGTTGACCTCTCTCCAGTTCATCCATCAGTTCAGTTATTGTCTGCAACGCCATGGCAGAGTGTGCAAATAAAAAAAAGAAGTACAAAACACACTTCACACCAGACTACACTAAAGTGTACCCATGCATAATAGGGGTAAAAAACGATGACAGTGTAGCTCGCTGTACTGTTTGCAGCAGTGATTTCTCAGTTACCCATGGTGGGTTAAATGACTGTAAAAGACATGTTGAGGTGAGTTTAATAGGTGTCATTCGTCCATTAGCAAAGCTAACATTATTTTAACTAGATGCTATAAGGAGATACTGTATTGATGTCTAGGTAATGAAGCCAAAATCCTTGTATTTATTTTATACAGTTATTATTGAATAACTACTTTACACATGTCTACAGTGTAGACATGTGTAAAGTAGTTATTGAATAAATAATTGACTCTGAGTTGAATAAGTTAGTAATATAGTATATAATACTAAACAGTGTAAGTACATATTGTAATGTCACATTTTCTGAATATACCAGACTTAGACTTAGGTGAAATCACAAAAACAAAGTATGTATCATTGACTTATGTAATAGGTTAATACAGTATGTAACCTATTACATAAGACAATATAATAAGGATACACCTTATGTTTTTATTTCTTTTAGGGACCACTACATATTAGGGAGTCTAAGCGCAGGGAAGGCTGCTCAAGTATTTCACAGTTCTTTTCAGCAGAAAAACAAAGTCTGGCAGAGAAGGTCACTAGAGCTGAGGTGTACTTTACATCTTTCGTTGTTGAGCATAACCTGCCATTCCAGGTGTGTAAGCACACAGGTAAGCTATTCAGGAAAATGTTTCCAGATTCAGATATAGCAAAAATCTATGCCTGCTCATCAACCAAGACATCAGCTATTGTGAACATGGCACTGGAACCTGAATGTTCAGAGGATCTCTACAAGTTCATCCGGACAGAAAAAAAGGCCATTTAGTATTATGGTTGACGAAAGCAATGATATCATGTGTGAGAAGGAATGTGCCATTTTAGTCAGGTACTATAATGAAAAGCAGGATAAGGTAACAGTTGGATTTGTAGACATGCCAGTGTGCAATGATGCCAAAGCTGAAAACATATTCAACTGCATTGCATCATCCATGCATGACAAAGGCATTGAATGGTCTAATTGTGTAGGATTTAGTAGTGACAACTGCAATGTGATGATTGGCAAAAACAACTCTGTATTGACAAGAGTGAAAGCACAGGCCCCTCATATTTACAATGTTGGCTGTCCAAGTCACCTGTTCAACATTTGTGCCAAAACTGCTGCTAAGGAGCTCTCAATGTCCCCTGAAGAACTGCTCATTGACATCTACTACTACTTTGAGAAAAGTTCCAAACCAAGAGAAGAGCTAAAAGAGTTTCAAGAGTTCTGCAATGTTGCCCAGCAGAGAGTACAAAAACATTGTCCTACATGCTGGCTCTCTTTAGGAAAAGGTTTGGAGCATCTACTCCACCAATGGCCAGCTTTTCTTTCATATTTTGAGTCAAAGAGTGAGAATCAGAAATCATCTCATATTCAGAAAAGGCTTAAAGACCCCCGAATTAAACTATATGCGTGCTTTCTCCATAATGTCACACAATGTTTTGACAAATTCAAATTGATTTTTCAAAACAAGACACCTGTCCTCTACAAGTTGGATCAGAGCGTACAAGAGCTCCTGCATGACATAGCTAGCAGATTTATTAAGCCTAAAGTATTGAGAGAATACAACATTCAGGAGATAGATATAAGCAACACTGAAATTCACCTCCCAGATGAAGAGCTTTTTATTGGGTACCTGGCAAGGAGGCAGTTGCTAGGTGAGGACCATTGCCATACAAATCAGTTCTTTAAAGATGCCAGAGCATTCTATGTCAGAAGCTTTAAAAAAATCTTGGAGAAGTTCCCAATGAGAGACCAAATCTTGAAGAATCTGTCAGTGGTCAATATGGAGAACCAAGATGAGGTGAATCCAGAGAAGATTTTGATTTTGGCAGAAAGATTTCCAAATGTGATTAAAGCAGATGCAAAAGAACAGCTCCACTTGGAAGTCCTGGATTATGTCTCAACTAACCTTGAGGGACTGGTGCCAAACTACAAAAGTTTACCAGTTGATGAATTCTGGGGGAAGCTGTCTAAAGTAAAATCTGTGAGCACAGGGCAGTTGAGATTCAAAGAGCTCTGCCAGTTGATGAAGCTGCTTCTGGTGCTGCCAAATTCTAATTGTGATGTGGAAAGGGCATTCAGCATTGTGCGTCAAATTAAGACGGAATTTAGAAGTCAGCTGTCTCACAAAACTCTTTGCAAAATAAACAAATTTATTGACACAAACTGCTACAAGGTTGAGACTTCCAGCATAAATGCTTAAAGGGACATGCCACCCACATTTTTTCTTTTATGATTTAGAAAGAGAATGCAATTTTAAACATCTTTCTAATTTACTTATATTATCTAATTTGTTTTATTCTCTTGGTATTCTTTGATGAAAAGCATATCTAGATATGCTCACTAGCTGCTGATTGGTTGCTGCACATAGAAGCATAGTGTGATTGGCTCACCATGTGCATTGCTTTTTCTTCAACTAAGGATATTTTAAAAATGAAGCAAAATAAATAATGGAAATAAATTGTAATGTTTAAATTTCTATTCTCTATCTGAATCATGAAAGAAAGATTTTGGGTTTAGTGGCCCTTTAAATCTGCCAAACAAGCTGCTGCGCGGTACAATGAAAATTTGCAAAATAAGTAGAAAAGCTATTTGCATTAAGGTGTGTAAATTAGTAGAAATATGTTGTTAAATAAATAGTTGTGTTCTGTGATAATAAAATGTCATGTCCTTTTTTTTCATTTTTTTTTTGGGGGGGGGTGCAGTAGTTCGTGAAGCCACCTCCCTGAAATGAGTTTTTGCAGGTTGGGATGTCTGTGAATACATGTATGGATAAAGTCCTGCAGTATATACTCTACCCTCTTTAGGAGCAGAGAAAGAAAAAACACTTTAATTAATGCAAAAGCAGGCAGCAATAAATAAATGAATATTTTTTTAAGCCAATAAGGTGGACAGTTCTTCTCAACTAAAATAGTTGACAACCTTCTGGTAATCAGAGAATCATGGTAGGTGGACTGGGACCAAATATAGGCTTGGTCATTTTATTAAGGCAGAGCAGCCCACTGCACTTTTATTTAAACATGCCACAATACTGACAAGTATAATCTACTAGTTTGATTTACAAAAACATTTGAAGTTCATAACACCCTTCTGGCACTGTATTTTTTAAACTGGTTGTCATCAAAAAGTAAAAAGGTAAAACGTAAAATAAAAAAAAAAACAGAAGCTGTTGAAGTTCAAATTTAAATAAAGAATAACTGCTTATTGCTCATCAGAATGTTAGGTGGGACCGGCCCTGACCTGGCTCATAGACACAGAAAGACAGTGAGAGGCAAGACAAGGTTGGCCCAGGATCATGCACAAATCATAATGCGGGCAGCTGAGAGGAGCTAAGGCAATCAGCCCCGGCCCAATGGGCAATTGCCCTATATGCCCTTTACTCAGTCTGGGCCTGTGGGTGTGTCATATCTTTAAGACTACCTTTAGCACCACCGTAGGCCTTGTTATTTTTATATATATATATTTTATTTTTATTTTTACAATTGAGCAGTGAGCTAATTCCCAGTTGCCAGCAACAAACGGCCAGATTACGAGTCTTGCGGTATGAGGGGTGCGGTGTTAAACACCCCTAATCTTACACTTATTAACCCCTAATCTGCCGCCTCCAACATCGTCGACACCTGCATTATACTTATTAACCCCTAATCTGCTGCTCTGGACATCGCCGCCACCTACATTATATTTATGAACCCCTAATCTGCTGCCCCCAACATCGCCGACACCTACATTATATTTATCAACCCTAATCTGCTGCCCACAACAACACCGACACCTACATAATGTTATTAACCCCTAATCTGCCGCCCCCAACGTCGTCGTCACTATAATAAACATATTAATCCCTAAACCGCCGTACTCCCACATCGCAAACACTAGTTAAATATTATTAACCCCTAATCTGCCACCCCTAACATCGCCGCCACCTACCTACATTTATTAACCCCTAATCTGCCGCCCCCAACGTCACCGCCACTATATTATATTATTAACCCCTAAATCTAAGTTTAACCCTAACACCCCCTAACTTAAATATCATTTAAATAAATCTAAATAAAAATTCATATCATTACCTAAATAATTCATATTTAAAACTAAATACTTACCTATAAAATAAACCCTAAACTAGCTACAATATAACTAATAGTTACATTGTAGCTAGCTTAGGGTTTATTTTTATTTTACAGGCAAGTTTGTATTTATTTTAACTAGGTAGAATAGTTACTAAATAGTTATTAACTATTTAATAACTACCTAGCTAAAATAAATACAAATTGACCTGTAAAATAAAACCTAACCTAAGTTACACTAACACCTAACACTACACTACAATTAAATAAATTCCATAAATTAAATACAATTAACTAAATTAAATAAAATTAGCTAAATTACAAAAAAAACACTAAATTACAGAAAAAAAATATTGCAAGATCTTTAAACTAATTACACCTAATCTAATAGCCCTATCAAAATAAAAAAGCCCCACCAAAATAAAAAAACCTAGCCTAAACTAAACTACCAATAGCCCTTAAAAGGGCCTTTTGCAGGGCATTGCCCAAAAAAAATCAGCTCTTTTACCTGTAAAAAAAAATACAAACAACCCCACCAACAGTAAAACCCACCACCCACACAACCAACCCCCCAAATAAAACCCTAACTAAAAACACCTAAGCTCCCCATTGCCCTGAAAAGGGCATTTTGTTGGGCATTGTCCTTAAGAGGGCATTTAGCTCTATTGCGGCCCAAAGCCCTAACCTAAAAAAAAAACACCCAATACACCCTTAAAAAATCCTAACACTAATACAATCAGCCAATAGAATGTGAGCTCAATCCTATTGACTGATTGGATTAGCCAATAGGATTGAAGTTCAATCCTATTGGCTGATTGCATCAGCCAATAGGATTTTTTCAACCTTAATTCCGATTGGCTGATAGAATTCTATCAGCCAATCCGAATCTAAAGGTACCTTCATTCAGCAAGAAGACGTTGGAAGAAGAGGATGCTCCGCGCCGGATGTCTTGAAGATGGAGCCGCTCCGTGCTGGATGGATGAAGATAGAAGATGCCGTCTGAGTGAAGACTTCTGCCCGTCTGGAGGACCACTTCTGCCGGCTTTGTTGAGGACTTCTTGCCGCTTGAATAAAGACTTCTCCCAGTAAGTGGATATTCAGGGGGTTAGTGTTAGGATTTTTTAAGGGTGTATTGGGTGGGGGTTTTTTTTTAGGTTAGGGCTTTGGGCCATAATAGAGCTAAATGCCCTTTTAAGGGCAATGCCCATCCAATACCCTTTTCAGGGCAATGGGGAGCTTAGGTTCTTTTAGTTAGGGTTTTATTTGGGGGGTTGGTTGTGTGGGTGGTGGGTTTTACTGTTGGGGGGTTGTTTGTATTTTTTTTACAGGTAAAAGAGCTGATTTCTTTGGGGCAATGACCCGCAAAAGGCCTTTTTAAGGGCTATTGGTAGTTTAGTTTAGGCTAGGGTTTTTTATTTTAGGGGGGCTTTTTTATTTTGATAGGGCTGTTAGATTAGGTGTAATTAGTTTAAAAATCTTGTAATTTGTTTTTTATTTTCTGTAATTTAGTGTTTGTTTGTTTTTGTAATTTAGCTCATTCTATTGGCTGCTCCAATCAGCCAATAGAATGCAAGCTCAATCCTATTGACTGATTGGATCAGCCAATAGGATTGAAGCCAATAGAATTCTATCAGCCAATCGGAATCTAAGGGACGCCATCTTGGATGACGTCATTTAAAGGTACCTTTATTAAGCAAGAAGACGTCGGAAGAAGAGGATGCTCTGCGCCGGATGTCTTGAAGATGGAGCCGCTTCGTGCCGGATGGATGAAGATAGAAGATGCTGTATGAGTGAAGACTTCTGTCCGTCTGGAGGACACCTTCTTCTGGCTTCGTTGAGGACATCTTGCCGCTTGGATGAAGACTTATCCCGGTAAGTGGATCTTCAGGGAGTTAGTGTTAGGATTTTTTAAGGGTGTATTGGGTGGGGTTTTTTTTAGGTTAGGGCTTTGGGCCACAATAGAGCTAAATGACCTTTTAAGGGCAATGCCCACCCAAATACCCTTTTCAGGGCAATGGGGAGCTTAGGTTTTTTTAGTTAGGGTTTTATTTGGGGGGTTGGTTGTGTGGGTGGTGGGTTTTACTGTTGGGGGCGTTGTTTGTATTTTTTTTACAAGTAAAAGAGCTGATTTCTTTCGGGCAATGCCCCACAAAAGGCCCTTTTAAGGGTTATTGGTAGTTTTGTTTATTCTAGGATTTTTTATTTTAGGGGGGCTTTTTTATTTTGATAGGGCTGTTAGATTAGGTGTAATTAGTTTAAAAATCTTGTAATTTGTTTTTTATTTTCTGTAATTTAGTGTTTGTTTTTGTAATTTAGCTTATTTAATTTAATTTAGTTAATTGTATTTAATTTAGGGAATTTATTTAATTGTAGTGTAGTGTTAGGTGTTAGTGTAACTTAGGTTAGGTTTTATTTTACAGGTCAATTTGTATTTATTTTAGCTAGGTAGTTATTAAATAGTTAATAACTATCTAGTAACTATTCTACTTAGTTAAAATAAATACAAACTTGCCTGTAAAATAAAAATAAACCCTAAGCTAGCTACAATGTAACTATTAGTTATATTGTAGCTAGTTTAGGGTTTATTTTATAGATAAGTTTTTAGTTTTAAATAGGAATTATTTAGTTATTAATAGTAGATTTTATTTAGATTTATTTAAATTATATTTAATTAGGGGTTGTTAGGTTTAGACTTAGATTTAGGGGTTAATAAATTTAATATAGTGGCGGCGACGTTGGGGGCAGCAGATTAGGGGTTAATAATATTTAACTAGTGTTTGCGAGGCGGGAGTGCGGCGGTTTAGGGGTTAATATGTTTATTCTAGTGGTGGCAATGTCCGGAGCAGCAGATTAGGGGTTAATAATTTAATTTTCGTGTTTGCGATGCGGGAGGGCCTCGGTTTAGGGGTTAATAGGTAGTTTATGGGTGTTAGTGTACTTTTTAGCACTTTAGTTATGAGTTTTATGCTACAGCTTTGTAGTATAAAATTCATAACTACTTACTTTAAAATGCGTTACGATTCTTGACGGGGTAGGCTGTACCGCTCACTTTTTGGCCTCCCAGGACAAGCTCGTATTACCGGCGCTATGGAAGTCCCATAGAAAAAAGACTATACGCAATTTGCGTAAGTTGATTTGCGGTAAGGCCAAAAAAGTGTATGGGACAGCTGTACCTACAAGACTCATAATACCAGCGGTAGTGAAAAAGCAGCATTATGAGGCTTAACGCTGCTTTTTTACTCATAACGCAAGACTCGTAATCTAGCCGAAAGCAAGGTTTTTAGCCTATGGCTGCTAGTTAAAGACAAAAATAAGTTATTTGATTTCCCCCTTGGCTGCCAGTTATGCATGTAGCAGTTTTTACTCTATGCAGTGATTTTAAAAAAAATTGTACATGCAACAACTAAATATAAACCATGAGAGGCAGTAAAAAAAATTATTAAACCTTTCTCTTCCAGCACTGCATAAATTATTTTATTTAACTGAAGCTCGAGGGCCTTAAAAAACAAACATTTAAAAGTATATTATATTTGTACAGATTTTACCAGAGAGTCAATTAAAATATTGGACTGCCCAGTTCAGTTCAAGAATCTGACAACTGTATTAACAAAGTAAATTGCAATGACTATACAGCACTCGTTTACAAAACCACTGAATTTAATTTTATTATTACCAAGTCATTTTCATTTATTTTATTGCACATTTTTTACATCAGTGTTATCATTCTAGCAAATCTATACTCTTGATTTTAAATATGTTCACGCAACAAAGAAAAAAACGTGTAAATAAATATGTGCGCTCCAATCTTGTTTACTTCTTCTTATATATTTTCTATTGACTTTTCATTGTAATATTCATAAATTGCAGTCAAGGATGATCTAGCTGTTTGACGTGCCGTTAAAAGTTGATAAAAATGAGTTATGTTATGAATACAGTTTAATATCAAATGCGCATTCAGTTTAATGAAAAGTGTAAAAGAGAGAGTATTGCAGTCTATTAATTTACAGGAAACCTTAGGATTAAAAAGCTGAACAGAAAAAAAATAATAAATTGGATATAGCAGATGAAGGACAAAAAACACGACGGTTTGACTTTACAAATATAAGAGAATTCCATCCAGCATGGCAATGTCTAATAGTTATAATGCAGATGAGGATACAGAAATTAAAGGACAGTGTATTGTAAATGTTACCCCTTTATGTGTTCCCAATGATCGATTTTACCTTCTGTAATTTATTAAATTGTTTACAAATAGCTCCTTGATGTTAATTTTGTCAATAGCTGTTTTGCCTGTTGAAACATATAAAAAAGCTATGTAAACAAGAGGCAACAGCAAAAATCAATCCAGTGTGATAGGGAGAGACACCGCCTTATTTGAAGGGAGTTCTTGCAGCTGCTTTGAATACAATACAATTATTGCATGCTTGTGTGTATTGGGGCCGATTTAACAATGTCTGTCCAACATGATACGGTGTAGCATATCATGTCCGACAGACATTGCTGAATGTCGACAGCATACGCTGTTGGCATTCAGCATTGCACAAGCAGTTCTAGTCAGCCACTAGCAGGGGGCGTCAATCAACCCGATTGTATGAGATCGGGTTGATAGCTGTACGCTGCTCAGAGACGGCAGATCCAGTTAAGGAGCAGCTGTATGTAGCAGAAATTATGAAAATTCACCCATTTACAGGCGCATGATAAATAACCAACCATTAGAAGTGGCTGGTTAATGCTACTGTGAGCTCGTGGTAGCAATTAATACTCTGAAAATTAACCAATGATCAGATCTCTGGATCATTTTAAAAATGTCCACAATTGCCCCCAACATAAAGGGTATTGTTGTTAAAAAGTTCATGATCTTAAGATCTCACTTCAGGTACAAAAAATATTCTAGTGGATGCTGCTCAATAAGAGAGGATCTAAGCAAGTTATTAATAGTAATTTAAAGATATATTATCACATATCAACACATAAACTAGCAATTCAGGCCTGATGAAGATCCTCATTTCCATATTGGATTTTTTTTTTCTTTCTACAAATATCAGAAGCTGTTAATTGCCAAATGTTTTTGCATGTACGTCATAAAGAAGTGTAATAGCTAAAACTTAATATCACGTTGTAGCTTTAAGCACCGTAAACAACACTTATTATATTTGCCTTGTGTATAAATCTACTTTCTGGAAAAGTGATATGGAGTACGTAAATACTAATTTCAGCTTTTCAGCTTATGCTTTTATCATTCCCTACCAGCAGGTAGAATACATAAGTACAATCTCGCCAGAGAAGCCAACCGCAAGTACCGCTCAGGGCATCTTTTAACTAACTGCATTTTATTAAAAATTGCAAATACACTGTGTCTTTGAAAACCTACCTCAAAAGCATCAGCAAGGTAGAACAGATAAGCATTTTTTTTTTTCAGAAGAAATAAAATGAAACGTCTATGCACCATCTTTTGAAGTTGCCAGGTGGGAACCTCATGAGGGATAGAGGCAAGCTCCTCAGAAGCCAGGCACATTGTTTCTGTTGGTGGGATATAAGTATCTGTTATTTATAAAGGGCCAGCATTTTACATAGCTTTAATGGTGTATTATTGTGTACAATCATATCCATAGAATACTATTAACCCATTTCAAGCTCTGTTTCTCTTTGGCAAACAAAGTTTTAGGGGCCGATTTATTATGATGCGGTCGGATATGATCCGCTTTAGCGCATCATGTCCACCCGACATCGCTAAATGCCGACAGCATACGCTTTTGCCATTTAACATTGCACAAGCATTTCTAGTGAAATGCTTGTGTGCCACCCTCTGCAGATTCATGGCCACTAGCAGGGGGTGTCAATTATTCCAATCGTATCTGATCGGGATGATTATTGTCCGCCGCTGCAGGGTTGGCGGATAAGTTAAGGAGCAGCGGTCTTAAGACCACTGCTTCTTAACTTATGTTTCCCGTGAGCCTGACGACTCACGCAGAAACTGTTGCGTTAGCAGCATGTTAAATCAGCCCCTTAAACTGCAGTGATTAATAAGTTATAGCAAAAAAAAAAAAATTATATTAAAGGGATACTAAACCCAATTTTTTCTTTCATGATTAGGATAGAGCCACAAATCAGCAAGCGCTATCCAGGGTTCTGAACCTGAGCTTTCATTCCTGGTTTTTCAAATAAAGATATCAAGAGAACGAAGAAAAAATGATAATAGGAGTAAATTAGAAAGTTGCTTAAAATTGCATGCTCTATCTGAATATAAAAGAAAAAATGGGGTTTAGTGTCCCTTTAAGCCTAAGAACACGTCTATTTCTTTCTGCTCTGTAATAGAGGTAACAACCAATGAGCAGCCATATATGCTGTGGCAGATTTAGAGGGATACTGAGGGGTGATAAGCAGCGTGTGGTCAATGTTAAATTTGCAAAAAACAAACAGAAAAGTACATGGGCTCAAATTTTTCAGTTAGCCTGCTAATGTAAATAGAGAGCAGACCTGAGACAATAGCCAGAACACAGTGAGGATCCAATGCAAGAGGAGCCTGTTGCTGTTTGCCAGAAGAAGACATAACAGTCTTTTTTTTATTTTTAGTAATTTTCTATAGATAATTTATAATTTAGGGGATTGGGTGTAAGGAAGAGTTAATTGGTGATGGGAATTACCAATAGGGAAATTGTGTGCAGGGCGATAAATGAAGTAAAATGTTAATGAAAGAGGGGGTTCATGTAGGATTATGGTTACAGTGTGATGGAGTCTCATGGGGGTTATCGGTAATGGGCAGCTGAGATGGGAGGAGCTTGCAGTTAGGCTTAATTGAGCTGGGGGATTGCGTTAGTGTAGATAGGATTAAATAGTGCTGGGGGAAAGGCTTAACATGATAACGGTTAATTGAACTGGGCGGGATTGGGTAACTGAGGTTAGGGTTAAATTGTGCAGTGGGATCAGAATACCAGTGATTAGATTTGTTTGTGGCAGAGAGACTGAGACAGAGGTAGTTATGTATAAACTGCCCCGGGGGTTGCAGTTAGAGTTGATGAGATATAATTATATTACTTATGTTATAAAAGTTGTATTGCAGCTGGGACCAGAAACTCACAGTTGTCTGGTGATAATGCTTATTCATCAGGAGTTATTGTTAGGTAGTAAGCTGCATATAGCAAGTAGTCGCTAAATACCTAACACTAGTGTGATCCAGTCACTAAAAGGGAGTCACAATGAAATATCTCATGTCACTAGATCTTTTCATAGCATCTGCATTATAGTGACTTGCATTGGGATCCAGTATTGAGTTAATAAAAGAAAAGACAGTAATTCAAGTAAGTGAGAGTAAAGAACAAAGTGGAGAAACAGACAAAGAGGACATGCAAGGTGAGGCTTGGAAAGCAAAACCCACCTCTTCTAGTACAAAATCCCTTAAAAAATAGGTCAGCTGCTGTTGTTTTACTCAAGTCTGACCATTTAGATCACAGAGTATTTGCTAATATAGGCACGGAATACAAGTTGCGCTGTAAATCCGTTGCAAACACACACCATGCAATCTGGCTGTAACGCTATTTCCATTGTGCCGCCATTACAAGTTTCAATCAAACTTTCTTTTTGCGTGCATTATGCTGCAGTAACCCGCATACCGCACACAAACCAAGTTCCGATTTGGTGTGCTTGTGCACTTATTCCCCCATAGAGAGTAATGGAGAAAAAATGTTGGCAAAAACCATAACATCTGCGATTGCGAAATCGTCATTGCATTTTCGCATTCCCTATTGAAGTCTATGGAGAAAAGAAAGTTAATAAAAAACCTAACACCTTAACATACATGGTCTATGATTACGGCTACTCTTTGCCGAAATGCGTAAGACCGATTCTACTCCCTTTCCCCTACATGAAATGGTACCCGTGTGCTTTTTAATGCTTTGGAAATAAAGCTGTGACTTCTAACTTTAATACCCTGTGAGAGGTCTATTTGCTTTATGTTATTGAGAAGGGAGAGGAGCCCTCCTATTTTTTATTCACCTGGCAGCCGAGGGTTACTGAGATGTCCTGGAAACATTGAGACTATAGAGGCAAACAAAGGGAGTGAATGTATCACTGACAGCTGGCCTATACATGGTTAATGACGTCACACGGAAGCGACCATCGCACAAGCTGGTTAGTATCAAGGAGGTGCAATGTACTTCGCAGAGGAGCGCTTGGATCGCAACTTACCAGAGGAACCGGAACGTAAGGGATAGGATTGGCTATGTGCCACAGTCTCCCGCCGGTTAGAGGTTATAAGGCTTCCTTAGAGTGGTGAGCCGGGCACAGTAAAAACTGTTTGCCTCCTGTCTCTGTTTAGTCCTGATCAGTGACTTCAGTGTTTGTATATTCCCGGCACTGTCACGCTCTATTTGGAGAACTTTGTACATTTATACCCATATATACCATAACATAAACCTCTAGTCCAATAACCCCTAAACCGCCGTCCCCCCACATCTCCAACACTAAATAAACATATTAACCCCTAAACCGCCGTCCCCACACATTGCAAATACCTAAATTAAACTATCAACCCCTAAACCTAACACTCCCTAACTTTAACAAAATTAAAATACACCTAAATTAAAGTTACAATATACTAACTACTTTAAAATAAATAAAAACTTAACTGTGAAAAACAATTAAAACTTAAGCTTAAACTAAAAAAAAAACTAAAATTACTTTTTTTTACAAAAATAAATAATAAAAAAAATAAAAAAAAGCTACATTAAAAAAAAAGTAAAACTCCTAATCTACAAATAATTACCAATAGCCCTTACAAGGGCATTTTGCATGGCATTACCCCAAATCTAACAGCTCTTTTACCTTAAAAAAACACTAATTACCCCCTAACATTAGAACCCCCCAACCCCCCAAAATAAAAATAATACAGTGGGTATTGAAAAGAATCACCCCCCCCCTTGAAAATAATCAATTTGTTTTGCTTTGCATCCTGACATAAAGACAGACACAGTTTTTGTTTATCCAGTTGTATTTACTCAGTGCAACTTATAACATCCAAGTGAAAGATATAACACCAACATGTCAGACAAAAATAAAAAATAAAGACAATTCAAAAACAGAATCACTGAGTTGGAAAAAGGATCACCCCCTTGTGTCAGTATTTTGTTGAACCACCTTTTGCTTTAATTATAGTTTTTAGTCTGTTGGGATATGTCTCCACTAACTTTGCACATCTAGGGGCCAATTTATCAAAGCTTCAATCTCTGTGCATTCGCTGGAGTCAATACGCTCGCCAGACATCGCTGTCGCAAATCCAAATACAACGCCCTTATTTATTAAAAAGTCTGTCAAAAACACATGCATCAAGTACGGAGTGATGAGCATCGGACTGTTGATAAATAAGAGTCATCAATGTTGCGGATATTCTGTTTTTTCCAACTTTATTCATACCATATCATTACTGTCCATGAACAAGCACATTTCTCTTAAGCTAATCTTTTATTTTTCATCTGTTAATGTCCAAGAAAAAGCTAGACTTATACCTGAACAAACAATAATATCTCATAAAAAGTTATTATTTTGTTTTATTTATTTGTTATACAAAAAATCTGATACATAATATTTTCACATAAATTAATGTGTATTTGTATTTCTAGAAATCATGATATGACTATTTCATGTTTTTTTATTTTTGTTTAAATGATTATTAATGCTAGAATTTGTACATATATCTTTGCACATATATATATATATATATATATATATATATATATATATATATATATATATGTGTGTGTGTGTGTGTGTGTGTGTGTGTGTTATGTCAAAAATCTTTTCCAAACATATTTGCATGTCCCTAAATTTTATTTTGTTTTAAACAATGTTGTCTTTCATATCTCTGTGTTTATTTATACCACTATATGTATATAGAGTAAATATCTTATTGTTCTGAGGAAGAATAATTGTGAATATAACATGTAATCAGGGTATCATAGGTATTTATTTGCAAACAATGGATATTTTAAAAGCTGGACCAGTTTTCTCTCTGCACCTGTGTAACCCTTCCTGATTGCAGTCTAGTTTGAAACACCATCCCTACACAGGTGTTATAAAATGGGCTGGCATATAAGATGGCATTTCTTAATGCAAATGAAATTCAAGAGAAGGAAGAAAAACACTGAAAATATCATGACAGTAAAGAGGTGATTTTAATATCTGCTGTATCTGATTCATGACAGTTTAATGTTAGGTGGGCTTTGAGCTGTCAGTTTAAGATTATATTGAATCAAACATCATTCGATTTTTTAAATCATTGCCAAAAATATTACACTGTGTGTCTTAATGTCATCATCAATGTTTAACTTTAATAATAATTTCACATATACATACTTTCAAAGTATAATACACAATGTAACAAATGGCACTTAAAAGTTCTGATGAGTTATCAATGACACAAGTATCGAGCAATTTGATTCGTTAGTGATAGTATAAAATGTATATTTAAATCAGATTGGCTGATGTCATAAATCATGTGATTATGCATTTTCCAATCAAAAGTGGTGGAAAATTTCACTGGTTTGTGTGTTGTTTAGGAGTTCGAGTACTGCGTCAAATTTGGTGTGAAATGCAGTGGGACTTGTATTACATGCTTTAAACATGGTGAAATTAGATTGATCAAAAAGAGGAACTTAGCTATAGTATATCATGTATTTATTTCATTTGTATCCCTATATCTACTAGTCCTGCTGCCAGACAGACATTACCTGTCATTAAAACTACTTTTGAAATGAATCTGTCCCTTGAAATTACATGTGATTATAATATTATTATTTAACATATTATTTAGATACTGAACATGCGTCTTTGTTGTCTGTGCGATTTAGAAAGAGTATACAAATGTAATCAACTTTCTAATTTACATAAATATGTAATAAGCTTCATTCTCTTGCAGCATCTGACAAAACCTTTCTGGGTTTTCAGACTCCCACTGATTTCTATGGCATTCGCGGCCTCAAGAGTGGCAGTTTGAATGATAGGTACGCTGCGGCGGAAAAGATGTGAGCGTACTTGTTGAATGTTTGATAAATTGGTAAGAGGGTCAGATAGAGTCGAATGTGAATTCAAAACATCTAGAATGAGGCAAGCATCGATTTGCATCAGATTGAGATTGCGGGAGTGTATATTGCGTCACACATTTCAACATTTGACAATGTTGATGCTGTGTTAATTACGCCGGATTCAATTTGCGTTGAATATGACGTGAGATTCAAGGGGATTCCAGATGCGAGATTCAAGTGGATTCCATCATATTATCAGTTGAAGCTTTGATAAATCTGCCCCCTAGACTGTGCAATATTTGCTAAGTCTTCTTTGCAGAACTGCTCTAGTTCCGTTACATTTGATGGTGACCGTTTGTGGACGGCAGTCTTCAAGTCATGTCACAGATATTCAATTGGGTTTAAATCTGGGCTCTGACTAGCCAAGCAAGGACATTCACCTTTTTCTACTTCAACCACTGTTTGGTCATTTTTGCTGTGTGCGTTGGGTCATTGTCATGTTTGAAGGTAAACCTTCTTCCCATTGGCAACTTCCTGGCAGAGCGCAGCAGATTTTCCTAAAAAATTGGACGGTATTTTTCCCCATCCATTATTACTTCTATCCTGACAAGTGCTCCAGGGCCTACTGCAGAGAAACACCCCCATAACAGGATATTACCACCTCCATGCTTTACTGTAGGTATGGTGTTATTTGAATGGTGAGCTGTATTGGATTTCCTCCAGACATATCGTTTGGTGTTGAGGCCAAATAATTTAATTTTAGTCTCATCTGACCATAACACATTTTCCATGTGGCCTCAGAATCTCCTAGGTGTGTTATGGCAAAGTTTAGTCTTGACTGCATGTGGCCTTTCTTGAGGAGTGGCTTTTTTCTTGAAACCCTACCATACAAGCCACATTTGTGTGGAGAATTAGTGATATTGTTGTCACATACACACAATGACCACTCTTTGTCATAAGTTCCTGCAACTGCTTCAGAGTTTCTGTGGGCCTCCTGGTAGCCTCTCTGACCAGTTTTCTCCTGGCTCTTTCATCCAGTTTTGAGCAACGTCCTGATCCAGAGAGGGTCTGTGTTGTACCAAATACCTTCCACTTATTAATAATAGACTTCAATGTGCTTCTAGGCATTTATAAAGCCTTTGATATTTTCTTGTATCCATCTCATGACTTGTGCCTGCCCAAAACATTATCCCAGGGATCTTTTGACAGTGCCTTGCCACCCATAGTTAATTGTTTGCTTCAGTTGCACTACCAGGGACTGAGATGCTCCAGTAAAGCTCTTTTCATGCTGAGCTAATCAATATGCCCACAGCTGATCACAGTTGAAGGTTAAATGGCTTTGTGTGGGGCGTTGAGAAGGTGATTAGCTACACCTGATTGAGTTTACAAGTAATTTTAGGAGGGGGTGACCCTTTTTCCAACTCAGTGATTCTATTTTTGAATTGGCTTTATTTTTGCCTAACATGTTGGTGTTATATCTTTCACTTGTTATAAGTTGCACTGAGTAATTACAATTGGATAAACAAAAACTGTGTCTGTCTTTATTTTAAGCTTTATTTCAAGGGGGGTGATTCTTTTATATATCTATTGTATATGCATCTGTGTATGTGCGTGTGTTTATGTGTATATGCATGTGTGTGTCTGTATTTAGATATATGTGTGTATATGTGTTTATATGTGTGAATGTATTTGTGTGTGTATGCAGATGTGTGTGTTTATATGTGTTTATCATACCTCCCAACATTTGTGGCTGGGTATCAGGGACTCAGGAAGTTTATGGGGCCCATCACCATTTTGTGGGTGTCACCATGTGCGAGGGGTTAGATCATGGATGGTTAGTGGGCGGATTGTGGGTGTGTCTGGTTGGTCAGTGAGTGTGTCTGGACAGTATGTAGGTGTGTCTGTGTGCTCTGTGTATGGGTCTAAGGGAATTTCTGAAAATAGGGACAGTGAGACAGAGCTCAGAATCAAACACTGTCCCTCTCAAATAGGGAAAGTCAGGAGGCCTGGTATATGTTTGTGTGTATATTTGTGTGCGTGTAAAAATATTACTGTAGTTTATGAGTCAGGGATGAAAAGTTACTAGTCCAGAGGGAAAGCTATTAGACCACTAAATGCTAACAAAAAACCTAAGGCCTAGATTACAAGTGGAGCAGTATTGATAGCGCAGGGGATACTACTAATATTGCGGGAAACCTGGTATTACAAGTCCATAGTAAAACAGAATTACTAAAGAAAGTTTAGCACGGTCCACATTTCTTTAGTGCACCCTATACTTTATCCCCTTAATGACCAAGGACGCTGTTTCAATAAGCCAATAGAATGCAAGCTCAATCTTATTGGCTGATTGGATCAGCCAATAGAATTGAACTTCAATCCTATTGGCTGATTGCATCAGTCAATAGGATTTTTTCTACCGTAATTCCGATTGGCTGATAGAATTCTATCAGCCAATCGGAATCTAAGGGACGCCATCTTGGATGACGTCACTTAAAGGTACCTTCATTCGTCTTTAGTCGTCGGATGAAGAGGATGCTCCGCGTCGCATGTCTTGAAGATGGACCCGCTCCGCGTTGGATGGATGAAGATAGAAGATGCTGTCTGGATGAAGACTTCTGCCCGTCTGGAGGACCACTTCGCCCGGCTTGGATGAAGACTTCTCCCGGCTTTGTTGAGGACTTCGACCTGGATGGATGAGACTTCTGCCGCTTCTTTGAGGATGGATGTCGGATCTTCAGAACAGTAAGTCGATCTTCAGGGGGTTAGTGTTAGGTTTTTTTAAGGGTGTATTGGGAGGGTTTTATTTTTAGGTTAGGGACTTTGGGCCGCAAAAGAGCTAACTGCCTTTTTAAGGGCAATGCCCATCCAAATGCCCTTTTCAGGGCAATGGGGAGCTTAGGTTTTTTTAGATAGTATTTTATTTGGGGGGTTGGTTGTGTGGGTTTTACTGTTGGGGGGGTTGTTTGTATTTTTTTACAGGTAAAAGAGCTGATTACTTTGGGGCAATGCCCCGCAAAAGGCCCTTTTAAGGGCTATTGGTAGTTTAGTTTAGGCTAGGATTTTTTGGGGGGTTGGCTTTTTTTATTTTGATAGGGCTATTAGATTAGGTCTAATTAGTTTAAATATCTTGTAATTTGTTTATTATTTTCTGTAATTTAGTGGGGGGGGTTTTATACTTTAGCTAATTTAATTTAATTTAGGTAATTGTATTTAATTAAGTTAATTTATTTAATTATTGTGTAGTGTTAGGTGTTATTGTGACCTAGGTTAGGTTTTATTTTACAGGTACTTTTGTATTTATTTTAGCTAGGTAGTTATTAAATAGTTAATAACTATTTAATAACTATTCTACCTAGTTAAAATAAATACAAACTTGCCTGTAAAATAAAAATAAAGCTTAAGATAGCTAAAATGTAACTATTAGGGGTTAATAAATGTAGGTAGGTGGCAACGATGTTAGGGACGGCAGATTAGGGGTTAATAATATTTAACTAATGTTTGCGATGCGGGAGTGTGGCGGTTTAGGGGTTAATATGTTTATTATAGTGGCGGCGACGTTGGGGCGGCAAATTAGGGGTTAAAAAGTGTAGGTAGGTTGTGGCGACATTGGGGCGGCAGATTAGTGGTTAATAAATATAATGTAGGTGTCGGCGATGTTGGGGGCAGCAGATTAGGGGTTCATAAATATAATGTAGGTGGCGGCGGTGTCCGGAGCGGCAGATTAGGGGTTAAAAATTTAATTTTAGTGTTTGCGATGTGGGACGGCCACAGATAAGGGGGTAATAGGTAGTTTATGGGTGTTAGTGTACTTTTTAACACTTTAGTTATGAGTTTTATGTTACGGCGTTGTACCATAAAACTCTTAATTACTGACTTTTAAATGCGTTGACGGGGTAGGGTGTACCGCTCACTTTTTGGCCTCCCAGGACAGACTTGTAATACCAGCGCTATGGAAGTACCATAGAAAAAAGGGTTTACGAAGTTTACGTAAGTCGTTTTGCGGTAAGGCCAAAGAAGTGTGCGGTGACCCTAAACCTTCAAGACTTGTAATAGCAGCGGGCATAAAAAAGCAGCGTTAGGACCTCTTAACGCTGCTTTTTTACCTTAACGCACAACTCGTAATCTAGCCGAAAGCCTTTTATTTTAGTACTGTCAGACTTTCTGACAGTACTTAAGATAGCAGTGACAATTGTGAGGTGGGGGAGGGAAGAAAGCTGTTTGAGAGGAGTCAGGGAGGGATCGGGGGTGGGATGTGTCTGTTGGGAGGCTGATCTCTACACTAAATCTAAAATTAACCCTACAAGCTACCTAATTAACCCCTTCACTGCTGGGCATTATACAAGTGTAGTGCGCAGTGGCATTTAGCGGCCATCTAATTACCAAAAAGCAATGCCATAAATGTCTGCTATTTCTGAACAAAGGGGATCCCAGAGACGCATTTGCAACCAGTTGTGCCATAATTGCACAAGCTGTTTGTAAATAATTTCAGTGAGAAACTTAAAGTTAGTAAAAAAGTTAACAATTTTTTTATTTGATCGCATTTGGCGGGGAAATGGAGGCATGAAATATACCAAAATGGGCCTAGATCAATTTTATCATTTTTATATAGTAAATTATAAGATATGATGAAAATAATGGTATCTTTAGAAAGTCCATTTAATGTCTAGAAAAATTGTATATAATTTGTGTGGGTACAGTAAATGAGTAAGAGGAAAATTACAGCTAAACACAAACACTGCAGAAATTTAAAAATAGCCCTGGTCCTTAAAGGTAAGAAAATTGATCTGGTCACTAAAGAGTTAAATGTATAGCACAGCCACTCTAAACATTGCTCATATTACAAGTTGTGTTGTGCTTAAGCGCAACACATAACAGATTTTTAAAAGTTAGCACAATTTGAGACCTTCTGTAAAGTGCTAGGCCTCAAAAAAAGTATAACAAACGCATGTAAAACAAAATAAATTATTACACTCCTATATATTTATATTAAATGTAAAATATACGTTTATTATTGAAATAAATGTATAAAAAGTGTATTAAGGGAAATGGTATATGACAAGATGTTGGACTGAGAATGGCACAAAGGTTTATATAGTTCTGAGGAAGGGGTGCAGGTCATGAAATGTCACATTAAATGGACAGTAAAGTTCAAATTAAACTTTCATGATTCAGATAGGGCATGTTATTTTAAACAACTTTCCTATTTACTTTTATCATCAAATTTTCTTTTTTCTCTTGGTATTTTTTGTTAAAGGCTTAACCACAGTAAGCCTATAGGCTGATTTCTAAGACTGCACTCCACTAGTGATGTCGCGAACGTAAAAATTTCGGTTCGCGAACAGCGGACTCGAACTTCCGGTATTGTTCGCGAACCGTGCGAACCACCATTGACTTCAATAGGCAGGCGAACTTTAAAACCTACAAGGACTCTTTCTGGCCACAATAGTGATGGAAAAGTTGTTTCAAGGGGACTAACACCTGGACTGTGGCATGCTGGAGGGGGATCCATGTCAAAACTCCCATGGAAAATTACATAGTTGATGCAGAGTCTGCTTTTAACCCATAAAGGGCCTAAATCACCTAACATTCCTAAATTGTTTGCAATAACGTGCTTTAAAACATCAGTTATGATGTTGTATCGATCAGGTAGTGTAAGGGTTACGCCTGCTTCACAGTGACAGACCAAACTCCAAGTGTAACGCACTGAAAACAACCGCAAACAGTCCATTTGCACAACCACGAGATAGATAGATTTGATAGATAGATACATAGATTACATAGCTCAATCGATGCAATATACCTATGATCGATACAAATTACATAGATCAATAGATGCAATATACATTTGATAGATACGAATTACATCGATCAATAGATTCAATATCCATTTGATAGATACGAATGTTATCGATCCAAAGATGCAATATACATTTGATAGATATGAATTACATCAATCAAAAGATGTAATATACATTCTATAGATACGAATTACATCGATCAATAGATGCAATATACATTTGATAGATACGTTTGATAGTTAGATCGATTTGATAGATAAATAGATAGATTTGAAAGATATATAATTTCCCTGAAAGAGTATAACAATAAGACATGCGGTCTGGGACCCGTGGTGTGTTAAGAAGTACTATTCTTAGCAGTTTACTACAACCTGTTACTCCCCCTATCGGGGGAGGTCTATATGGCCTGCATTTTTGGAACAGGGAGATGGAAGAAGATGATTGGTCTGTCCTCCTACTTCAAATTTGTCAAAAACACAAGTGGCTGTCTCAAAACAGTCCGGACACAAGATAGATAGATAGATAGATAGATAGATAGATAGATAGATAGATAGATAGGATAGATAGATATACATAGATTGATAGTTAGATAGAATCGATAGAAGATAAATAGATAGATTTGTTAGATATATAATTACCCTGACAAAGTATAATAATTAAACATGCGGGCTGAGACCCATGGTAAGTAGGTTGTGTTAAGTAGTACTATTCTTAGCACTTTCAGCCCTGTAACTCCTCCTATCGGGGGAGGTCTATATGGCCGGCATGATTACCATGACAAAGTATAACAACAAGACACGCGGTCTGGGACCCATGGTAACTAGGTTGTGTTAAGTAAAACTTTTCTTAGCAGTTTAATCCCTCTTACTCCCCCTTTCGGTGGAGGTCTATATGGCCTGCATGATTACCCTGACAAAGTATAACAACAAAACATGGGGTGTGGGACCCATGGTAACTAGGTTGTGTTAAGTAGTACTATTCTTAGAACGTTAATCCCTGTTACTCCCCCTATGAAGGGAGGTCTATATGGCCTGCATGATTACCCTGACAAAGTATAATAACAAAACATGCGGTCTGGGACCCATGGTAACTAGGTTGTGTTAAGTAGTACTATTCTTAGCACTTTCATCCCTGTAACTCCTCCTATCGGGGGAGGTCTATATGGCCTGCATGATTACCCTGACAAAATATAACAACAAGACATGCTGTCTGGGACCCATGGTAACTAGGTTATGTTAAGTAAAACTTTTCTTAGCAGTTTAATCCCTCTTACTCCCCCTTTTGGTGGAGGTCTATATGGCCTTCATGATTACCCTGACAAAGTATAACAACAAAACATGCGGTGTGGGACCCATGGTAACTAGGTTGTGTTAAGTAGTACTATTCTTAGCACTTTCATCCCTGTAACTCCTCCTATCGGGGGAGGTCTATATGGCCTGCATGATTACCCTGACAAAATATAACAACAAGACATGCTGTCTGGGACCCATGGTAACTAGGTTATGTTAAGTAAAACTTTTCTTAGCAGTTTAATCCCTCTTACTCCCCCTTTTGGTGGAGGTCTATATGGCCTTCATGATTACCCTGACAAAGTATAACAACAAAACATGCGGTGTGGGACCCATGGTAACTAGGTTGTGTTAAGTAGTACTATTCTTAGAACTGTAATCCCTGTTACTCCCCCTATCGGGGGAGCTCTATATGGCGTGCCTGATTATCCTGGCAAAATATAAGAACAAGACATGCGGTCTGGGATTGGAACCACTGTTAACTAGGTTTTGTTAAGTTTTACTATTCTTAGCACTTTAATCCCTGTTACTCCCCCTATCGGGGGAGGTCTATATGGCCTGCCTGATTATCCTGAAAAAATCTAACAACAAGACATGCGGTCTGGGAACCACTGTTAATGTTAACTAGGTTGTGTTAAGTAGTACTATTCTTAGCACTTTAATCCCTGTTACTCCCCCTATCAAGGGAGGTCTATATGGCCTGCATGATTAACCTGACAAAGTATAACAACAAAACATGCGTTCTGGGACCCATGGTAACTATGTTGTTTTAAGTAGTACTATTCTTAGCATTTTCATCCCTGTAACTCCCCCTATCGGGGGAGGTCTATATGGCCTGCATGATTACCCTGACAAAGTATAACAACCAAACATGCGGTCTGGGACCCATGGTGGTAGTGGTATAACTAGGTTTTCTTAAGTATTACTATTCTTCGCAGTTTAATCCCTGTGATTGGTCTGTCCTCCAATTTGTCAAAAACACAAGTGGCTGTCTCAAAACAGTCCGGACAGAAGATAGATAGATAGGATAGATAGATAGATATACATAGATTGATAGTTAGATAGAATTGATAGAAGATAAATAGATACATTTGTTAGATATATAACTACCCTGACAAAGTATAATAATTAAACATGCGGTCTGGGACCCATGGTAACTAGGTTGTGTAAAGTAGTACTATTCTTAGCACTTTCATCCCTGTAACTCCTCCTATCGGGGGAGGTCTATATGGCCTGCATGATTACCATGACAAAGTATAACAACAAGACACGCGGTCTGGGACCCATGGTAACTAGGTTGTGTTAAGTAGTACTTTTCTAAGCACTTTAATCCCTGTTACTCCCCCTATCGGGGGAGGTCTATATGGTCTGCATGATTACCTTACCAAAATATATCAATAAGACATGCGGTCTGGGAACTAGTGCTAACTAGGTTGTGTTAAGTTGTACTATTCTTAGCACTTTAATCCCTGTTACTCCCCCTATCAAGGGAGGTCTATATGGCCTGCATGATTACCCTGACAAAGTATAACAACCAAACATGCGGTCTGGGACCCATGGTGGTACTGGTATAACTAGGTTTTCTTAAGTATTACTATTCTTCGCAGTTTAATCCCTGTGATTGGTCTGTCCTCCTACTTCAAATTTGTCAAAAACACAAGTGGCTGTCTCAAAACAGTCCGGACAGAAGATAGATAGATAGGATAGATAGATATACATAGATTGATAGCTAGATAGAATTGATAGAAGATAAATAGATACATTTGTTAAATATATAACTACCCAGACAAAGTATAATAATTAAACATGCGGTCTGTAACCCATGGTAAGTAGGTTGTGTTAAGTAGTACTATTCTTAGCACTTTCAGCCTTGTAACTCCTCCTATCGGGGGAGGTCTATATGGCCTGCATGATTACCATGACAAAGTATAACAACAAGACACGCGGTCTGGGACCCATGGTAACTAGGTTGTGTTAAGTAAAACTTTTCTTAGCAGTTTAATCCCTCTTACTCCCCCTTTCGGTGGAGGTCTATATGGCCTGCATGATTACCCTGACAAAGTATAACAACAAAACATGCGGTGTGGGACCCATGGTAACTAGGTTGTGTTAAGTAGTACTATTCTTAGAACTTTAATCCCTGTTACTCCCCCTATGAAGGGAGGTCTATATGGCCTGCATGATGACCCTGACAAAGTATAATAACAAAACATGCGGTCTGGCACCCATGGTAACTAGGTTGTGTTAAGTAGTACTATTCTTAGCACTTTCATCCCTGTAACTCCTCCTATCGGGGGAGGTCTATATGGCCTGCATGATTACCCTGACAAAATATAACAACAAGACATGCTGTCTGTGACCCATGGTAACTAGGTTGTGTTAAGTAAAACTTTTCTTAGAAGTTTAATCCCTCTTACTCCCCCTTTTGGTGGAGGTCTATATGGCCTTCATGATTACCCTGACAAAGTATAACAACAAAACATGCGGTGTGGGACCCATGGTAACTAGGTTGTGTTAAGTAGTACTATTCTTAGAACTGTAATCCCTGTTACTCCCCCTATCAAGGGAGGTCTATATGGCCTGCATGATTACCCTGACAAAGTATAATAACAAAACATGCGGTCTGGGACCCATGGTAACTAGGTTGTGTTAAGTAGTACTATTCTTAGCACTTTAATCCCTGTTACTCCCCCTATCGGGGGAGCTCTATATGGCGTGCCTGATTATCCTGGCAAAATATAAGAACAAGACATGCGGCCTGGGATTGGAACCACTGTTAACTAGGTTGTGTTAAGTTTTACTATTCTTAGCACTTTAATCCCTGTTACTCCCCCTATCAAGGGAGGTCTATATGGCCTGCATGATTAACCTGACAAAGTATAACAACAAAACATGCGTTCTGGGACCCATGGTAACTATGTTGTGTTAAGTAGTACTATTCTTAGCATTTTCATCCCTGTAACTCCCCCTATCGGGGGAGGTCTATATGGCCTGCCTGATTATCCTGAAAAAATCTAACAACAAGACATGCGGTCTGGGAACCACTGTTAATGTTAACTAGGTTGTGTTAAGTTGTACTATTCTTAGCACTTTAATCGCTGTTACTCCCCCTATCAAGGGAGGTCTATATGGCCTGCATGATTAACCTGACAAAGTATAACAACAAAACATGCGTTCTGGGACCCATGGTAACTATGTTGTGTTAAGTAGTACTATTCTTAGCATTTTCATCCCTGTAATTCCCCCTATCGGGGAGGTCTATATGGCCTCCATGATTACCCTGACAAAGTATAACAACCAAACATGCGGTCTGGGACCCATGGTGGTACTGGTATAACTAGGTTTTCTTAAGTATTACTATTCTTCGCAGTTTAATCCCTGTGATTCGTCTGTCCTCCTACTTCAAATTTGTCAAAAACACAAGTGGCTGTCTCAAAACAGTCCGGACAGAAGATAGATAGATAGATAGGATAGATAGATATACATAGATTGATAGTTAGATAGAATTGATAGAAGATAAATAGATACATTTGTTAGATATATAACTACCCTGACAAAGTATAATAATTAAACATGCGGTCTGGGTCCCATGGTAACTAGGTTGTGTAAAGTAGTACTATTCTTAGCATTTTCATCCCTGTAACTCCTCCTATCGGGGGAGGTCTATATGGCCTGCATGATTACCATGACAAAGTATAACAACAAGACACGCGGTCTGGGACCCATGGTAACTAGGTTGTGTTAAGTAGTACTTTTCTAAGCACTTTAATCCCTGTTACTCCCCCTATCGGCGGAGGTCTATATGGCCTGCATGATTACCTTACCAAAATATAACAATAAGACATGCGGTCTGGGAACTAGTGTTAACTAGGTTGTGTTAAATTGTACTATTCTTAGCACTTTAATCCCTGTTACTCCCCCTATCAAGGGAGGTCTATATGGCCTGCATGATTACCCTGACAAAGTATAACAACCAAACATGCGGTCTGGGACCCATGGTGGTACTGGTATAACTAGGTTTTCTTAAGTATTACTATTCTTCGCAGTTTAATCCCTGTGATTGGTCTGTCCTCCTACTTCAAATTTGTCAAAAACACAAGTGGCTGTCTCAAAACAGTCCGGACAGAAGATATATAGATAGGATAGATAGATATACATAGATTGATAGTTAGATAGAATTGATAGAAGATAAATAGATACATTTGTTAGATATATAACTACCCTGACAAAGTATAATAATTAAACATGCGGTCTGGGACCCATGGTAACTAGGTTGTGTAAAGTAGTACTATTCTTAGCACTTTCATCCCTGTAACTCCTCCTATCAGGGGAGGTCTATATGGCCTGCATGATTACCCTGACAAAGTATAACAACAAGACACGCGGTCTGGGACCCATGGTAACTAGGTTGTGTTAAGTAAAACTTTTCTTAGCAGTTTAATCCCTCTTACTCCCCCTTTCGGTGGAGGTCTATATGGCCTGCATGATTACCCTGACAAAGTATAACAACAAGACACGCGGTCTGGGACCCATGGTAACTAGGTTGTGTTAAGTAGTACTTTTCTTAGCACTTTAATCCCTGATTACACTAGCAAAATGATTTAAAGGTTGTTTTTTTTTATTTTAAAAAAAGGTTAAGCACATATGAGTCGTGGCTGCTAGCCTAGGTAGGGCAGCAATTAACCACAGTATGCTCTGTAAGTCAGAAACACACAGGCCTGATAGAAAATAAAATTAGATTACACTAGCAAAATTATTTAAAGGTTTTTTTTTTAATTTAAAAAAAGGTTAAGCACATATGAGTCGTGGCTGCTAGCCTAGGTAGGGCAGCAATTAACCACAGTATGCTCTGTAAGTCAGAAACACACAGGCCTGATAGAAAATAAAATTAGATTACACTAGCAAAATGATTTAAAGGTTTTTTTTTTTTTAATTTAACAAAAAAAGGTTAAGAACATATGAGTCGTGGCTGCTAGCCTAGGTAGGGCAGCAATTAACCACAGTATGCTCTGTAAGTCAGAAACACACAGGCCTGATAGAAAATGAAAATAAATTACACTAGCAAAATAATTTTAAATTTTTGTTGGTTAAATTTAAACTAATGCTAAGCAGATATCAGTGGTGGCACTAATCACAGTATATGCTGTGAGCCTCACACACAGGCTGAAAGCCAGGCAAATGCAAATAAAAGTACAAAGAAAAAAAAACAAAAAAACGACTGAAGTTATAGCCCTAAAAAGGGCTTTTTGGGGTGCTGTCCTTGCAGCAGAGATGAGATGAGTCCTTCAGGACTGTAGTGGACACTAAATACACTATCCTAGCTATCTATTTCCCTATTATGTCAGCAGCAGCAACACTAAAGCTCCTCTCACTAAGAAAGCAAGATCGTAATGAGTCTAAAATGGCTGCTGCCAAGAAGCTGGGAGGGTCTGTGAGGGAGTGTCTGCTGCTGATTGGCTCTAATGTGTCAGAAGGCTGTGACATACAGGGTCAAAGTTTCCTCAATGATGACACATAGGGGGCGGATCGAACATCGCATATGTTCGCCCGCAGCGGCGAACGCGAACAAGCTATGTTCGCAGGGAACCGTTCGCGGGCGAACAGTTCGGGACATCACTACACTCCACCTCTTATCTCACAGTCTGGCTGTGAATAGCTAATAGCATGTACTGTTTCTTCATGTGTGTCATTTAGATAACATTGTGCTCACCCAAGTAGAGCTATTTAAGAGTCAGCACTAATTGACTGAGATGCAAGTCTGACAAAAGATCTGAGATAAGGAGGCTTAGATACAAGGTAATCACAGAGGTAAAAAGTGTATTAATATAACTGTGTTGTTTATGCAAAACTAAGGAATGGTAAATAAAGGGGTTTTATATCTTTTTAAACAATAACATTTTTGGTGTTTACTGTCCCTTTAAAAGTTTGCAGTGCAGTAAATCAAGAGAGTCCGATTTTCATTGAAGTTTAAATAACTTTGAACGTGGCATGGTTGTTTGTGCAAGACCGGCTGGTCTGAGTATTTCAAAAACTGCGGATCAACTGGGATTTTCATGGCCTACCAGTATTGTTGCTTACCATGTCTTCTGATGGCTACTTCTAGCAGGATAATGCACCATGTCACAAAGCTCAAATCATCTCCAACTGGTTTCTTGAACATGACAATGAGTTCAGTGTGGTCCAATGGCCTCAGCAGTCACCAGACCTCAATCCACACCTTTGGGATGTTGTGGAACGGGAGATTTGCATCATGGATGTGCAGCCGACAAATCTGCAGCAATTGCGTGATGCTATCATGTCAATATGGACCAAAATGTCTGAGGAATGTTTCCAACACCTTGTTGAAACTATGTCACGAAGAATTAAGGCAGTTCTGAAGGCAAAAGGGGGTCTAACCCGGTACTAACAAGGTGTACCTAATAAAGTGGCCGGTGAGTGTATATATATATTAGGATTGCACCGATACCATTTTTTTAAGACCGAGTACAAGTACCGATACTTGTTTTCAAATACTCGCCGATACCAATTACCGATACTTTTTTTTTATTTCATGTGACAGTTTACCAAGCACAATACAGACTAATGATTTAAGATTCCTTCTTTATAATTATGAAGGACTGTAGCTCAAAAGACATTATGAAATAATAAAACAGGTTATATTTGTCACAAAGTTCACAGAACATGTTTAGAAATAAAAATATTACAATAAAATATATTAACAACAACAATAAATAACAAATATAAAATTGCAACCAACCAAAAGTGCCATACAGTAAAAAATAGAACAGAATACTGTTTAATCATGGCGAACAACACTATGGGCTAGATTACATTTGACTGGTAAGCTTTACCAATGCTCTCATTACACGTCCTACTCGATTAAAGGCTATGGAGTTGGAAATGTGAACAGAGCATTGGTAAAGCTTACCAATCAAATGTAATCTAAATCTAGTCCTATAATTGCAGGATGAGTGTTCATTGGGATTAACTTAATTTTTCCTATGAGTACTCTTCCTGCAATTATATAAGCTAAGATGTTCCTCAGAGTACAGTATGTTTTGAACATAATTGTGCAAGATGAGAACTAGCCGTATAAAAGGCAATCTAGCAATTAGAATAATTTTTCAAAAGTTAGTGGCAAGTTCTTTTCAAGGAAAAGAACAGAAGCATCTCTGTATGTTCAGCTATAAATCTGTTTTTGTTATCAGTAAGGAGGTTCAACTTTCCACACTACTGCATGGGGCAGAAAGATATGTTTGGGCCATTTTAGCCAGAGCTGGAAATCTCAGTTTATTAACTGCCCAGTACTTCAGGGGTTTGTCTAAACGATGTAAAGTAATCTCTCCTACAATAATACAAATAAGAGCAATTTGTATTGGCAGAACAGTAGTAAACAATTTTTAGTTTAGTCTCCACTCCAGCTTTAAATGAAATGGGAACATGCAGTTTGAAAAAAACATCACAAGATAGCAGATGGGTAGTAAGTGGAGGTATCGGTTTAAGTATCGGTGCATTTGCACGAGTACAAGTACTCATGCAAGTACTTGGTATCGGTACTGATACTGATACTAGTATCGGTATCGGTGCAACCCTAATATATATATGTGTGTGTGTTTGTATGTGTAAAGTATGCATGTTTACATATGTGCACACATACAGTATACATATATACATACACACATACAGTATATGCATACACATACAAAAATATACACACAGGTGTCTATAGGGAGAGGAACTTAGCATGCCTGAGGCTTTCACTCGAACAATTATTTTTTTATTTCCAACTTTTAATATGAGTGCAAGGATAGCACTATTGATTTAACTTGAGAGGTGTTAGCACTCAATAGTGCTAATATTTTTTGTCCTTACTAGGCTAAAAAATTTACTCATCCACTTTCCCCCCAACAACTGAGAATGAAGTGAGTTACCTAATATCTTCCTCACACCTCACTAACCTGCCCACTTGACCCTATCCCTTCACATCTAATACCTTCTCTGTCCTCTACCCTCACCCCAGCTCTTAATCACATATTCAACCGACACTTTACTACTGGTTCATTTCCATCATCCTTTAAACATGCAAAGGCCACCCCCATCCTCAAAAAACCCTCCCTCGGGGGCGGAGCTAACCGCTGAGGTGACTAGACGCACAGAACAGTAGCTCCTGGCTTTATTATAGATTTTTAGGGTTCCTTTTTGACCTGACAGCCCATAAAGGGTAGAGACATAATATATCTCTACCTTAAACCCTGCTGTACAAGTTGGAGCAAGATTTGGGAGCGCTTTCTCAGTTTATTGTCTGATCTACAAGTTGTGGCCTAGCTACGAGGCGGTGTGAACATGGAAGATTCCCACATGGCTATATTAGCCCTCTTTGAAGAATATAATCGCAAGCTGTTGAGAAGATTGGACCGGCTCATATCGATTGCCAGTCCCCCGAGTACAGAAAGAGATGATAATGAGCCTCTTGAGGCTCCTGATACCCCTGTGAGTCCTACTCAAGTGACTACCAGTGGACATCCCGCGTTGGAGATGGAGCTCCCCAAGAACAACAGAGGGATGAATATCGATTTACCTAACTGGTGTGGAAAAGCACTCCCAGATGGAGGCCCGCATCCTGTTGTGACTCCGGGGGTCTGTGGGAGACTGAATCCTTGTGGGACCTCCCTGCTTGCCTTGGTCCCCACCCGGGGAGCTGCTGCTGGCTCTTTGGGGGCCATGGATGACACGCGAGTTGAGATCGTGGTGGTGGAGAGTCTGCATGTCCGGCCCGTGATGTTGGCACCTCTCCTCGCATGGAGACAGACTTCTATTGCTGCGCTGCTGCCCGGAGGGGGACTGCGATACTCAGTGCCGGATGCCCGATGTCTGCTCTCTACTCGGAGGAACTGTCACCTGGCTGGGCACACGAACTTACCTTGCTGATCCCTGCGCGATCTATCCTGCTCCGATCTGCCAAATTTCCACCGGCTTAATAGTTGTCATAACTGGAGTAGGGTAGTCGCACATAGCTCTAGTACCAGAGTGCCTGCAGTTATTGTTGCGGTGGGACTCTCTGACCTATGTAGAACTGGGTTCGGGAAGTTTACTACAGGACACACGTCTGGGGGAATACCTTCATTTCTGTGACTCTGTGGGTTTGTTCTTAAGTGCTTCATATATCTATGGCCTTGGAATACCTAACACTGTTTATATAGCTCCTATTTATATGTTTATTTATGTTAGCATGCCTAGTCTAGTTTACTCTTATTTAATAGGAGGCGTTACCTTAATACTCCTTGGGAATTTTTATTGATTGTGTGTTTGTATAGGCGGTGTTGGGCTTATGGACTGCTATCTGCACGGAGCATTTACTAAAAGAATATCTAACACACACTATACCCAAGTGGGATATTACACATCAGCTATTGTAGCCTTATAATGGTTTATCTTTATATCACCTCCTTCATGGGCTATATACCAAGTAAAATTCTTTGTTTTATAATCTGTGGCAGGACTGTACAAATTCATGCAACCTATATTATTTAATATTTTGATTATAGCATGCTAGTATACTATTCTGTTAGGTTTTCTTTTATTTTTCAGTGATAAACAATAGAGACTTCAAGGTAAAATTCCTTCAGACTCGAGTATATTAGCTGTAAATCTTATACCTATAGTACTCTATTTAATTGTTTGTATTCTGGAACAGTAGTGGGGATCTAGAGACCAGCAGTTCTTACTTATTAACTGTATGTCAGTTCCTGACCTATGATATGTTATTATTATTTAGATAAGCTTATCTTAGCTGATGTCAGCTCTCTGAATGTTGTCTACATCACTGCTCTACACCTGTAATCTGACCTTGAGTACAGACCTAAAAGAGATGTATGAAAAGAAGTTTGTAAGTTTCATGTTTAGATACCTAACTGAGGGGGATATCCTCATTGTGTTCCCCAGTACTTCGTATCACAATGCTAAATGTATTGGCTGCTTTTCGCACAGTTGTGATAAAGTCTGTATACATTCTTCTGAGCAGTTTTACAGTAACCACTAACATGAGTACTTATGTTAACATGGTCTCTCTTCTCTGGGTAAAATGTATTTATTCTTGGTATTGCCTAATGTCCATCTTAGCTATAATAGTTTTGCCCATGATGCAGGTCAGCATATGTGGAGAATAATATCATTAGTCTAATGGTCACTACTCCGCCCCCCTTCCCCCTCTCTATGCGGTAAGGGATGAGTAATTTCTCCTCCGCATTCACACTCTAACAGAGTTATGTAGTCTCTGTCCTATCCGTAGGGCCTTTGCTTTGGATTGTACCTACATGTATGTAAGAATGGCTCTGCTGATCTTATTATTGAAAGTTATATTCTGTTATTCTGTGTTCTAAAGTCTGCAAAATGTCCATCCTTGTAATTTTTGTATACATATCAGTTCATGTATATATTTAATGTATATGATTGATTCCTTGTTGAGATGCTTAGAAGTTAGAGGATCTAAGGTAACCAACATAAGTGTCTCCCAAGTTCTTCATAGAATAACATCCTGTTGGTGCGATTAATAATTAACAAAGGAAGAATAATGTTGTTGGGTTTATATATATATACACTTTTCTACATATTGTTTGTTAGCTGTTGCAACTTTCTTTTATTTGAACGTTAACCGGAAGATGAGTTAACATAAGATTGTTCACTGATCTTCTTTATGTGCCTTAGACTGAAACTGTTGTTACTTGCGCTTACATCGGGCCAACTAGTACTCTTATGTTGCTTATATTTCATTCATATCACTGTGTTATATTGTGTAATGTCTAATATCTACAAAGAGTAGAAAGAGGGCGCCACAATAGCGTGATACCGTCTGGATATGCACATACAGATAAAAGTAAGTATTATGCTTACCAAATGGTGTGGCACTGTGCTGTGACCAGTGCAAGAAAGCAGGCTAGCACTTGTCAGTGGCTAGTACACTGTGGAAGCCAAGCTCCAAAGGCACTTGTCCTAGTTGCAACTTGGTGTATGCCTCCTGTTGACTGGACTTCAGGTGCTCCTGTTGACTGGACTTGGTGTATGCCTCCTGTTGACTGGACTTCAGGTGCTGCAAATGGTGTATTCTTTAGTGTGTTGTTCAATTGGTATTGATAAACCACAACACAGACAACTTCAAATAAAATGGCTTTTAATACTTATGATGCGTTTCTCAACCTCAAACGGGTCTTTCATCAGATAAAAAAGTCTGATGAAACGACCCGTTTGAGGTTGAGAAACGCGTCATAAGTATTAAAAGCCATTTTATTTGAAGTTGTCTGTGTTGTGGTTTATCAATACCAATTGAACAACACACTAAAGAATACACCATTTGCAGCATCTGAAGTCCAGTCAACAGGAGGCATACATTAAGTTGCAACTAGGACAACTGCCTTTGGAGCTTGGCTTCCACAGTGTACTAGCCACTGACAAGTGCTAGCCTGCTTTCTTGCACTGGTCACAGCACAGTGCCACACCATTTGGTAAGCATAATACTTACTTTTATCTGTACCTGCATATCCAGACGGTATCACGCTATTGTGGCGCCCTCTTTCTACTCTTTGTATTTTAACAGTTGTTCCACACTCTCTGAGATCAAGAGGAGCAGCCTGACTCACCATACCTATAAGGAGGATATCTCTATCCCTTCAATTTACCATCAGCTTATGGACATTTTATGGGACTAATACGGTAGACCTGATCTACTATATTTAAAGTTTATTACCTTGTTTTACATTGAATATATATTTTTTTTCCTTTTAACATCAGCGCTCTTTTATATATCCCTTCATTGGGATACGTTCATTTTTCTTTAATGTCTAATATCTGTTTTTGAGGATGCTTAAGCAGGTTCAGTTTTAGTATGCAGATTTCTTAACTCACTATATGATATTACTGTATTATTGATGTGTCTTCATCTATACCCTAGTTTTCAGATCCCCTGGGTGGATCTCTGTTACATTGATGACACTAGGCAGATACACCAATAAAATGAGGTGCAAGGTTGAAGGCTAATATTTGGAGCAGATGTGATTCCCTGCTCATTGATGTTTTTTTTTTGTTTTTTTTTAATACTTTTTATTGAGGCTTCAAATAAGGCAAACATACAAAAAATGTCATTGGAAAAAGTACAAATACAGTGTATGGTTACATAGCATGACATAACATAATCTTGAAGTACACAACAATTGCCTTTAAAACTTTAAACCCCACTAAACAATTTGACGGGCCACTCTAGGGCCTTATAATGATGTAATGTGGATATGGTTATAGTAGGGACATTTAAATAGTTTTGGATCACTCTTGGATCTCAGATGAGAAACCTTATTTTACTCTTTTAATTTTATATGATTAACAAGAAAAAATGCTAGACAAACCTGCAAAGCTGGGGAGGAAAAACAAGGTCATTGTCGGATTGCACTGCAGGATATATGAATATGAAAGTAAGTAGGGTGCGGTACAAGCAAGATACACCGCTCAGATAACCCTCCTAAGTTAGGAAGTACATTATTTGAAAATGGAAGGGGGGGGGGAGGTGGTCATTATAAAGTAGTAGGTTATTAGTATGTTGGGTGCATGCTAGAGTAGAAGAGCACTTAAATCAATGGAGCCATAGGTTCTATGTTTGCACAGTTGGCAAAATTTGTAAGGCTTAACTAAGATTCAGTGGATGAAAGGGCATAAATGGTAAAAGTAATAATGCAGGACCTGCCTGCCCGAGAAACACTGTATTAAGCTGCAAAGTCTCGCAACGCCTCATGCTGTTTATGAAGTAAGTAGGCAATACTATTAGCCAGAGGGTAGTACTCCCTTACAGTAACAAAAAGGCCAGCTGAAAGAAGTTAGCTAATATACTGAGCCCTGCAATTTGTCTCTAGATACACTATGCAGGTAACATATGAAGTTTGGTAAATCTGGGCAACAAGCGTCACCATAAATAGGAGAGCTGAAAGCTGGAGCAGAAGATGGGCTATGTGGTTTGAGTTAGAACCATTATAACATAAAACATTTCTATCTATAAAAGGGTGCTGTTAGAGTGGTAAGAGGTCTTATAACTTGGAGTAACGTGGGAGTAGATGACACATTTTGTATTACATAAATATCAATATTAAGGGAACATCTTGACAATAAAGGGATGTATCTATAAAGCGTAATGGAACATCTGTATTTCGGACATATTAATTGGGAAGGCGCAGACTCGGCCGCTGTCTACGCCTGTACCACCAATGTAAAGAGAATAGGACAATGCAAACAGTTGTATAGATATACAGGTGTTCTCCACTTGGCATAATAGCAAGCATGCAATTTGAAAAGAAAAGGAATCCCAGTACAGGCAGAAAAGTCTCCATAAATAAACACATAATTGCGACATGTTAAACTACAGAACCACAAACTGTTAAGTGACCAAGGAAGCCCAAAGTACTTTAGTAGATAGAACTCAGATAAACATACAGAATGTGATACAAAACAGCATATATTGAGCCTTGCCAGCAGAGTAGGGGCGACCAGGGAGCACCCCCCGCAAATGTTGGTGAGACAAACAGTTAAGTGTACTGCAGGAAAGCTAATACATCAGGAAAATCTCTCAACCATACATAAAATAACACAGTAACTAAATATAGAAGACAGGATGCACACAAGCCATCTACATGCCAGTTCTAGCTATTACTGGGGGAGTGTCAACAAGTAAACATTGAATATATTGAGGCACAGGAACGATACCTATATGAGCAGCTTCACACACTATGTATAACTTAATCATATAACAAACTGGCAATGCACAGATAACTGTCCCAAAATAAACTCCCTTTGCATAGGTCCAGCTAGAACGCCCCAACCCATGCCAGTTCTGTAGAAATGTAATGTTGGTCTTTGTGGCGCTATCCGGCCAATAGCCTTCATAATGTGTAGAAAGATGTGGGACAAAGTAAAGTCGGCTATGCTGCATGCTCCATAAGTTAGGGTAATATGGTGACTTAGTAGCCTATAAGCGATGCCGGTCCTCAGGAAGATAATAGACCACACCAGAGTTAAACTTTCCTCAACACTTTAGTGAGACAGGAGGAGAAAGAGTCCCGCTAACCGATGCCACACCTGAAGTCAGCCTGTCCATAGGGTGGTAAGTAGCACAGAGACCTCGGGGCACAAAAAAGAGCTTGTGAGTTCCTAATCTTTGTAGCGCGATATGCGCTGCGTACCTCTGGGGTCTTGCGGCCGTTGTCATAGATCGTAGGAGAAATCTCTTGTGGCTTGTTCTCCGCTTGTTTATGTCGTAGGGCCAGTGCAAGCGCTGCATGTGCGGACGCACCAACAGAAGGAGTAGCCTCTGGAGATGTTGTATGACCATCCGTGGGGGTTTTGTCTTCTGCAGCAGTCCGGATCAGGTAATCCTCAGCATGCTCACCCTCCACCACCAAATTCTTGTAATGATGGGATAGAGGACGCAGGGGCCCCAAAGCACCGTATCCCTCTGGAGTAGCCATGTGGGTGGGTGAGTGAGCTGCATGGTCCGTAGGGGTGTCTTCTGCCCGCTTGGATGTTAAGATGGTTAGATGTTCAAATACACCATAGCATCTATCCAGAAAGGTGTATATATCGCTCATGATTTGCTCCGTAGTTTGCATACTTAAAGGAAGCGAAGGGCGCTAGGCTTAGAGATAAAGTTGGGCCCAAAATGGCCGATTTCAGTGCCGCCACAATATAAGTGCCAAAGTCTCAAAATTCAATTTTGTGGAGCTCGCAGCAGAATCACAAGGTACTCATGGTGGTCAGAGTTATAAAAAGACCCAGTTTTGAAGCTAGAACAGTCCTTAAAATTACAATGCATACATGTTATGATAGGAGTAGCTGAAATGTGCGACTGGCTTGCTTCATAGTTGGCTCCGCCCCTGCTCATTGATGTTTTGAACTATGTAACCAAGGTCTCTTGCATTAGTGTACTTGTGATGTAGCCCTTCAATTTGTAATTGTTATGTGTTTGTTTGGATTGCCTCAATAAAAACATTTTTTTTTTAAAAAATAAATAAATAAAACCCTCCCTCGACCCCAATTCTCCTGCAAAATTCCACCCCATATCACTACTTACGCTAGCTTCTAAAGTCCGGGAAAAACTAGTTTTCGATCGCCTAACACACTTCCTATCCTCCAACTCATTGCTTGACCCCCTGCAATCTGGCTTCCGTCCCCAACACTCAACTGAGACTGCCCTAACCAAGGTTACAAACAATCTTCTTTCTGCTAAAAACAATGGCAACTATTCTATACTTATCTTACTTGACCTGTCTGCTGCCTTTGACACTGTTGACCATCCCCTCCTCCTACGGACTCTCAGCTCCCTTGGGCTCTGTGACATTGCCGTCTCCTGGATCCACTCTTATCTCTCTAATAGGTCCTTTTCTGTTTCATTTGCTGGCGACTCCTCCTCTCCATTGCCTCTGTCTGTTGGAGTACCTCAAGGCTCTGTTCTAGGCCCTCTACTCTTCTCTGTTTATACTTCCTCACTGGGTAAACTTATCAGTAGCTATAGCTTCAACTATCACCTCTATGCTGATAATACTCAGATCTGCCTATCCACCCCTGCACTCTCTCCTTCTGTCCTTTCCCACATCAGCGACTGCTTATCTGGCATTTCTTCCTGGATGGCCTCTCACCACCTAAAAATCAACATGTCCAAGACTGAGCTTCTTCTAATCCCCCCATCTAATTCTATTCCAGTTTCTAACTTTACTATCACTGTTGGTGACACCACTATCTCCCCATCACCCCAAGTCCGCTGCCTAGGAGTTACACTTGACTCCAATCTGTCCTTCATACCCCACATCCAATCACTCTCTTCATCCTGTCGCAACCACCTACGCAATATCTCCAAAATGTGGCTTTTTCTGAGTGCTGAAACTACTAAACAGCTAATCCATTCCCTAGTAATCTCCCGACTTGACTACTGTAACAACCTACTAACTGGCCTTCCTCTCTCCTGCCTTTCCCCCCTTCAATCCATCCTAAATGCCTCAGCTAGGCTAATCCACCTCTCCCGATGCTCTGTATCTGCTGCACACCTCTGTGAGTCCCTTCACTGGCTCCCCATTCACAGCAGAATTAAATTCAAAATTCTCACTCTGACCTACAAAGCCCTTACCAATGTAGCCCCCCCATACCTGTCCTCACTCATCAACAAATATACTCCAGCCCGTCTCCTAAGATCCAACAACGATCTACTCCTTGCCTCTTCTACTATCACCTCCTCTCATGCTAAACTACAGGACTTCTCTCATGCGCCACCAACCCTCTGGAACGCACTTCCTTGAGCTGTCAGACTTTCCCCCAACCTCTCCTCCTTTTATCGCTTCTTGTTCAGGGAAGTCTATAACCAAATCAGTAACTAATGAATTCCACTTGCTTAATAGTTGCCCTCATCTAACTCCACACTAACATCAGTCCCACCTTTGCAGTCCCCACCTCCTATTTCCCACCCTCCTACCAATTTAGATTGTAAGTTCCCACCTTTCAATTCCCAATTTCCCCTGTATTTGTTTGTTAAATTTTGTCTGGTGTCTCATATTGTATTGTCCTTTCATCTTTGTTACCCATGGACAGCGCTGCAGAATCTGTTGGCGCTTTATAAATAAAGAATAATTTTGTGCCATTTTGTATGTAAATGAAAATATAAAGGTTACTGAAATTGTAGGAACAAATGATGAGGTGGAAAGTATTTGGGTGACTTTGGAAATTGGAGATAAAAATGTTTTTAGAATAGGGGTTGTATATAGGCCTCCATTGCAGGATGAAAAACTGGACAATCTGTTATTAGATGAAATAACCAAAATGGCCATGAAGGGTAAGGTTATAGTACTGGGGGACTTTAATTTGCCAGATATAGACTGGAAGATTCCTTCTGCTAGATCGGCTAGAAGCAGGTATATTCTTGAATCTCTGCTAGGGGAATCACTTGAACAATTAGTCAAGGAACCAACTCGTAAGGAAGCTATATTAGATCTAATACTTACAAACAGTGATACAGTTTCAGATGTGTCTGTAGGTGAGAACTTAGGATCCAGTGATCATCAATCTGTTTGGTTTAGTATTCATGTTCAGGAACTGTCCACCCAGACTAAAACAAAAGTTTTAGACTTTAGGACGGCAGATTTTTCATTAATGGGAGAATACCTAAAAAACTATTTAAAGGGGAAAACTCTTATTACAGGGGTTCAAGAACAGTGGGAATTTGTGAAAGGTGCCATTTTAGATGCAACCGCACACTGTATTAGACATGTCTGTAAAAGTAAAAGAAAGCGGAAACCAATTTGGTTTTCCAAAGAAGTAGCACATGCTGTAAAGACAAAAAAGATAGCTTATAAAAATTACAGACACACACAAGCAGATGATGATATGAAAATATGGAGACTCCAACAAAAAAAGACTAAGCAGTTAATTAGGAAGGTTAAAGCTCATGCAGAAGAGCAGATAGCACAGTCAGTAAAACATGGGGACAAAACATTCTTTAGATATATCAGTGAAAGAAGAAAAAATAAGGTAGGAATAGTAAAATTGAAATCAGTTGATGGTAGAATAATAGAAGGAGATAAGCAGATTGCAGACTGTCTCAATGATTACTTCTGTTCTGTTTTCACTAAAGATTGTGAAGATACAATGTCTACATTAAGGGATGCTACGCAAAATAGAAACAAGCTTAACAGTAATCTTTTTACAGAGGATGAGGTTTTGTTAGCATTATCAAAAATAAATCTTACAAAGGCAGTGGGTCCTGATAATATTCATCCAAGGGTTTTAAAAGAACTTCGATCAGTGCTAACTGTCCCATTAACTGATCTGTTTAATCAGTCACTATTAACAGGAGCTGTCCCAGATGATTGGAGAATAGCAAATGTAATACCTCTTCATAAAAAGGGCAGTAGAGAAGAATCTGGCAACTACAGGCCAGTTAGTTTAACTTCAGTAGTAGGGAAATTAATGGAAAGCCTCTTAAAAGAAAGAATTATGACTTACATAAAGACAAACAATTTAGAGGACCAAAATCAGCATGGTTTTACTTCAGGGAGATCATGTCAGACTAATCTAATTGACTTCTTTGATTATGTAACAAAAGTATTAGACAAGGGAGGAGCAGTTGATGTAGCATATCTAGATTTCAGCAAAGCATTTGACACCGTCCCACACAATAAACTTATTCACAAACTATATCTCCTTGGTCTAGATTCAAAAATTGTGAACTGGGTGGAATGCTGGCTTAAGGACAGAAAACAAAGTGTCTTAGTAAATGGAGTTCATTCAGCAGAGGGGGCTGTTACTAGTGGTGTTCCTCAGGGGTCAGTTCTGGGGCCTGTTTTGTTTAACATATTTATCTGCGATATCAGCAAAGGGCTACAGGGGAAAGTATGTCTCTTTGCAGATGATACAAAAATTTGCAACAGAGTGGATGTTCCAGGGGGGGTAGACAAAATGAGAAGTGATATACAACAATTGGAGGATTGGACAAACGACTGGGATCTAAAGTTTAACACAGCAAAGTGTAAAATAATGCATTTAGGGAAGAAAAATCCAAATGTTAATTACAGACTCAATGACACTTTACTGACTGTTACAGACGAGGAACAGGACTTGGGAATTATTATTTCAGATGATTTAAAACTTAGTAAACAATGTAGTAATGCAGCGAGTAAGGCTAGCAGAATGCTTGGATGTATTGGTAGAGGTATTTGCAGCAGAAATAGTAAGGTTCTTATGCCACTTTATAGATCATTAGTTAGGCCTCATCTTGAGTATTGTGTGCAGTTCTGGAGGCCTTATCTTCAGAAGGATATTAACAAACTTGAATCTGTGCAAAGGAGGGCTACCAAAATGGTACATGGTCTAAAAAATAAAACTTACCAGGATAGGCTCAATGACCTAAATATGTATAGCTTAGAGGAGAGAAGGGAAAGAGGTGATATGATAGCAACTTTCAAGTACATTAAAGGGTTTAGTAAAACTGAGGCTGTGGGTATTTTACATAAAATGGAAAATTCAAGAACAAGGGGTCATGAGCTCAAGCTAAAGGGTAGTAGATTCAGGAGTAATTTGAGGAAGCACTTTTTTACAGAAAGAGTGATTGATTTATGGAATAAACTTCCTCAAGAGGTAGTAGCAACAAACACTGTGGGGGACTTTAAAAATGCATGGGACAAGCATAGGGCTATCCTACGAACTAGATAAGTTTATACTGTTAGGTAAGGTCGGGCAGACTTGCTGGGCCTATGGCTCTTATCTGCCGTCAATATCTATGTTTCTATGTTTCTATGAATAATAATAATAATCCACTGCAATTGCCTATTTGTCTGGGACTTGTGCACTAGTGGGAAATTCACGTTGGGTTATGCTTGTGCAGAAAGCCAATGAAGTGCATGTATTCTACAGTAGCAGCAGTTTTGGTTATTTACTAATCACTATATAACTTCCATTTTTGAATACACAAAAGCAAGTGATACCTGGTATTCAAAGAGTTTTAAAAGAGAAAGAGATATGTCTGATTTACCAAAATAAAAACGTAACCAACATCTTGAAATACAAGCGCTACTACCACTTCCGATTACATGTGTAGGGTGTGCTACATAAGTTTCGGCTGCATTAAAAACAGTTTAACAAACAACTTTTAATTCATGTTTTATTGCTTACATGAGGCACAGCGCAAAATAATGCACTGCACGTTAACAGTTACACGTGAAATGTAAACTGGTTCTATGTGCTAAAGTTAAATACAGAAGTTTCAGTCTCAAGAGGCAAACCTTTCAACTCCCAAGCAGGAAATGTTCAGTCAACCAATCAGAAGTGGCAGATGCATGACTCTGCAGATGCATGACTCTGCCAATCACTGCCTGTGTCCTACTTGGGCTATGTCCAGTTACACGTGAAATGTAAACTGGTTCTATGTGCTAAAGTTAAATACAGAAGTTTCAGTCTCAAGAGGCAAAACCTTTCAATTCCCAAGCAGGAAATGTTCAGTCAACCAATTAGAAGTGGCAGATGCATGACTCTGCCAATCACTGCCTGTGTCCTACTTGGGCTATGTAAGTATCTCTATACAAGTGATTTTACCATTGTGTTTAATCCTTTCCAGAGGTTAAACATATGATTAACTAGTAATGCAGGCCTAACAAATAAACGGCTTAACACCTGCAATAAAGGAGCGTAAAGCTCCGTAACGCAGTCCCATGGATTCCTATGGGGAAAGAAAATGTATGTTTAAACCCCGAGTTTAAACACCCCTAATCTGCTGCCCCTGACATCGCCAACACCTACATTTCACTTATTAACCCCTAATCTGCCGCCCCAACATCGCTGCTACCTACATTACACTTATTAACCCCTAATCTGCTGCCCCCAATGTCGTCGCCACCTACATAATTTTATTAACCCCTAATATGCCGCCCCCAACGTCGCCGCTGCCACTATACTAAAGTAATTAACCCCTAAACCTCTGGCCTCCCACATCACTAACACAAACAATATATTAAACCCTAAACCTAACCCTAAGTCTAACCCTAACCCTAACACCCCTAACTTTAAAGGGCCATAATACCCAAATGTTTAAACACTTGAAAGTGATGCAGCATAGCTGTAAAAAGCTGATTAGAAAATATCACCTGAACATCTCTATGTAAAAAAGAAAGATATTTTACCTCAAAAGTTCCTCAGTAGCCACTTCCCATTGTAAAGGATTTCTAAGCAGCATTTTAGTGTGTTTGTCCTGGGACATCTGAAGGGACTAGCATTGTGCACTCTCATATTATTTCACCAATCAGGTAAAGGAAGCTTACTATGAAATCTCATGAGAGTTAAGTCAAATCTCATGAGATCACAGTAAGAGTTCATGACCTCAGCACTGCTGATGCTGATTGGCTGCTGTTCATTTCTTCATTTATTTATTTTTTACCTGCAGCTGGGCAGCAGTTGAGTATAACTTTTTACACAGAACTTACTCTGCTGAGCTGAGGAAATTGTGAGGTAAAATATCTTCCTTTTTTATATAGAGATGCTCAGGTGATATTTTCCTGTCAGCTTTTTACAGTTATACTGCATCAGTTTCAAGTGATTTAGCATATGAGTATTATGTCCCTTTAATATAATTAAAATAAATCGAAATAAAACTTACTATTATTACCTAAATAATTCCTATTTAAAACTAAATACTTACTTATAAAATAAACCCTCAGCTAGCTACAATATAACTAATAGTTACATTGTAGCTATCTTAGGTTTTATTTTTATTTCACAGCTAAGTTTTATTTATTTTAACTAGGTAGACTAATTAGTAAATAGTTATTAACTATTTACTAACTATCTAGTTAAAATAAATACAAATACAAATAAGGGGATTGGAGAAATTAACCTATGAGGAGAGGCTAGCCAAACTGGGTCTGTTTTCTTTAGACAAAAGGCGCTTAAGAGGTGACATGATTACTTTATATAAATATATTCAAGGCCCATATACAGAGATGGCAGAAGCGCTGTTTATTCCAAGAAAATTGTTTGTGACCAGAGGTCACAATTTAAGGTTGGAGGAAAGGAAATTTAATCTCCTGCAACGGAAAAGTTTTTTCACTGTAAGAGCAATAACATTTTGGAACTCATTACCAAAGGAGGTAGTGAATGCCAATACGCTAGATACATTTAAAAATTATTTGGATACATTTCTGTCTATAAACAAAATTCATGGATATGATTGCTAGTATTAAATGGGTCACCTTTTAGTGGGATTATTTAAGCTTAACTGGAGCTTTTTGTATATATTTTAGATTTGTATAGGTTGAACTCGATGGACTTCGGTCTTTTTTCAACCTCATCTACTATGTTACTATGTTACCTGTAAAATAAAACCTAACCTAAGTTACACTAACACCTAACATTACACTAAAATAAATAAATCCTTATCCAGCCGGTAGAAGTCTTCATCCAAGCAGGCAGAAGTCCTCAACGAAGCCGGGAGAAGTCTTCATCCAAGCGGCAAGAAGTCGTCCTCAAGGCGGGCAGAAGTCTTCATCCAGATGGCAATCCTATTGGAACAGCCAATAGAATGCAAGCTCAGTCCTATTGGCTGATTTCATCAGTCAATAGGATTTTTTACCCTTTAATTCTGATTGGCTGATAGAATTCTATCAGCCAATCGGAATTTAAAGATAGCCATCTCGGAGAACGTAATTTAAAGGAAACTTCATTCTTGAATAGCCAGCAAAAGAAGAGGATGCTCCGTGCCGGATGCCTTGAAGATAGAGCCACTCTGCGTTGGAAGGATGAAGATAGAAGATGCCGTATGGATGAAGACTTCTGCCCGCCTTGAGGACGACTTCTTGCCGCTTGGATGAAGACTTCTCCCGGCTTCGTTGAGGACTTCTGCCCGCTTGGATGAAGACTTCTCCCGGCTGGATAAGGATTTATGTCCGTTCTTCAAAAACTGTACGTGGATCTTCGGGGGTTAGTGTTAGGTTTTATTAAGGGTTTATTGGGTGGGTTTTATTTTTAGATTAGGGTTTTGGGCACAGAAAAAGAGCTAAATGCCATTTTAAGGGCAATGCCCATCCAAATGCCCTTTTCAGGCCAATGGGGAGCTTAGGTTTTTTAGGTAGCTTTTTTGGGGGGGTGTTTGTATTTTTTTTTTTTACAGGTAAAAGAGCTGATTCTTTGGGGCAATGCCCCACAAAAGGCCCTTTTAAGGGCTATTGGCAGTTTAGTGTAGGCTAGGGTTTTGAATTTTTGGGGGGCTTTTTTATTTTTATAGGGCTATTAGATTAGGTGTAATTAGTTTAAATATTTGATAATTTATTTTTTATTTTGTGTAATTTAGTGTTTATTTTTTTGTAATTTAGTTAATTGTATTTAATGAATGCAATTTATTTAATTTTAGTGTAATGTTAGGTGTTAGTGTAACTCTGGTTAGGTTTTATTTTACAGGTAAATTTGCATTTATTTTAACTAGATAGTTAGTAAATAGTTAATAACTATTTACTAACTAGTCTACCTAGTTAAAATAAATACAACCTAAGAGAAATAAAAATAAAACCTAAGATAGCTACAATGTAACCATTAGTTATATTGTAGCTAGCTTAGGGTTTATTTTACATGTAAGTATTATTTAGGTAATGATAGTAATTTTTATTTAGATTTATTTTAATTATATTAAAGTTAGGTGTGTTAGGGTTAGACTTAGGGTTAGGGGTTAATATATTTATTTAGTGTTAGTGATGTGGGAGGCCAGAGGTTTAGGGTTTAATAACTTCAGTATAGTGGTGGCAGCGACGTTGGGGTGGCAGATTAGGGGTTAATAAATTTATGTAGGTGGTGACGACATTGGGGACAGCAGATTATGGGTTAATAATATTTAACTAGTGTTTGCGATGCGGGAGTACGGCGGTTTAGGGGTTAATATGTTTATTATAGTGGCAACGCTGTCCTGAGCAGCAGATTAGGGGTTAATAATTTTATTTTAGTGTTTGCGATGCGGGAGGGCCTCGGTTTAGGGGTTAATAGGTAGTTTATGGGTGTTAGTGTACTTTGTAACACTTTAGTTATGAGTTTTATGCTACAGCTTTGATGGCGGTACGAATCTTGTAGTTATAGGCTGTACCATTCAGTTTTTGGCCTCCCAGGCAAAATTCGTAATACCAGCGCTATGGAAGTCCCATTGAAAAAGGACTTTTTGAAAGGTGCAGTAGTTACGTTGCGGTACAGCTATACCTACAAGACTCGTAATAGCAGAGGTAGTGAAAAAGCAGCGTTATGAGCCATAACGCAAAACTTTTAATCTAGCCGAAAGTATGTAAATGATGCATGTCCCTTTAAGGAGTGAGCTGAATATGTTCATATAAGAGGCCTTACAAATAGAGTATTAGGGAAGGTAATTGTGAAGCATTTTCAGCAGTATAGTCTCAGTCTGCTTTTCCCTTGCCAGCAGCACTTCAGCTACCTCCTTCTTCTTTCTACTGGCTTGTTACATCGTTACTCAATAATGAAGAACACGAGTGTGGCTGAATACAGCAGTGATTTTTCTGAACACAACATATCTGCAGAGCTTTGACCATCAGAGCATGTTTTCTTGTCACACTGCAAGCTTTATTAGTGGAAAATAAAGCAAAGCATTGATATCTGACCCAGAGGCCATCGCTCTGTCAGCAAAGCAAAGTTCTGCTAACCTCTCCACCGAGAAATACACTGTACAAAAGTTTTTATTAACCTATCAGCTACTGCATCTTTAAAAAGATTCTATGGACCCTACAGCATATTAACCCCTTCATTGCCGAAGAAGAATACAAAACTTTGCACTATTGTGTAGTGTAGGACACGGGGGTTTACAGTTTGTAATTACATTTATTTACTGTACATATTTTTTAGGGTTTAGTGGTTTAGTGTAATTCTTCGATGTTAGACATTCTAAGGTGTTAGTGGGCCTTTATACCTTTAGGTGTCAGGGTCATTATTGAGATGTGGGGTCATGTATGGAGTTAATGGGACATTATTTAAGGGGGGAGGGTAACAACATGCTTGAAACTCATTGAGCATTGATTCACCTACAGGATCCAGGATTTGGTTATTGGGCGTTCCTGACATTAACATCTATATTTGTGTAAGGAGTAGGGATGGGCGAATGTTGCGCAACATTTGAAAATGAAATGAATGTTAACACAATTGTTTGTTCATTTCGAATTTCAAATGTTTGTACAATAGTATTTCTAATGCTTTCTTTAAATGTAATATTCAAATTATGTAATATTCGAAATACAAACATTCAAATTGATATATTTTTATCTGTTATGTATCAATGAGCTAATTTCCCTCCCACATGGACTATTGAACTTCTGAATATTATTTGTTAAATCGAATGTTACATTCGAAATTTCAAATGTGGACATTTGATCTAATTATGAACATTCAAAATCAAAAGTTACATTCGAAAACAGATTCAAATTCGAACATAAACACTTTTGCAGATGCCAGGTAAAGAATAACAGTGAATATGTGATTGGACTAAAGGGCAGATGACAAACTTATCAACGAGACTCAGCAACTCTCATTTTTTAATAGCGAGTCTCCCTTAACCAACATACTACAATAAAGTTAAGATTTCTTGTAACAGCTTTGTACACATGAAATAGGGAGCTGAAGGGAGCCGATATTATAAATACTAATTACGGCTGATAGCGTTACCATGACAGCCTGTACTCACTCACTACATATAATGCCATGTTCCACCGAAAATAATACTAAATAAATTATAGGAGAAAAGGCACATGTTTGCAATTTAAAAGCTTAGATATCATGCGTAAGAGTGCATGTACTGTGTATTATCATTATTATTGCCTCAATAGACTGACATATTCAGATACACAAAAGATAATTTTCATATATATTTTAGTTAATTAATTCTATATTTTAAATCTATTACAGGTACAAATCCCCAAATCCAGAATTATTCCGAAATCCAGACTTTTTTTATTAATATTTTTTTTAACTAAAATTATTAAAAGTTATCATTTTCCTTGCTAGTAAGTCAGAATCTACTCTGTCTGTGTATTTGGTTTGGTTTTTGTGTTCTAAAATGCAAATGATAGTCTATGTTACCTTTCCGATTACAGTTCTGTACTACAATATCTATCTGATGGTATTATATATATACAAAAGTATTAACAATGATATAAATCTGCCTTTAGGTGAAATGTATAAGCTATATTATGACGTAAAGATTGCCTAAGTGACATTAGACATTTTGTTTACATTTGGTACTATCTCCTCACCAAACTGTCCTATTTCATATATGTAAACATAAAAATATTCCAAAATCCAAACCTTTTCCAGTCCCAAGCAGTTTGGATAAAGGGGTTTTGTACCTGTATCACATTTTTGTAAGTTGAATCATCTTAAATATAGGTTTTAAAAAGTCTCGCTTTTAGTTTCTGCAACTCATATTATCAGTGCTAGTGGCTTGTAGTAAAGATACTGGCTCTGTCTTTCATTAATATGTTTGAAGGGAGTGAGGCAGCACCCGCTGCCTGTATTTATCATTGCTCAAGCAAACACTTGTGCAGTGCCGCCACCTGTATTCATGGAAACAATTGGTTGTCAGTCATCAGCTTTGAGCAGGTGTAAAAAAATGAGGAGTTTTAAGGCACAGTTCGTAGCAACGAGTTTTTCATAACATTATTAAATACATTTTTACAGTCCTTTACACATTAACAGCAGTTGCTATTAATTCCAAGCTGCCAGGTATCTACTGCTGGCATTAATTTCTGTACTTATAATTTAATGCATTTTTGCCAAAAGTCAGAATATTCTAATGAAGAGTTTTTTTTTTGCTCTATAATCCCATAGTAAGATTGTGCTCCCTGTGGTGCGGGCTTGGCATTTATCTTTGATTGGGATTTATACATGAGGTCTCTATTGGCGTTATGTATATATTTATTTGTATATAGTGGCATCTGACTCCTGCAGTTTACATTAGAACCGCAGAATAAAATAATCTTACAGACTGGCATCCGTGAGTTCCCTGCAGTTTATAGACTGAATAATAAACTATTTAATATTTATTTGTGCAATATCGAACAATTTATGCTGAGTGTTTTGGGGTGAAAACCTTTTCCATTTGTTTTTAATCTTAATTAGTCTCTCCTCGTTGCTTATTTTTTATATTATCTTCTTAAAGAAATGAAAGTCAATTTTAAACTTTTATGATTCAGATATAGCAAGCAGCTTTAAAAGACGTTTAAGTTTACTTATGTTATCAAATTTGTTTTGTTCTATTGATATCCTATGATGAAAAGTATACCTAGGTAGCTGGTGATTGGTGGCTACACATATTATATGCCTTGTCATTAGTTCACCTATTTACCTAGGTCCCATAGTGCTCTGCTGCGCTGGAGCTGATTTTAACTAAGGCCTGGATTACAAGATGAGCAAACAAATATTAGTTTTGTTGAGTGCTAACATAGTTCAAGTTAAATCAATAGCGTTCATATTCTTCTGTTGATATTACAAATTGAAAGTAAAAATAGTAGCACTCGAAAGCCTCAAGCGTGCTAACATCTGGAGGTTAGGTGGCGCGTCTGCGCTAGATCCCTCAAATCATAGACTTCTATGGGGTGCGCTACAAAACTTTTTTCTAGCTTTTGCTCAAGCAATAACTCAAAGGAGTGCTAAAACAAAGTGCGCTAAGGCAAAAAGCGCTAAGCCAAAGTGCGCTAAGAAGAATGTGCGCTAAGGCAAAGTGCGCTAAACCGAAGTGTACTAAGCCAAAGTGCGCTAAACCGAAGTGCACTAAGGCAAAGTAAGCTAAGCCGAAGTGCGCTAAGGCAAAAAGCGCTAAGATGAAGTGCGCTAAGCTGAATGTGCGCTAAGCCGAAGGTGCGTTAAGCCGAAGGTGCAGTAAGAAACTGTTAAAATTGCTTTGTTCTTCACTTCAAAACGTTGCATATTAGTCACAAAAATCTGATTTTAGTTTTGTTTAAAACAAAACAAAATCTGTTTTAACAAAACAAAAATAAAGAAAACGAAAAAATACTGACAAAAATCCTCAGTGTTTATTTGTTTACTTTATTATTTTTTTTAAGCTGCTAAAGGGATATGAAACACAATTTTTTTTCTTTCATGATTCAGCTAGAGCAGGTAATTTTAAGCAACTTTCTAATTTACTCCTATTATCATTTTTTCTTCGTTCTCTTTGTATCTTTATTTGAAAAGCAGGAATTTAGCTGAGGAGCCGTCCCATATTTGGTTCAGTACCCTTTCACCTGTAGCTTTGAACATTTAGATTTCTTTTAACAAAGTTTTTTTAAATATTTAACTCAAATTCAGTATTCGTTTTTTAAAAAAATACAGAATAGTGCAGCCAATGAATATTAAGAGGAAAGAATTTCTACGAATATCCAGTACGAAAGCTTTGAACACACTGAAAATGTCTTGGCTGTAAAAGTCTATTAAAAACATGTCTGCATTTTAATAAAAGATGAAACAATAAACTAAATGAAACACATTAGGGCCCCTATTTATCAAAGGTCTTATGGACCTGATCCGACAGTGCAGATCAGGTCCGCAAGACCTCGCTAAATGCGGAGAGCAATACGCTCTCTGCATTTAACATTGCACCAGCAGCTCACAACTTGTGACGCCGCCCCCTGCTGACTCAATCAACCCTGCTCTGAGCAGGCGGACAGGGTTATGGAGCAGTGGTCTTTAGACCGCTGCTTCATAACTTGTGTTTCTGGCGAGTATGAAGACTCGCCAGAAACACGGCCCTTCAAGCTCCGTACGGCGCTTGATAAATATGGGCCTAGGTGTTTGTATTGTTACTGTAAAACTCACAACATCAGTATTCCCTTCACTTGAAGAAGTATGCCAGATGTATGTCAGAAGCATGCAAGAATATTGCCAGATGTATGCAAGATGTATGCCAGAAGTATGCCAGATATTTGACAGAAATATGCCAGATGTATGCCAGAAGTATGCCACATGTATGCAAAAGGTATGCCAGATGTATGTCAGAAGTATACCGGATGTATGCCAGATGTATGCCATAAGTATGTCAGATGTATGCCAGAAGTATGTCAGAAAAATGCCAGATGTATGCAAAAAGTATGCCAGATGTATGTCAGAAGTATGCCAGATGTATGCAAAAGGTATGCCAGATGTATGTCAGAAGTATGCCAGATGTATGCAAAAAGTATGCCAGATGTATGTCAGAAGTATGCCAGATGTATGCAAAAGGTATGCCAGATGTATGTCAGAAGTATGCCAGAAGTATGCCAGATGTATGCAAAAAGTATGCCAGAAGTATGCCAGAAGTATGCCAGATGCATGCCAGAAGTATGCCAGATGTTTGGAAGATGTATGCCAGAAGTATACCAGATGTATGCCAGAAGTATGCAAGAGGTATTGCTGAAGCATGTCAGATGTATGCCAGAAGTATGCCAGATGTATGCAAGAAGTATGCCAGAAGCATGCCAGATGTATTCCAGAAGTATGCAAGATGTATGCCAGAAGTATGCAAAAGGTATGCCAGATGTATGTCAGAAGTATGCCAGATGTATGCCAGAAATATGCCAGATGTATGCTAGAAGCATGCCAGATGTATGCCACAAGTATGCAAGAAGTATGCCAGAAGTATGCCAGATGTATGTCAGAAGTATGCCAGATGTATGCAAAAGGAATGCCAGATGTATGTCAGAAGTATGCCAGATGTATGCAAAAAGTATGCCAGATGTATGTCAGAAGTATGCCAGATGTATGCAAAAGGTATGCCAGATGTATGTCAGAAGTATGCCAGAAGTATGCAAAAAGTATGCCAGAAGTATGCCAGATGCATGCCAGAAGTATGCCAGATGTTTGGAAGATGTATGCCAGAAGTATACCAGATGTATGCCAGAAGTATGCAAGAGGTATTGCTGAAGCATGTCAGATGTATGCCAGAAGTATGCAAGAAGTATGCCAGAAGCATGCCAGATGTATGCCAGAAGTATGCTAGATGTATGCAAAAAGTATGCCAGATGTATGTCAGAAGTATGCCAGATGTATGCAAAAAGTATGCCAGATGTATGTCAGAAGTATGCCAGATGTATGCAAAAGGTATGCCAGATGTATGTCAGAAGTATGCCAGAAGTATGCCAGATGTATGCAAAAAGTATGCCAGAAGTATGCCAGATGCATGCCAGAAGTATGCCAGATGTTTGGAAGATGTATGCCAGAAGTATACCAGATGTATGCCAGAAGTATGCAAGAGGTATTGCTGAAGCATGTCAGATGTATGCCAGAAGTATGCCAGATGTATGCAAGAAGTATGCCAGAAGCATGCCAGATGTATGCAAGAAGTATGCAAGATGTATGCCAGAAGTATGCAAAAGGTATGCCAGATGTATGTCAGAAGTATGCCAGATGTATGCCAGAAATATGCCAGATGTATGCTAGAAGCATGCCAGATGTATGCCACAAGTATGCAAGAAGTATGCCAGAAGTATGCCAGATGTATGTCAGAAGTATGCCAGATGTATGCAAAAGGAATGCCAGATGTATGTCAGAAGTATGCCAGATGTATGCAAAAAGTATGCCAGATGTATGTCAGAAGTATGCCAGATGTATGCAAAAGGTATGCCAGATGTATGTCAGAAGTATGCCAGAAGTATGCAAAAAGTATGCCAGAAGTATGCCAGATGCATGCCAGAAGTATGCCAGATGTTTGGAAGATGTATGCCAGAAGTATACCAGATGTATGCCAGAAGTATGCAAGAGGTATTGCTGAAGCATGTCAGATGTATGCCAGAAGTATGCAAGAAGTATGCCAGAAGCATGCCAGATGTATGCCAGAAGTATGCTAGATGTATGCCAGAAGTATGCAAAAGGTATGCCAGATGTATGTCAGAAGTATGCCAGAAATATGCCAGATGTATGCTAGAAGCATGCCAGATGTATGCCACAAGTATGCACGAAGTATGCCAGAAGCATGCTAGATGTATGCCAGAAGTATGCAACAAGTATGCCAGATGTTTCTGTCAGAAATTTAAATTACTCATTAATATGTACGTAGACTTTTGTTCTCCATATAAAGTTCAGCTCCATTCTGAGGCATAAGATCCTACTGAGCATGTGCAAGATTCACAAAATATATATTTTATATAATATATTTTATTAGCCTCTTGCTACTGTTTTATAGGACTCAATTTTCTAAAATATGCAAGCATTGCCTAGGAGGGAACTCACTTGGCATGAAATGCAGAAGCTTAGGTTCTGCTCTGCTATATTAATATCCCTATTGTTCTTTGTTTTCTGCTAATCTGTTTTTGAGCTGCCTAGCTAGTGACACATAATAGTGTGAGTAGCAATGACCAATCACATATTTTTCTCTTATCAAGAAATGTTTCCAAGTATACAAGTCTGTATCACATAGCTAGAACTCACTTTTTTTCTCTTTTGTCTGTCTATGGCCCTGATGTTCAAAACATCATCAGACAGTCGGGAAACCTCATCGTCAGCATTGCAGCCAGGCGGTCCATTGGAATGTTCCCAAAAAAGGAATGTCCGAGCAATGCCGGTGAGCGATGATGTCGCTCCTATATTTGAAGTGTGCTTACACGGCGCATACAGTGTGCTCACTGAAACTAAAAATATTTTCTGCATAGGCACACTTCAAATATTGCTGTGGGGACCTAAGTTTTGCAATACCTACTGTAACTAGCTCAGGCGCCGAGACAAACATGGTCACTACCCTTCTTGCAACCTGCACTTTGCTGTTTTGAACATATTGATCTTGTGTCGATGTGTCCAAAGCAAAGTGCAGGCTACTCCCACTAGAATGCCTCGCTAACTCCCCCTGCATGCCTATAACTATATCACGGCTAAGCTGTACTCCCCCTGCTCCACCTCGCTACCTCCCACTGACTGCCTAAACCTACATCACGGCTAACCTACACTCCCCCTGCACCGCCCAGCTATCTCCCCCTGACCGCCTATACCTACATCCTGCCTAACTTACCCACCCTGGGAACGCCCAGCTGAGTCCTTAATACCGCCTACACGTCATGTGTAAACAACACTCTCCTGTAACGCCCATCTAACTGCCTAATGTAAAATAATAACTAACTATAATAAACTATACTATAAGTAATAAATCTTATTATAACTATATAGCTATGTTGCTAAAGTTATCATCAATGTTTAAATAATGTGTCACAAAGATGCTCTAAAATGCCAGAGGGTCAACCGCTGGAGGACTGGCAAAACCTCCTTGGTCTATTCTGGATCCTGGAACTCAGTGCATGACTGAAATTGAGCCCCAGACCGCTGGCGACTCTCTTGGTCGAGCCCTCCTCTTCATGTGATCAGGACTGTGTCATTTGAGCCATCTGTGAAAGTCAGAGAGTCTTTTACATATTGCACAATTTCTGTGGCAGTGAGTGTCTTAGAAAAAGTGCTAATCACTGGCTCTTCCAAATGTCCTTGCAGTCCCCCGTTGCATAATTCTTGGAGATCCATATCTCTGGATGAGTGAACTTCAACTTTACCCTCTTAATGAACAATGCCAGGGACTAGAATCTCCTGATCCAGCTCCCTCTCTTTCTATCTCAGACACTTAGAACCTATCTCACCAAGTACATATTCCATTTACTCTGGATGATTAAACTCATTGGCCTTCTGTAGTTGCCTCAGTATTTCACACTTGTTCTGTAAGGTCCTCCAGCCTGTCTAACCAACCAGGGTCTTCAACGAATAAAACAAACAATAGGTAATACAAGTAAGTTCATAAACTTCCCTTAAGATTGAGGATGCAGCCTGTTTCAGCCTCTCCATTCACCAAATTTTACAGTTTACAGATACAAAGCGGCGCATTCCTCCTCTTAAAGGGACAGTCTAGTCAAAATTACACTTTCATAATTCAGATAGGTAATGCAATTTTAAACAACTTTCCAATTTAGTTTTATCATCAAATTTGCTTTGTTTCTCAGTATTCTTAGTTGAAAGCTAAACCAAGGTAAACTCATATGCTAATTACTAAGCCCTTGAAGTCCGCCTCTTATCTCAGTGCATTTTGACTGTTTTTACAGCTAGACAGTGCTGGTTATGTGTGCCATACAAATAACATTGTGCTCACTCACAGCTGATTATTTAGGACTCAGCACTGATTGGCTAAAATGCAAGTCTGTCAAAAGAACTGAAATAAGGGGTCAGTCTGCAGAGGCTTAGATACAAGGTAATCACAGAGGTAAAAAGTGTATTAATATAACTGTGTTGGTTCTGCAAAACTGGGAAATTGGTAATACATGGATTATCTATCTTTTTAAACAATACAAATTCTGGAGTAGACTGCCCCTTAAAGTGAATTCACTTTACACCCTCAGAGAAAGAGGAATCTACAACAGTGTAATACAGCAAAATGAACGGTAAAAGAGAGGTACTCACAGACAATGGGCTAGATTACAAGTAGAGCGCAAAATATCGCTTGCATGCACGTATTACAAGTTAAGTGCAATGCGAAAGTGAGCGTGCGTTCACATTGCTAGGAAGCATTGAGGTCATGAGAGCGCACTTCCAAAGGTTCCAATGGGAGCTTAGTTCTAAGGCCATCAGAGACGGCATCAGAACCTAAGCGCAGTGAAGGGGGTAAGAAGCGCAGTGATGGGAGCAAATTTAAATATATATGTATATGATTATATACATATACTGTATATGTATGTGTTAATATGTGTATATACTCATAATAAAACATAAATATATATGTATATAAGCATATACATAAATATTTACAGAGAACACACAGTTCTTATAGACTGCAATGTTAAGGCACTTTTTAGTGCAGTTTTTTTATAACACCCCACAGCCGCCAACTTACCTCCAAAATTTTGCTAGTTCAGTTATTTTATTAAAAAAAAAAAATGGTACAATTTAATTTTTTAATAAAATACACACCACTGTATTTCGGGGGCCATTGGGACACATTTATAAAATTAACCATAGATCTGACCTCTGGCTAATTTTATAAGCACTAATAGTTACTGCGGTAAAAGGTTACAGATTAAAAAAACACATTTTGGCGTCTTTTTAAAAATCTTTAAAATAACATGAATCCATAAAAAGGCTCTTTTTACAATCTGTAAATTCCTGTGAGATCAAATAAACATAGCAGTGTTTTCATGCAGTTTTGCAATTAAAAGTGGCATTTTAAAAGTTGTAAAATATTTCTTTTGGTTTCTTATGCATGTAGGTATTTTGCCGTTCAGTATTTCATGTGTGAAATAACAGGAAAGATGGTACTTATTTTATTTCTTTAATCGAGAAGAAACCTACAATTTAAAGGGACACGAAAGTCAAATTTAAACTTTCATCTGCATCAGTTGGTTGCACTTTAGAAAAAACTTATAAACCCCTAATCCAAACGTCAAGATATCTCGATCTGGATTACTGTGGTATTAGGGATCGACCACTCACCTCACCTACTCCTTTATCTGCTTTCTCTATTTTCCTCTACCTCCTGGATGCTCTTCTATATTTTACCCTTTCAGTCGCTAATTCAGAGATGTTTAACTGTGATTAGCTTAACCTAAGCAATGATGTGACAACCTTTTTATTTGTATGAGTTACAGACAGAAGAACAGCTCCACCCTTCTAAACATGAGTCTTTATGGAGATGAGTCATTTTACCCAAGAAATATTACATTCATCGTGAGCGATCTGTTTTCACAAGCTCCTTATAGGTTGATGGTTTGTTATATTCTGGACATACTGGAACTGTATCAGAATCCTGATATCCTTCATTGTGCAGCCCAGATAATGTGTCATTAGATATACATCAGGTATTTGTGTCACTGTTCCTTTCTTCTCATATTCCACAAGGTGGAGCTAATGGGTCGCTGTTGTTGTATATATATGTTTTTGACAAATGTACAATAAAGCTTGAAAAATAAAAAAACTAAATAAACAGATGTTCATGGTTCATACAGACTTAATAGACTGTTCAATTTATTTCTATTATCAAATTTGATTCATGCTATTGTTATCCTTTGTTGAAAAGCATAGGTAGGCAGGCTGGCTCAGGAGCAGGAATGCACTACTGAGAACTCGCTGGTTATTGGTAGCTACTCACATATGCCTTTTGTAATTGTCTCACCAAATGTGTTCAGCTGCCTCCCAGTAATGCATTGCTGCTCTTTAGCTGACTGCAACTATGTGTTTAACTGCTTTACAGTTATATCAAGGCAACAGTACAATAATATTGTCCCTTTAACAACAAATCCTACACACAATATAGCCAATATAGCTTTAAAAAACTTATTTCCACTGTAAAATAGAATTGACTATGATTGACTTGAAGCACTTGAAATAAAAGTACAAATATTCTCTTGCCTCTTATATCTGCTATCTTGTCCTCTGTCAAAAGGAGCCATAGATCAGAAGCACTTCATGACTGTCAAAGTCTTTTTTATGTCACGGCTATAAAAATAACATATTTGCTTTATTTTTGTTTGTTATAAGATTTTCTGCAAAACTATTGTTCTAATGTCAAGTTTTTGGGACACTTCACTCCCATAATTAATTCTCTGCATTCATTTACTATGCAATAGAGTCATAAAATATTGTTGTTACAGTTCTTTGTATTAGCATAAGAAAGTTACATTCAATGTGAATATTTAATGTTTTGTTTTTATTGCTAAAGTTGATTTTATGTATTTGTCATAAAATCCCACAATGCCACTTTCCAAAGAACATCAGCAAAACCTCTTTTATTTTTCTTATTTCTCTGCAATCTTTACACTTGTCTTGAAAATATTAAATTATCAATATTTCAGTTTCAAAGACACCTTCACCCGCAAGTGTTTAACGCAAAAAAGAAAAAAACTAATTTAAATGCAAGCGTGGAAGCACTGACATTTGCTCAAAACTCTGAGTGCCTTGTTTGTTATCGTATTATTTGTAGCATCACATAATATTATCCCTCGGGGTATCTCTACGCGTTTGACAATTTTCTGAATAGTAATCTCAGAAGGTGTTATCTCAGAGCCAAATTAAATCTAGATGACTGATACAGTTTACAAAAAAAAAAGAAACTTTTTTTTATTTTTATATATATATTTTATTATTTAGAATGTTCTAAAAAAAATCCCATTTTGAAAGACGCTTCAAAGTATCCATGATACATTCCCTCTGATCTCCTGGGATAAATGTGATCTCTTTGAAAACCGTAGAACTATATGTACATCAATTGATACACCTGGGGTTAATAGATGTGTCTGCACATTTATAAATAAATTATGTTTTTCATAAATGTCTTTTAAAAAAAAAAAGGCTTTAGAGAACAGTTCCTCCTTCATGGTTTTTAAAACGTACTTAGTGGCACATCTAAGAAATAATAAGGATTTAAGTATTTCAGCCTGAACAAAAAATGATTTAAAGGGATATTAATCCAAAAATGATCATATATATGAAATACTATTTATTTACTTTGTACAAAAAAAATTAGTACAGAATATTTGATTTAAAAAAAGAAGTATATTTTAAAATGCCATCTTTTAGACACAACAAAAAAATATTTTTATGTCCTATTAAAGGAATTGTGTAGTCAAAATTAAACTTTCATGATTCAGATAGTGCAGCGATTTTAAGCAACTTTCTAATTTACTCCTATTATCAAATTTTTCTTTGTTCTTTTGCTATCTTTAATTGAATGTAAGCTTAGGAGCCGGCATATTTTTGGTTCAGCACCTGGGAAGCACTTGCTGATTGGTGGCTACATTTAGACATCAATCAGAAAGTGCTACCCAGGTGCTGAAATGTCTCTTAAGCTTACATTACTGCTTATTCAAATAAAGATACCAAAAGAACAAAGAAAATTTGATAATAGGAGTAAATTAGAAAGTTACTTAATATTACCTGCTCTATCTGAATCATGAAAGTTTAATTTTGACTAGACTATGGCCTCTATTTATCAAGGTCTGTCGGACCTGATCCGACAGTGCGGATCAGGTCCGACAGACCTCGCTGAATACGGCGAGCAATACGCTCTCCGTATTCAGCATCGCACCAGCAGCTCACAAGAGCTGCTGATGCAACGCCGCCCCCTGCAGACTCGCGGCCAATGGGCCGCCAGCAGGGGGTGTCAATCAACCCGATCGTACTCGATCGGGTTGGTTTCCGGCGATGTCTGTCCGCCTACTCAGAGCAGGCGGACAGGTTATGGAGCAGCGGTCTTTGTGGCCGCTGCTTCATAACTGCTGTTTCTGGCGAGCCTTGCAGGGATCATAGACTAGAAATCTAAAATGAACATTTGTAGTTTTTGCTGTTTTTTTTAGCATCAATATTTCTATGTCTTTTTTTTTGTAATCGCTGGTGGAACCACTGTAACCAAGGGAGAGATTCAGGATAGATCAAGGGATTCAGGAAATTACATTAAGAGGGTTGGGTCATTGAGGCATGGGTGGCTGTTTTACTTTGTAAAGCTGGACCACTTATAGAGAAAATACCAAGCGTTTCCTATAAAGTTCTATATTACGAGTAGCGCGCTAACTGTTATGCGTAAGCGAAAATGGGTTTATCGCGGCTCTTTGCGCGCATCAAGTTGAAAGTAAACATGTTTTTTCGAGTGCAACTGAACGTGCGTCAGGTCAGCGCGACTTAAGAGCTCTGGTTAACTGTTCCTCTTGTCTAAAAAGTTGCACTAAACACATCAAAATTATATTTAAAAGTACAGTTACAATCATAATAACACTGTCTAATAAAAAATATTTTTAAAAAATGCATAAAAAAGTTATAAGGGCTCAAAGATACATACATATCTAAATATATGCATATTTATATGTGTGTACATGTGTATTTATATGTGTATATATGTATTTACAGACATATATATACATATAAACACATAAATACATATGTATATGTGTGTACATGTGTATTTATATGTGTATATATGTATTTACAGACATATATATACATATAAACACATAAATACATATGTATATGTGTGTACATGTGTATTTATATGTGTATATATGTATTTACAGACATATATACACATATAAACACATAAATACATATGTTCACATATTGGGGCCTATTTATTATTGTGCAAGCGGACATGATCCAATATTGCGGCTCATGTTCGCTGCACATCGATAAATGCCAATAGCATACACTCTCTGCATTTATAATTGCACCAGCAGTTCTTGTGAACTGCTGGTGCAATGCCGCCCCCTGCAGATTCGCGGCCAGTCAGCCGCTAGCAGGGGGTGCCGTATTCGATCTGGTTGATTTCTGTCCGCCACCTCAGAGCAGGTGGACAAGTTATGGAGTAGTGGTCTTTAGACCGCTGCTTCATAACTTCTGTTTCCGGCGAGCCTGAAGGCTCGACGGAAACACGGGGCATCAAGCTCTGTATGGAGCTTGATAAATATGCCCCTAAACATATATATAGGGGCACTGGAGTCTTTTGCATTCAAATAGCTAAAATCATGTAAAAGCATATTTATGCAATATTCATATTTAATTGTTTAACTGTGCATGTACTGAAAATATTTCCCATTCCAATGCTCTGCACATAGAGAAATATGTTCTAAGGGGTATATTTATCAAAGCATCAATCTCAGTGCCTTCACTGGCGTCAAAACGCTTGCCAGGCATCGCTGCCGTGGATCTGCATACGATACCCTTATTTATTTAAAAAATGTCAAAAAAACACGCGTCAGGTACGGTGCGATGAGCATCGGACTGTTGTTAATTAACAGTCATAGATGTCGCGGTTTTCCAGTGTTTTCCCAACTTTATTTATACCATTTCATTACTGTCCATGAACAAACACATTTCTCTAAAGCTAATCTTTTATTTTTCATCTGCTAATGTCCAAGAAATAACTAGATTTATACCTCAACAATATCTCATAGAAAGCTATTTTTATATTTATTTGTTATACCAAAAAAATCTGTTATATGATAATTTCACATAAATAAATGTGTATTTGTATTTCTAGAAGTCATGATATGCTTTTATCTATTTTTTTTAATAAATGATTATTACTGCTAGAATTTGTACATATATCTTTGCACATACTTGTGCATATATATATATATATATATATATATATATATATATATATATATATATATATATATGTGTGTGTGTTATGTCAGAAATCTTTTGCAAACATATTTATATGTCCCTAAATTCCTTTTTTTGTTCGAAACAATGTTGTCTTTCATATCTATGTGTTTATTTATACCACTATATGTATATAATTTATTATTATTCTGAGCAGGAATAATTGCGAATATCACATGTAATCAGAGTATCATATGTATTTATTTGCAATCAATGGATATTTTAAGAGCTGGGCCAGTTTTCTCTCTGTACCTGTGTAACCCCTCCTGATTGCAATCTAGTTTTAAAAACAACCCCTACACAGGTGTTATAAAATTGGCTGGCATATAAGATGACATTTCTTACTGAAAAAGAAATTCAAGAGAAGGAAGAAATACACTGAAAATAGCATGACAGTAAAGAGTGATTTTAATTTCTGTTGTATCTGATTCATGATAGTTTAATGTTAGGTGGGCTATCCCTTTGAGCTATCAGTTATATTGAATCAAACATCAATTCGAATTTTAAAATCATTGTCTAAAATATAACACTGGGTGTCCTAATGTCAGAATCAATGTTTATCTTTAATACTAATTTCACATATACATACTTTCAAAGTATATTACACAATGTAACAAATGGCACTTACAAGTTCTGATGAGTGATCAATGACATAACTATCGAGCAATTTGATTCGTTAGTGATAGTTTAAAATGTATATATTTGAATCAGATTGGCTGATGTCATAAATCATGTGATTATGCATATTCCAATCAAATGTGGTTGAAAAATTCACTAGTGTGTGGGTTGTTTTGGAGTTTGTGTCATAATTGGTGCGAAAAGTGTTGCGTCAAAATTGGTGCGAAGTGTAGAGTGTGACTTGTATTACATGTCTTAAACATGGTGCACATAGATTTTTGACAAAAAATTAAAAGGAAGTTAGCTATATTTTGTTGTGTATTTATTTCATTTTTATCTCTATATCTATTAGTGCGACAAGCTCAACAAATTTGTCCCCTTGCTTTGTAATGAGAGACAAAGTTGTAATAATAATCCATAAGTAGTAATGTATTTTTAATTTTTATCCCTATATCTACTAGTGCACCAAATGTGGAGCAATAATATTGTTTGATTTAGAAAGGGTATACAATTTTAATAAAGTTTTTAATTTACTTTTATTATGTAATATGTTTCATTCTCTTGCAGCATTGAACATAAGCTTTCTGTGTTTTCAGACTCCCATCGATTTCTATGGCATCCGCGGCCTCAAGGGTGGCAGATTGAAAACTAGGTACGCTGCATCGGAATAGACGCGAGCGTACCTGTTAAATGTTTGATAAATTGGGAAAAGGGTCAAATAGAGTCGAATCTGAAACAACTGTTATGACGCAAGCATCGACCTGTGTCGGATTGAGATCGCAGGATCGTATATTATGTCATAAATTTCAACATTTGCAGATCTTGAAGCTTTGATAACTACAGCGGATCAATCTTGCGACAAATACGATGCGGGAGGGGGGCGTGTCCGGACAGCGTCCATGCTGAAAGCAAAAAAAGAGAGCTCCAGAATCAACCTGAATAATCGGCTGATTATCTGAGAACAAAGGTGCCATCGACAAACATTAACTTTAATTTAGGAGCTAGGTGAAGTTACTGCACCTAAAGACACTACTATTGTACCATTCATCTCAGCTGGAGGCCCAATCCGGACCATTCAACAATTAGGCTCTAGCCTACCATAAGTTTCTTAATATCCCCCCCCCCCACTGGTCAACCGGGTAAACTAGAGATTGTCTAACTGCTAATTCTTCATATAACTGCCTTCTATTATACTCAACACTCTAGCCACCTAATACTACTCTGACCTCATTATGGATTGCCAAGCTTTGGACTACACCATCAAAGGCCTGTTAGCAGACCTGGGACGGAAAATGCAAGTATACTTTGACAGTCTATACCAGTCGCTTCTCTCAGAGGACACCACAGATGTTACTGGAATATGGGAGAGTGGAGACGGAGACAATCCATGATACCACACCTCAAGCATTTGACCCATCAACTGGATCTCTGACCAGACCGCAGATTGCTAGTGAGAGCTCGCAAAATGCCAGAAGGTGCGACGGCCCTGCTCTTGCTTTTGAGGAAAAGCTTAGATCGGCTGCTCAACGGCTACCACGACTAGCCAGTATATCTCCTTCTACAAAGAAATTGCAGCCCACCGGAGATTTTGCTATTACGCATGTAGTGTCTGCACAGAACTTTGTAGCTTTCTTCACTAGCCACCTCTATATCGTTAGCTTTGGAATTAAGTGGCACTCCTCAGCGATTTTTCTGTGTAAGGTCCGGGAAAGCATATACTCTGAATTGGGCTCGCCACAGGACTTCATTAAGCTTCAGAAAATTGGAATTGAGTAATGTTTCTTGCACACTGTCACTGATAGTCCTTATTAACAGCGAACTATCACCGTTGATTGTGGACTGTCCCTTTTCATTTAGTTGCTAACTTGGTTTTAATTACTATATGGACTAATTACATACCACAATAAGTCTGAGACTACCCCTTATACTGTGGACTTTATTTAGCTCTCAGTAGTGTGTCTAAAACACATAGCACTCATTCGGCTAAATTATGAGTTGTGCGTTAAGGTAAAAAAGCAGCGTTAAGAGGTCCTAACGCTGTTTTTTTACGCCCGCTGCTATTATGAGTCTTGAAGGTTTAGGGTCACCGCACACTTCTTTGGCCTTACCGCAAAACGACTTACGTAAACTTCGTAAAGTATTTTTTCTATGGGACTTCCATAGCGCCGGTATTACGAGTCTGTCCTGGGAGGCCAAAAAGTGAGCGGTACACCCTACCCAGTCAAGAGTCCTAACGCATTTAAAAGTCAGTAGTTAAGAGTTTTATGGTACAACGCCGTAACATAAAACTCATAACTAAAGTGCTAAAAAGTACACTAACACCCATAAACTACCTATTAACCCCTAAACCGAGGCCCTCCCGCATCGCAAACACTAAAATAATTTTTTTAACCCCTAATCTGCTGCTCCGGACACCGCCACCACCTACATTATATTTATGAACCCCTAATCTGCTGCCCCCAACATCGCCGACACCTACATTATATTTATTAACCCCTAATCTGCCGCCCCCAATGTCGCCGCAACCTACCTACACTTATTAACCCATAATCTTCCGCCCCCAATGTCGCCGCCACTATAATAAACATATTAACCCCTAAACCTCCGCACTCCCGCCTCACAAACATTAGTTAAATATTATTAACCCCTAATCTGTCTTCCCTAACATCGCCGCCACCTACCTACATTTATTAACCCCTAATCTGTCGCCCCCAACGTTGCCGCCACTATGCTAAATGTATTAACCCCTAAACCTAAGTCTAACCCTAACACCCCCTAACAAATATAATTTAAATAAATCTAAATTATATTATTTAAACTAAATACTTACAAGTATTTAGTAAGTATTTAGTATTTAAAACTAAATACTTACATATAAAATAAACCCTAAGCTAGCTACAATATAACTAATAGTTACATTGTAGCTAGCTTAGGGTTTATTTTTGGATAGGCATTGCCCTTAAAAGGGCAGTTAGCTCTTTTGCAGGCCCAAAGTCCCTAACCTAAAAATAAAATCCACCCAATACACCCTTAAAAAAACCTAACACTAATCCCCTGAAGATCGACTTACAGTTCTGAAGACCTGACATCCATCCTCAAGGAAGCGGCAGAAGTCTTCATCCAACCGGGCCGAAGTCCTCAACGAAGCCCGGAGAAGTCTTCATCCAAGCCAGGGCGAAGTGGTGCTCCAGACGGGCAGAAGTCTTCATCCAGACGGCATCTTCTATCTTCATCCATCCGACGCGGAACGGGTCCAACTTCAAGACATCCGACGCGGAGCATCCTCTTCATCCGACGAATGAAGGTTCCTTTAAGTGACGTCATCCAAGATGGCGTCCCTTAGATTACGATTGGCTGATAGAATTCTATCAGCCAATCGGAATTAAGGTAGAAAAAATACTATTGGCTGATGCAATCAGCCAATAGGATTGAAGTTCAATCCTATTGGCTGATCCAATCAGCCAATAGGATTGAGCTTGCATTCTATTGGCTGATTGGAACAGCCAATAGAATGTGAGCGCAATCCTATTGGCTGATTGCTTCAGCCAAAAGGATTTTTTCTACCCTAATTCCGATTGGCTGATAGAATTCTAATTGTAATTTGTTTATTATTTTCTGTAATTTAGTGGGGTTAGCTAATTTAATTTAGGTAATAGTATTTAATTTAGTTAATTTATTTAATTGTAGTGTAGTGTTAGGTGCTATTGTAACTTAGGTTAGGTTTTATTTTACAGGTACTTTTGTATTTATTTTAGCTAGGTAGTTATTAAATAGTTAATAACTATTTAATAACTATTCTACCTAGTTAAAATAAATACAAACTTGCCTGTAAAATAAAAATTAACCCTAAGATAGCTACAATGTAACTATTAGTTATATTGTAGCTAGATAAGGGTTTATTTTATAGGTTAGTATTTAGTTTTAAATAGGAATAATTTAGCTAATTATAGTAATTTTATTTAGATTTATTAAAATTATATTTAAGTTAGGGGGAGTTAGGTTTAGACTTAGGTTAATGTAGGTGTCTGCGATGTTGGGGGCAGCAGATTAGGGGTTCAAAAATATAATGTAGGAGACGGTGGTGTCCGGAGCGGCAGATTAGGGGTTAATAAGAATAATGTAGGTGTCTGCGATGTCGGGGGCGGCAGATTAAGGGTTAATAAGTGTAAGATTAAGGGTTTTTAGACTCGGGGTTCATGTTAGGGTGTTGGATGTAAACATACATTTTATTTCCCCATAGGAATCAATGGGGCTGCGTTACTGAGTTTTATGCTGCTTTTTTGCAGGTGTTAGACTTTTTCTCAGCCGGCTCTCCGTATTGATTCCTATGGGGAAATCGTGCACAAGCACGTACGACCAGATCACCGCTAACTTAAGCAGCGCTGGTATTGAAGTGCGGTAAGGAGAAGGGCAGTTCTGTTCTATGCATGTACCGTTATGTTATTGCTATTTTACTTCACTTGCTCTTTCTGTCTCATTTCATGTTCTTTGACAGAACTTGTATTATTTGTTGTGCGATCACATTATACTAAGCCACATTTTTCTTGATACCAGTTAAGAGGCGTCTAATTTTCCCTATGACAGCTATACAGCCTGATATAATCTGTATACATTTTCATTACCCTCTATGTTTATAGCTTGATGTACATTCACTAATATATATTCAACCATTAGGAGCACCTATATTATACCACCTCACCTTAAAAGCATGCAGTTTGTGGCCAAAACGGCATGTTACAGATTTACTAGTGAATATAGTTATTACGTGCAACATACTGCGCCCTACTAGTACTTATTAATTAACTACACTTCATCTCAAGCTTTATTTTAAGCCTGGCATATTTTTTCCAAACATAAACCTAGACCTTTGTAAAGAATATAAACGCAGAGGCATCTTCACACCTCTTAGAATTCTAGATATGTCTGCAATACTATTTTCGTCTCATGCTTTTTTTTTTTCTTTTTTAACAATCCTCAATGAAAGATTATTATAATTTTAAAAAATATGACGCGGGATTCAAGCATAATTCCAGTTGACCCTTTGATAAATATACCCCTAAGTATTTTTTCACGCTCCATTGAAGTCTATGGGGGAATACTCAATATTTCTAGTTCGGCTTTTTGCGTGTGTTGTGTTAGTGTTCGTTCAAAATATTTTTACTTTCAACTTGTAATAAAAAGCTTACTTCTAGCGGAGTTAAAGGGACATTGTACACTAGATTTTTCTTTGTATAAATGTGTTTTAGATGATCCATTTATAAAGCCCATCTGGGGGTGTTTTTGTAAACATGTATAGTCTTGTTTTTTTTAGATAAAATTGTGCTAATTTTCAGACTCCTAACCAAGCCCCACATTTTTATATGTATACTGATGTATACAGACTACACATTGCTTCTGTTTGTAAAATAAATTAATACATTTATATCGTTCTCTTATTGGACAAAACAAAGGTGATAAAATAAATAACACGCAAGGCTTTTCAAAAGTCCTTAGAGAAGTGACTTATGATACACATGTAAAATAATGGCAGAACACGTGCCACCCACAGCTCACCTAGTGTTCTTCACCCAGTATTCTGCAGTTACGTTTAATGCGGCCCTCTCTCCTCATCCTCTACTTTTCAGATAACTGTTTGCCTGATGTGTAGGTGCACAAGCCAGGCCCAACACTAGCATCACATAGAAAAACAACTGAGACAGCCTCTTTTGGCCCAATAGAGTTGTGGGCATAGCTGAAATGTTTCTGCAGGTCTTGTGTATTCTCTAAACATTTTACCATTGCAGTTCTCGCTGTTTCGCCCCCCCCCCCAACTAAAAAGTGACAAGATTTTGTTAAAATACTCAATAGATTTACTACCTTCGTAGGAAAATGCATTATATGAAAATAGAGGTGGTTGCAAGCAGAGTCATTTTATTTGTATTGGCTGCAGGATTTAATTTGTAAAGTGCAGCCCCTGCTCCCTGCTAATGTCACTCTCCCCAGCAAAATCTCCCTTTCCAGAAAACTTAATTACTTTCTATGGAAAACTTCTCACCCCTCGCAGGGAGAGCACCTTTTCTTAGGGAATTCCCTGAGGGTAGCATGATTTTTCAGGCCTAACCCAGGAAAGCTTTGAAAATTGGGCATAAGAGTGATCCGGAGAAATGGGCATGGGCCTAGATTCAATACAAAACTTGCAGCAAATTCTCATTTTGAAAATTGCAGCATTAACAAAGATTTGTACAGCTCCATTTTTTTTAAATTGAACATCATCTTTCTAGTAATTGTTAATTTTTTGGAGCATACAATGAGTTCACTGTAGGGATACTGTTTTTGCTAAAAAAAAATCCCACAAAACATTTAAGAACAAATTAATTATCACAAAAACAATTTCAAACATTAGAGAACAAATTGATTAAAGGAACATGAAACCCAAATTTTCTTTCATGATTCAGATAGGGTATGCAATTTTAAACAACTTTGTAATTTAATTCTATTATCACGTGTTCTTCATTCTCTTTGTAACTTTTGTTAAAAAGCAGGGATGTAATCTCAGGAGAACTATATGGCAGCAGTTGTGCAAGAATGTTATACGTCCGTAAGAGCACTAGATGGCAGGAATATTTCCTGTTCTAGACGCCTACCTAGGTATCTCTTCAACAATGAATCACATGGGAACAAAGCAGATGTGATAAAATAAGTAAACTGAAAACTTTTCTTTAAATTGTAGGCTCTGTCTGAAACACAAAAGAAAATATTTGGGTTTCATATCCCTTTAATAAAATAGTGGTCAAAACTGCAAGACGAGATGCAGTACAGGAGCAATAGAGTGTTTCATGTTGGGCATAAGAGTTAGTGAAATATCTCAGCTGGGACTCTAGAATGCAGAGGAGAAACTAGAAACCACAGGGCCCAGGTGCAAGAACCTAAGAAGGGCCCCCCACCCCCAACAAAAAGGTGAATTTGATACATATCTTAGATAGTCTGACCCCCTAATACTGTATATAGTGACACTGTTTAACCCACCAGTACTGTATATAGTGACACTGTTTAACCCACCAGTACTGTATATAGTGACACTGTCTAACCCACCAGTACTGTATATAGTGACACTGTTTAACCCACCAGTACTGTATATAGTGAGTCAGTGACACAGTCTGTAATCTGCCGGTGAGATGGTCTGACCCCCTATTACTGTATATAGTGACACTGTTTAACCCACCAGTACTGTATATAGTGACACTGTTTAACCCACCAGTACTGTATATAGTGACACTGTTTAACCCACCAGTACTGTATATAGTGACACTGTTTAACCCACCAGTACTGTATATAGTGAGTCAGTGACACAGTCTGTAATCTGCCGGTGAGATGGTCTGACCCCCTATTACTGTATATAGTGACACTGTTTAACCCACCAGTACTGTATATAGTGAGTCAGTGACACAGTCTGTAATCTGCCGGTAAGATGGTCTGACCCCCTATTACTGTATATAGTGACACTGTTTAACCCACCAGTACTGTATATAGTGACACTGTTTAACCCACCAGTACTGTATATAGTGACACTGTTTAACCCACCAGTACTGTATATAGTGAGTCAGTGACACAGTCTGTAATCTGCCGGTGAGATGGTCTGACCCCCTATTACTGTATATAGTGACACTGTTTAACCCACCAGTACTGTATATAGTGACACTGTTTAACCCACCAGTACTGTATATAGTGAGTCAGTGACACAGTCTGTAATCTGCCGGTGACATGGTCTGACCCCCTATTACTGTATATAGTGACACTGTTTAACCCACCAGTACTGTATATAGTGAGTCAGTGACACAGTCTGTAATCTGCCGGTAAGATGGTCTGACCCCCTATTACTGTATATAGTGACACTGTTTAACCCACCAGTACTGTATATAGTGACACTGTTTAACCCACCAGTACTGTATATAGTGACACTGTTTAACCCACCAGTACTGTATATAGTGAGTCAGTGACACAGTCTGTAATCTGCCGGTGAGATGGTCTCCCCCCCTATTACTGTATATAGTGACACTGTTTAACCCACCAGTACTGTATATAGTGACACTGTTTAACCCACCAGTACTGTATATAGTGAGTCAGTGACACAGTCTGTAATCTGCCGGTGAGATGGTCTGACCCCTATTACTGTATATAGTGACACTGTTTAACCCACCAGTACTGTATATAGTGAGTCAGTGAAAGTCTGTAATCTGCCGGTGAGATGGTCTGACCCCCTAATACTGTATATAGTGACACTGTTTAACCCACCAGTACTGTATATAGTGAGTCAGTGACACAGTCTGTAATCTGCCGGTGAGATGGTCTGACCCCCTATTACTGTATATAGTGACACTGTTTAACCCACCAGTACTGTATATAGTGACACTGTTTAACCCACCAGTACTGTATATAGTGAGTCAGTGACACAGTCTGTAATCTGCTGGTGAGATGGTCTGACCCCCTATTACTGTATATAGTGACACTGTTTAACCCACCAGTACTGTATATAGTGAGTCAGTGACACAGTCTGTAATCTGCCGGTGAGATGGTCTGACCCCCTATTACTGTATATAGTGACACTGTTTAACCCACCAGTACTGTATATAGTGAGTCAGTGACACAGTCTGTAATCTGCCGGTGAGATGGTCTGACCCCCTATTACTGTATATAGTGACACTGTTTAACCCACCAGTACTGTATATAGTGAGTCAGTGACACAGTCTGTAATCTGCTGGTGAGATGGTCTGACCCCCTATTACTGTATATAGTGACACTGTTTAACCCACCAGTACTGTATATAGTGAGTCAGTGACACAGTCTGTAATCTGCCGGTAAGATGGTCTGACCCCCTATTACTGTATATAGTGACACTGTTTAACCCACCAGTACTGTATATAGTGACACTGTTTAACCCACCAGTACTGTATATAGTGAGTCAGTGACACAGTCTGTAATCTGCCGGTGAGATGGTCTGACCCCCTATTACTGTATATAGTGACACTGTTTAACCCACCAGTACTGTATATAGTGACACTGTTTAACCCACCAGTACTGTATATAGTGAGTCAGTGACACAGTCTGTAATCTGCCGGTGACATGGTCTGACCCCCTATTACTGTATATAGTGACACTGTTTAACCCACCAGTGCTGTATATAGTGAGTCAGTGACACAGTCTGTAATCTGCCGGTAAGATGGTCTGACCCCCTATTACTGTATATAGTGACACTGTTTAACCCACCATTACTGTATATAGTGACACTGTTTAACCCACCAGTACTGTATATAGTGACACTGTTTAACCCACCAGTACTGTATATAGTGAGTCAGTGACACAGTCTGTAATCTGCCGGTGAGATGGTCTCCCCCCCTATTACTGTATATAGTGACACTGTTTAACCCACCAGTACTGTATATAGTGACACTGTTTAACCCACCAGTACTGTATATAGTGAGTCAGTGACACAGTCTGTAATCTGCCGGTGAGATGGTCTGACCCCTATTACTGTATATAGTGACACTGTTTAACCCACCAGTACTGTATATAGTGAGTCAGTGAAAGTCTGTAATCTGCCGGTGAGATGGTCTGACCCCCTAATACTGTATATAGTGACACTGTTTAACCCACCAGTACTGTATATAGTGAGTCAGTGACACAGTCTGTAATCTGCCGGTGAGATGGTCTGACCCCCTATTACTGTATATAGTGACACTGTTTAACCCACCAGTACTGTATATAGTGACACTGTTTAACCCACCAGTACTGTATATAGTGAGTCAGTGACACAGTCTGTAATCTGCTGGTGAGATGGTCTGACCCCCTATTACTGTATATAGTGACACTGTTTAACCCACCAGTACTGTATATAGTGACACTGTTTAACCCACCAGTACTGTATATAGTGAGTCAGTGACACAGTCTGTAATCTGCCGGTGAGATGGTCTGACCCCCTATTACTGTATATAGTGACACTGTTTAACCCACCAGTACTGTATATAGTGAGTCAGTGACACAGTCTGTAATCTGCCGGTGAGATGGTCTGACCCCCTATTACTGTATATAGTGACACTGTTTAACCCACCAGTACTGTATATAGTGAGTCAGTGACACAGTCTGTAATCTGCCGGTGAGATGGTCTGACCCCCTATTACTGTATATAGTGACACTGTTTAACCCACCAGTACTGTATATAGTGAGTCAGTGACACAGTCTGTAATCTGCTGGTGAGATGGTCTGACCCCCAATTACTGTATATAGTGACACTGTTTAACCCACCAGTACTGTATATAGTGAGTCAGTGACACAGTCTGTAATCTGCTGGTGAGATGGTCTGACCCCCTAATACTGTATATAGTGACACTGTTTAACCCACCAGTACTGTATATAGTGAGTCAGTGACACAGTCTGTAATCTGCCGGTGAGATGGTCTGACCCCCTATTACTGTATATAGTGACACTGTTTAACACACCAGTACTGTATATAGTGACACTGTTTAACCCACCAGTACTGTATATAGTGAGTCAGTGACACAGTCTGTAATCTGCCGGTGAGATGGTCTGACCCCCTATTACTGTATATAGTGACACTGTTTAACCCACCAGTACTGTATATAGTGACACTGTTTAACCCACCAGTACTGTATATAGTGAGTCAGTGACACAGTCTGTAATCTGCCGGTGAGATGGTCTGACCCCCTATTACTGTATATAGTGACACTGTTTAACCCACCAGTACTGTATATAGTGACACTGTTTAACCCACCAGTACTGTATATAGTGAGTCAGTGACACAGTCTGTAATCTGCTGGTGAGATGGTCTGACCCCCTATTACTGTATATAGTGACACTGTTTAACCCACCAGTACTGTATATAGTGAGTCAGTGACACAGTCTGTAATCTGCCGGTGAGATGGTCTGACCCCTAAATACTGTATATAGTGACACTGTTTAACCCACCACTACTGTATATAGTGACACTGTTTAATCCACCACTACTGTATATAGTGACACTGTTTAACCCACCAGTACTGTATATAGTGACACTTTTTAACCCACCACTACTGTATATAGTGACACTGTTTAATCCACCACTACTGTATATAGTGAGTCAGTGACACAGTCTGTAATCTGCCGGTGAGATGGTCTGACCCCCTATTACTGTATATAGTGACACTGTTTAACCCACCAGTACTGTATATAGTGAGTCAGTGACACAGTCTGTAATCTGCTGGTGAGATGGTCTGACCCCCTATTACTGTATATAGTGACACTGTTTAACCCACCAGTACTGTATATAGTGACACTGTTTAACCCACCAGTACTGTATATAGTGAGTCAGTGACACAGTCTGTGAGAGGGTCTGACCCCCTATTACTGTATATAGTGACACTGTTTAGCCCACCAGTACTGTATATAGTGACACTGTTTAACCCACCAGTACTGTATATAGTGACACTGTTTAACCCACCACTACTGTATATAGTGACACTGTTTAACCCACCACTACTGTATATAGTGACACTGTTTAATCCACCAGTACTGTATATAGTGACACTGTTTAACCCACCAGTACTGTATATAGTGACACTGTTTAACCCACCAGTACTGTATATAGTGAGTCAGTGACACAGTCTGTAATCTGCCGGTGAGATGGTCTGACCCCCTATTACTGTATATAGTGACACTGTTTAACCCACCAGTACTGTATATAGTGAGTCAGTGACACAGTCTGTAATCTGCCGGTGAGATGGTCTGACCCCCTATTACTGTATATAGTGACACTGTTTAACCCACCAGTACTGTATATAGTGAGTCAGTGACACAGTCCGTAATCTGCCGGTGAGATGGTCTGACCCCCTATTACTGTATATAGTGACACTGTTTAACCCACCAGTACTGTATATAGTGACACTGTTTAACCCACCAGTACTGTATATAGTGACAGTTTAACCCACCAGTACTGTATATAGTGAGTTAGTGACACAGTCTGTAATCTGCTGGTGAGATGGTCTGACCCCCTATTACTGTATATAGTGACACTGTTTAACCCACCAGTACTGTATATAGTGAGTCAGTGACACAGTCTGTAATCTGCCGGTGAGATGGTCTGAACCCCTATTACTGTATATAGTGACACTGTTTAACCCACCAGTACTGTATATAGTGAGTCAGTGACACAGTCTGTAATCTGCCGGTGAGATGGTCTGACCCCCTATTACTGTATATAGTTACACTGTCTAACCCACCAGTACTGTATATAGTGAGTCAGTGACACAGTCTGTAATCTGCTGGTGAGATGGTCTGACCCCCTATTACTGTATATAGTGACACTGTTTAACCCACCAGTACTTTATATAGTGACACTGTTTAACCCACCAGTACTGTATATAGTGACACTGTTTAACCCACCAGTACTGTATATAGTGAGTCAGTGACACAGTCTGTAATCTGCCGGTGAGATGGTCTGACCCCCTATTACTGTATATAGGGACACTGTTTAACCCACCAGTACTGTATATAGTGAGTCAGTGACACAGTCTGTAATCTGCCGGTGAGATGGTCTGACACCCTTATAACTGTATATAGTGACACTGTTTAACCCACCAGTACTGTATATAGTGACACTGTTTAACCCACCAGTACTGTATATAGTGAGTCAGTGACACAGTCTGTAATCTGCCGGTGAGATGGTCTGACCCCCTATTACTGTATATAGTGACACTGTTTAACCCACCAGTACTGTATATAGTGAGTCAGTGACACAGTCTGTAATCTGCCGGTGAGATGGTCTGACCCCTATTACTGTATATAGTGACACTGTTTAACCCACCAGTACTGTATATAGTGAGTCAGTGACACAGTCTGTAATCTGCCGGTGAGATGGTCTGACCCCCTAATACTGTATATAGTGACACTGTTTAACCCACCAGTACTGTATATAGTGAGTTAGTGACTCAGTTTGTAATCTGCCGGTGAGATGGTCTGACCCCCTAATACTGTATATAGTGACACTGTTTAACCCACCAGTACTGTATATAGTATATAGTACTGCCGGTGATATGGCTGGCCTGACCCTACCCGCCCCAGTACTTTATAAAGTGACCACAGTAGTCTGTGACATAACTCCAGCCCCCCCCATACTGTATATAGTGGTACTGTTTAGTGACACTGTTTACCCCCCGCCCCCCATGCTGTAGTAACAAGGTCTGTAATTTGCTGGTTCCACAAACAAACACAAATACATGCATAAATACACACACAGTCACCTACATACGTACATACACAGTTACATACATGCATAAATACACATAAAGTCACATACATACATATATATGCAAAAATACACATACAGTCACATACATACATAAATACACACAGTCACATACATACATACACACAGTCACATACATACCCACACACATACATAAATACACACAGTCACATACATACACACACAGTCACATACATACATACACACAGTCACATACATACCCACACACATACATAAATACACACACAGTCACATACATACACACACTTACATGCATAAATACACACACACAGTCACATACATACATAGTCACATACACACACAGTCACATACACACATCCATAAATACACAGTCACATACATACATGCATAAATACACACACAGTCACATACATACACACACACATACATGCATAAATACATACACAGTCACATACACACACACATACATAAATACACACACAGTCACATACATACATACACACACATACATAAATACACACACAGTCACATACACACACATACATAAATACACACACAGTCACATACACACACACACACATACATAAATACAAACAGTCACATATACACACACACATACATAAATACATACACAGTCACATACATACATAAACACACACATACATACATAAATACACACACAGTCACATACACACACACATACATAAATACACACACACACAGTCACATACACACATAAATAAATACACACACAGTCACATACACACACACACATACATAAATACAAACACAGTCACATACATACATACACACATAAACACCAATTGGTAAAACAGAAACACTAACCCCTGTAGTCAGAGACACTAGTGAAGTATCACACTCACATGATATCAGTGCAGGCAGTGGCAGGTCAACATTTTTTATTTGTTTTAAGCTGGGCCCCCACCCTCAAGGGCCCGATCACAGCTGCGCCCTCTACACCCCCTGTAGTTCCGCTCCTGCTAGAATGCCCCCAGATGCCCCCAGCCAGCTCCTCAAGACACCTCCTATAAGTGAGACTACATTATCATAACAAGACAGAGGGCTCCATGTAGGAAGCAGTGCTCCGGAAGCCCTTGCGGGGCAGGTTTTTCACATGCAAGCCTGCTTTCTGCAATGTAAGAAGACCGCTGCTTCTTACACTCTACGTCACTTCTGAGGTGGCGAAAAGAAGTTACAGAGAGCGGACAAACAGATTCACTGCCCGTATGCACCGAAGGTGGGCGGACAGCTTGGCAAGTTGAGAAGCTGTCCTCTCCTCTTTTAATATATGGGGCTCAGAGACCTGAAAATCTGAAAATGACAAACATTTACCAAAAAGGTTTTGAAAGTGTGTTTCGCGAGAGCTGCGGCTGTAATTATTGCTTTCCCATGCCTCATGTGTGAGATATCAGGTAATTGGCATCTCAAGCACTAAAGATAATGGCAGGACATAGATCTCGTACCTTATTCCCAAAGTCGGGCATCCATGCAAGAGCACATTTTACATACAGGACAGACTTCTGTGACAATTCTACCCATGGGACACAGAGTCAAAACCAGGACTGTCCAAAGAAAATTGGGACAGATGGCAACAATGATATTTTGAGATATAAGTCATTGGTTTCACTTTTATTAACAATGAGAGTTATAGTGGGTGACTAAAAAATGATTGTACCAGGTCTTATGATTTATTAGTTCTGCCGCACAAAACAGATACATAATCACTATAGATCATATAAAAAATAAACATTAGTTTCAATTTAATTTTGGAAATAGCCTTAAAAAGCACCAATAAGCTTAACAATAATTGGGTATCTATTACATCAAGATTTGTTTGCTTATTTTTTCAATTGCAAAACCATGCAGCGCCCCAGTGATGTAGCAATAGCAAATATCAGCATACATGTTATGTAATTTAGAATGCAGCCCATAGGGGTCAATATTAGATTGTACTGAAATAGGAAAAAGTTAATCCCAGAGCTTCAACAGAAAGTTAACCCATTGGCTGCCACATAGGGCAGCAACACATTCCTATGCAACATATTATTGCCCTCTTTGGCAGACGTAGAGTTAAAGCAACAAGATATAATAAATAGGCTGCCCAAATGAAATGTTGATCAAACAGACAGTTGGCTTGCTGTAAAGGAAGATCGAATTCTACATTTCCAATTAAATCCTTTCATCCGTCTTGTCATTTCCAATAAAGGGATTTGTATGAAAATCTGAGGGGTGAAACAGAAAGCTGTTTAACAAAAACAATGATTTCAAAAGACTTTTCGTATCGCTGTCTTGATTTTCAATCTGCTGTTCTGCTTTCTTACTGCTATGTTGTTACTGCTTTATAACAAAGAAGAAAATGTACTAGTGTGCACTCGTAGCGAACAAGACATAGGAATTTCAACAATTTCACCTAAGTGGTAGGTGTAGCTCATAAGGTCCTTAAAAATGTTCAAATTTTTGTGTCATTTATCAACAAGTACATTTTTTTAATGAGCGTAAAGGTACATTACGTACTGTTAATTCAAATGTTATCGTCACTAACACATATATAAAAAGTATGTGCACTTACATTGTTCCCATGATATTCTTTGTTGAAAAGATACTTAGGTAGGTGTCAAGGGCACTACATGGCAGGATACAGTGCTGCCATCTAGTGTTCTTCCAAATGGATAACATTCTTGCAGAACTGTTGCTATATAGTGCTCTAGACACGTGCTGGGGTGGGGTGTTTGAAAAAAAAACAGCACTGAAAAGAGCCTTACTTTGCGGTCTATGGGAACTGTGTGTTCCATGTAAATATATATACATACACATATTAACACATACATATAGAAGTATATAAGCATATACATATATTTTTAAAATTGCTGACCATCGCTACACAACTTACCCCTTTCGCTGAGCTTAGGTTCTGAGCATCAAGGCTCCCATTGGAGCCTATGGAAGCATGCGCTTGTGAGCGCAATGCTTCCGTGCAATATGAATGCAAGGTCGCGTTCACATTGCACCTGACTTGCAATACCATTTCACATTTGCATGCCTTGGTCTTACAAAGTGGAGCTCAAATATTGCTTTAGCGAAAGTGATATTTTGTGCTCCATTTATAATCTGGCCCTATGTGTTTAATCCTTTAGAAGCACTAAAATAGATAATAAAAAAGGGAATTTCTTTACACTAAAATGCCCCTTTAAAGGGAGATCAAATTTAAACTTTAATGATTCAGATAAAGTATGACATTTTAAACAACTTTCTAACTTACTTATATTATCAACTATCCTATGTTCTCTTGAAATCCTTTATTGAAAAGCATACCTAAGTAGGCTCCAGAGCAGCAATGCCCTATTGGGTGTTAGCTGCTGATTGTTGACTGCACATATATGCCTCTTGTCATTGGCTCACCCATTATGTTCATCTAGCTCCCAGTAGCACATTGCTGCTCCTTCAACAAAGGATATCAAGAGAATTAAGCAAATTTAATAATAGAAGTAAATTAGAAAGTTGTTTAAAATTATATGCTCTATCTGCATCATAATTCAGAACTTCCCAATTTATTTCCATTATCAAATGTAGCTGTTTCTATTGGCTTCTTTGCTGAAACATTCCATACATGCATACTAAGGTAGGTTTGAATGTGTGCACGTGACTAGAGCACTATAAGGCAGCAGTATTTGCAACAATATTTGTAACAATGTTATATTTATGGTTTATCTGCTATTATGGGCTTTAAAATAACTAAATAGCAATTAAAGGGACAGTAAACATCTTGTGATTACAACATTGATTAACATATCAGCCAATTCTAAAAGTTATTAGAACAGATAAACACCTTGTTTGCTGCAATTTTTTTCATTGGTCAAATTCCACTCACCACTTTCCTTATTCGGAGGAGTCATTCCAGACTTATATCTGGAGAAGAACGGGATTGCTTCTGTCATTCTGTTAACAAAATCTTAATTGTTTAGCTTCAGTAGAAGTGATAAGATAAAAAACTGCAAATTAGGAAGATATATATGGGGCAGGGTTAGGCTTGTAAAGCCTGCAATGTCCTCTTTCAATACTGGAAAATCCACATGTTCAGACTTTAAGGGATATTCCAGCTAAAATAGGAAACCACATGGGTGCATTTCGGTAATGAACAGAAGCAATTTTGTAATATACATGTATTAGCAAAAAGGCTTCTAATAAAAGCTATAGCTGTTTAAAAAGTGTATTTAAGTATGCACCGTGCACCAGCATTTTAAACACAACACTTGTTCGGAGAGCCTAAGGTGCTTGTACCATCTGGTAATGACTCAATTTGTTAATTGCTGACATGATACAAGTCCCACTGGTGCTCTGAGCAGCTGCATTATTTAAAATGTGAGTGCAGTGAAAATATCTAGCTATGCTTCACATGCACGTGCAGAGAAAAATGTTAACACTGAAACAGTGATAACTCTTAATAGAAGCATTTTTGCCAATACATTTATATTGCAAATATGTTCCTATTCAAAAATGCAATAAATCTATGTGCAATTATATTTTGACTGGAATGTCCCTTTATAAGGGATCAAACCAAATAATGAAAATATTTTGCATGTTTGTTTTTCTATGTTAAAGTGATGGTATACTCTCCCCTTTTTACAATCAGATCTGGAAAGTTAATGATATTTTAGATAGAGTTTAATTCATCAGTTGTAACGAAGATGCGCTATAAGTTACTTTTTAATGTAGCGCTTAACTTCAAAAGTCAATTTTTCTGTGAGCTAACGGTTTAAATTGTTGTCCAATCAGCGCTTTAGCTATTAAACTACATCTAAAATATTGCTAAAATTCAGTTTTAATAAAGGGGGGAGTTTAGCTTGAAGCATTTTATATGATTGATGTGTATACATTCCCTTTAATTAGATAAATGTTCAAAGGGACAGTCAACACCAGAATTTTTGTTGTTTTAAAAGAAAAATAATCCCTTTATTACCCATTCCCCAGTTTTGCATAACCACCACAGTTATATTAATACACATTTTACCTCTGTGATTACCTTGTATCTACGCCTCTGCAGACTGCCCCCTTTTATTTTATTTTCATTTTAGCCAATCAATGCTCACTCCAGGGTAACTTCATGTGCATGAGCTCAATGTTATCTATATGAAACATGTGAACTAATGCCCTCTAGTGGTCAAAATGCATTCAGATTAGAGGCAGTCTTCAAGGTCTAAGAAATTAGCATATGAACCTCCTAGGTTTAGCTTTCAACTAAGAATACCAAGAGAACAAAGCAAAATTGGTGATAAAAGTAAATTGGGAAGTTGTTTAAAATTACATGCCCTATTTGAATCATGGAAGTTTTTTGGGGGACTTGAATGTCCCTTTAAGCAGAGAAATAATCCAAATAAGAAATTGGGTTGAAAAAATACAAATAATGCTTAGGTGTAAAAAATATATAAATACATCACTGACTGTTGCCGTTAAAGGGACAGTGAACCCACATTTTTTTCTTTCATGATTCAGATAGAGCAGCTTTTTTAAGCAACTTTCTAATTTACTCCTATCATCAATTTTTCTTCGTTCTCGTGGTATCTTTATTTGAAAAAGCAAGAAAGTAAGTTTACAAGCCGGCCGGCACATCATTGGTTCATTACCTGGGTAGCGCTTGCTGATTAGTGGCCAAATGTACACAGGTGCTGAACCAAAGATGGCCGGGCTTGTAAGCTTACATTTCTTGTTTTTTTTGCACCCCCATTAAAGTAAATCTAACCATTGCAGTATACATCACAAAGGCAAAACAGAGCAACCCGAAGTTTAAACAAATGATATATAAATATATAATGCGGAAGAGTGAAGGACAGAGGGACAGACTACAAAGCTCTGGACAGTGACGCATCGTTTGTTGGAAAATATGCTTACCTTACCTGACATGCTAGTTGACTGGTTTGGCACTCTACTAGTTAGCTGACTGTTTGGTCACTCTACTAGTTAGCTGACTGTTTGGGCACTCTACTGGTTAGCTGACTGGTTGGGCACTCTACTAGTTACACTGGTTGGGCACTATACTAGTTAGCTGACTGGTTGGGCACTCTACTAGTTAGCTGACTGGTTTGGCACTCTACTAGTTACACTAGTTAGGCACTATACTAGTTAGCTGACTGGTTGGTCACTCTAATAGTTAGCTGACTGGTTGGTCACTCTACTAGTTAGCTGAATGGTTGGGCACTCTACTAGTTACACTAGTTAGGCACTATACTAGTTAGCTGACTGGTTGGTCACTCTAATAGTTAGCTGACTGGTTGGTCACTCTACTAGTTAGCTGACTGGTTGGGCACTCTACTAGTTAGTTGACTGGTTGGGCACTCTACTAGTTAGCTGACAGGTTGGGTTGGGCACTCTACTAGTTAGCTGACTGGTTGGACACGCTACTAGTTAGCTGACTGTTTGTGCTAGTTACACTAGTTAGGCACTATACTAGTTAGCTGACTGGTTGGTCACTCTACTAGTTAGCTGACTGGTTGGGCACTACTAGTTAGCTGACTGGTTGGACACGCTACTAGTTAGCTGACTGTTTGTGCACTCTACTAGTTAGCTAACTGGTTGGGCACTCTACTAGTTACACTGGTTGGAGACTATACTAGTTAGCTGACTGGTTGGGCACTCTACTAGTTACAATGGTTGGGCACTCTACTAGTTAGCTGACTGGTTTGGCACTCTACTAGTTACACTGGTTGGGTACTATACTAGTTAGCTGACTGGTTGGGCACTCTACTTGTTAGCTTACTGGTTGGGCACTCTACTAGTTAGCTGACTGGTTGGGCACTCTACTTGTTAGCTTACTGGTTGGGCCCTCTACTAGTTTGCTGACTGGTTGGGCACTCTACTAGTTACAATGGTTGGGCACTATACTAGTTAGCTGACTGGTTTGGCACTCTACTAATTACACTGGTTGGGGACTTTACTAGTTAGCTGACTGGTTGGGTTGGGCACTCTACTAGTTAGCTGACTGGTTGGGCACTCTACTTGTGCTGACAGGTTAGGTTGGACACTACTAGCTGACAGGTTAGGTTGGACACTACTAGTTAGCTGACAGGTTAGGTTTGGCACTCTACTAGTTAGCTGACAGGTTAGGTTGGACACTACTAGTTAGCTGACTTGTTGGACACTCTACTAGTTAGCTGACAGGTTAGGTTGGGCACTCTACTAGTTAGCTGACTGGTTGGGCACTCTACTAGTTAGCTGACTGGTTGGGCACTCTACTAGTTAGCTGACTGGTTGGGCACTCTACTAGTTACACTGGTTGGGCACTATACTAGTTAGCTGACTGGTTGGGCACTCTACTAGTTAGCTGACTGGTTTGGCACTCTACTAGTTACACTAGTTAGGCACTATACTAGTTAGCTGACTGGTTGGTCACTCTACTAGTTAGCTGACTGGTTGGGCACTCTACTAGTTAGTTGACTGGTTGGGCACTCTACTAGTTAGCTAACAGGTTGGGCACTCTACTAGTTAGCTGACTGGTTGGACACTCTACTAGTTGGCTGACTGGTTGGACACTCTACTAGTTAGCTGACAGGTTGGGCACTCTACTAGTTAGCTGACTGGTTGGGCACTACTAGTTAGCTGACTGGTTGGACACTCTACTAGTTGGCTGACTGGTTGGACACGCTACTAGTTGGCTGACTGGTTGGACACTCTACTAGTTAGCTGACAGGTTGGGCACTCTACTAGTTAGCTGACTGGTTGGGCACTACTAGTTAGCTGACTGGTTGGACACTCTACTAGTTGGCTGACTGGTTGGACACGCTACTAGTTAGCTAACCCCCAGGGGGGTTTCATTTGGCACTCTACTAGTTAGGCACTATACTAGTTAGCTGACTGGTTGGTCACTCTACTAGTTAGCTGACTGGTTGGGCACTCTACTTGTAGCTAACCTACTAGTTAGCTGACTGGTTGGGCACTCTACTAGTTAGTTGACTGGTTGGGCACTCTACTTGTGCTGACAAGTTAGGTTGGACACTACTAGTTAGCTGACAGGTTAGGTTGGGCACTCTTCTAGTTAGCTGACTGGTTGGGCACTCTACTAGTTAGCTGACAGGTTGGGTTGGGCACTCTACTAGTTAGCTGACTGGTTGAGCACTACTAGTTAGCTGACTGGTTGGACACTCTACTAGTTGGCTGACAGGTTGGGCACTCTACTAGTTAGCTGACTAGTTGGAGGGGTTGGGCACTCTACTATTTAGCTGACTGGTTGGACACTTTACTAGTTGGCTGACAGGTTGGGTTGGGCACTCTACTAGTTAGCGGACTGTTTGGGCACTCTACTAGTTAGCTGACTGGTTGGGCACTCTACTAGTTAGCTGACTGGTTGGGCACTCTACCTGTTGCTAATAGACAACAGTAGATCAGCAGGGCCATAAGGCTCATTATTATTAATGTTACACAACCGCGTGTTGCACGAGTAGCTTGGGGAGACAAGTTACATTAAAACCGTTGCTGAATAGTTTCCTGGTTAACACTCAAGCTTAAACTTTTTAGTTACGGGGCCGGGAGGGCCGAACTGTAGTCCTTGGGCCGCATGTTGGTCAAGCGTCGTATACTTTACTGTGTGCTCAGTGTTGATGTCGGTGGATGTGATGCACCCTACAGCCAGCAGGTGACGCTGTGACCTACAGAGAGTCCCAGAGCTCAGACCAGGAAGCAGCCAGTGAGTAACCATAGAGCGGCAGAGCAGCAGCATCAGTAGCTGTCAGACTAATACCTGGGATTATGCACAGAACCGGGGATCTGCACTCACAGCCGGGGACGTGACAGCCCGAGACTGCTGAGGAATAGAGTATCAGAGCCTGATGCTGCTGGGAATGTGACAGCCTGCCGACCGGTCATAGGTGGCACACTGAGACTGATGGTTAGTAATGTGTTATAGAGACAGCTGGTTAGTAATGTGTGACACCTTGAGACTACTGGTTATTAATATGCACTAGAGACAGCTGGTCAGTAATATCTGACACCCTGTGACTGCAGGTTAGTAATGTGCTATAGAGACAGCTGGTCAATAATATGTGACACCTTGTGACTGCTGGTCAGTAATATGTGACACACTGAGACTGCTGGTTAGTAATATGCAATATAGACAGCTTATAAGTAATATGTGACATCCTGTGACTGCTGGTTAGTAATATGTGACACACTGAGACTGCTGGTTAGTAATATGTGACACACTGAGACTGCTGGTTAGTAATATGCAATATAGACAGCTTATAAGTAATAAGTGACATCCTGTGACTGCTGGTTAGTAATATGCAATATAGACAGCTTATAAGTAATATGTGACACCCTGTGGCTGCTGGTTAGTAATATGTGACACACTGAGACTGCTGGTTAGTAATATGCAATATAGACAGCTTATAAGTAATATGTGACACCCTGTGACTGCTGGTTAGTAATATGTGACACACTGAGACTGCTGGTTAGTAATATGTGACACACTGAGACTGCTGGTTAGTAATATGCAATATAGACAGCTTATAAGTAATATGTGACACCCTGTGACTGCTGGTTAGTAATATGCAATATAGACAGCTTATAAGTAATATGTGACACCCTGTGGCTGCTGGTTAGTAATATGTGACACACTGAGACTGCTGGTTAGTAATATGCAATATAGACAGCTGATAAGTCATATGTGACACCCTGTGACTGCTGGTTAGTAATGTGTGATAGAAACAGCTGCTTAGTAATATGTGACACCCTGAGACTGCTGGTTATTAATATGCACTAGAGATAGCTGGTTAGTAATATTTAACACCCTATGACTGCAGGTTAGTAATGTGCTATTGAGACAGCTGGTCAGTAAAATGTGACACGCTGTGACTGCTGGTCGGTAATATGTGACACACTGAGACTGCTGGTTAGTAATATGCAATATAGACATCTGGTCAGTAATATTTGACACCCTGTGACTGCAGGTTAGTAATATGCAATAGAGACAGACAGTCAGTAATATGTGACACGCTGTGACTGCTAGTCAGTAATATGTGACACGCTGTGACTGCTAGTCAGTAATATGTGACACGCTGTGACTGCTAGTCAGTAATATGTGACACGCTGTGACTGCTAGTCAGTAATATGTGACACGCTGTGACTGCTAGTCAGTAATATGTGACACGCTGTGACTGCTAGTCAGTAATATGTGACACGCTGTGACTGCTAGTCAGTAATATGCACTAGAGACAGCTGGTCAGTAATATGTGACACACTGAGACTGCTGGTTAGTAATATGCAATATAGATAGCTGATAAGTAATATGTGACACCCTGTGACTGCAGGTTAGTAATGTGCTATAGAGACAGCTGGTCAGTGATATGTGACACGCTGTGACTGCTGGTCAGTAATATGAGACACACTGAGACTGCTGATTAGTAATATGCAATATAGACAGCTGGTCAGTAATATGTGACACACTGAGACTGCTGGTTACTAATATGCAATATAGACAGCTGGTCAGTAATATGTGACGCCCTGTGACTGCTGGTTAGTAATATGCAATGGATACAGCTAGTCAGTAATATATGATAGCCTGAGACTACTTGTCAGTAATGTGTGATAGAGACTGCTGGTTAGTGATATGTGACACCCTGTAACTGCTGATCAGTAATGTGTGATAGCAACAGCAGGTCAGTAATACGTGACACGCTGGGACTGCTTGTCAGTAATATGTTATAGAGACAGATGGTCAGTGATATGTAACACCCTGAGACTGCTGGTCAGTAATGTGTGATAGAGACTGCTGGGAAGTAATATGCGATAGAGACTGCTGGTCAGAAATATGTGATTGAGACTGCTGGTCAGTAATATGTGATAGGGACAGCTGGTCAGTAATATGTGATAGGGACTGCTAATATGTGATAGAGACTGCTGATCAATAATATGTGATAGAGACTGCTGGTCAGTAACATGTGATAGAGACTGCTGGTCAGTAACGTGATAGAGACAGCTAGTCAGTAATATGTGATAGAGACTGCTGGTCAGTAATATGTGATAGAGACTGCTAGTCAGTAATATTTGATAGAGACTGCTGGTCAGTAACCTGTGATAGAGACTGCTGGTCAGTAACCTGTGATAGAGACTGCTGGTCAGTAACCTGGGATAGAGACTGCTGGTCAGTAACCTGGGATAGAGAATGCTGGTCAGTAACCTGGGATAGAGACTGCTGGTCAGTAACCTGGGATAGAGACTGCTGGTCAGTAACCTGGGATAGAGACTGCTGGTCAGTAACCTGGGATAGAGACTGCTGGTCAGTAACATGTGATAGAGACTGCTGGTCAGTAACGTGATAGAGACTGCTGGTCAGTAACGTGATAGAGACTGCTGGTCAGTAACGTGATAGAGACAGCTAGTCAGTAATATGGGATAGAGACTGCTGGTCAGTAATATTTGATAGAGACTGCTGGTCAGTAACGTGTGATAGAGACTGCTGGTCAGTAACGTGTGATAGAGACTGCTGGTCAGTAACGTGTGATAGAGACTGCTGGTCAGTAACGTGTGATAGAGACTGCTGGTCAGTAATGTGTGATAGAGACTGCTGGCCAGTAATATGTTATAGAGACATCTAGTCAGTAATATGTGATAGAGACTGCTGGCCACTAATATGTGATAGAGACTGCTGGCCAGTAATTTGTGATAGAGACTGCTGGCCAGTAATTTGTGATAGAGACTGCTGGCCAGTAATTTGTGATAGAGACTGCTGGTCAGTAACATATCATAGAGACTGCTGGTCAGTAACATGTGATAGAGACTGCTGGTCAGTAACGTGTGATAAAGACTGCTGGTCAGTAACGTGTGATAAAGACTGCTGGTCAGTAATATGTGATCTAGACTGCTGACCAGTAATATGTGATAGAGACTGCTGATCAGTAACATGTGATAGAGACTGCTGGTCAGCAATATGTGATAGAGACAGATGGTCAGTGATATGTAACACCCTGAGACTGCTGGTCAGTAATGTGTGATAGAGACTGCTGGGAAGTAATATGCGATAGAGACTGCTGATCAGAAATATGCGATAGAGACTGCTGGTCAGAAATATGTGATTGAGACTGCTGGTCAGTAACCTGGGATAGAGACTGCTGGTCAGTAACCTGGGATAGAGACTGCTGGTCAGTAACCTGGGATAGAGACTGCTGGTCAGTAACCTGGGATAGAGACTGCTGGTCAGTAACATGTGATAGAGACTGCTGGTCAGTAACGTGATAGAGACAGCTAGTCAGTAATATGTGATAGAGACTGCTGGTCAGTAATATGGGATAGAGACTGCTGGTCAGTAATATTTGATAGAGACTGCTGGTCAGTAACGTGTGATAGAGACTGCTGGTCAGTAACGTGTGATAGAGACTGCTGGTCAGTAATGTGTGATAGAGACTGCTGGCCAGTAATATGTTATAGAGACATCTAGTCAGTAATATGTGATAGAGACTGCTGGCCACTAATATGTGATAGAGGCTGCTGGCCAGTAATTTGTGATAGAGACTGCTGGTCAGTAACATGTCATAGAGACTGCTGGTCAGTAACATATCATAGAGACTGCTGGTCAGTAATATGTCATAGAGACTGCTGGTCAGTAACATGTGATAGAGACTGCTGGTCAGTAACGTGTGATAAAGACTGCTGGTCAGTAATATGTGATCTAGACTGCTGACCAGTAATATGTGATAGAGACTGCTGATCAGTAACATGTGATAGAGACTGCTGGTCAGCAATATGTGATAGAGACTGCTGGCCAGTAGCGTGTGATAGAGACTGCTGGTCAGTAATATGTGATATAGACTGCTGGCCAGTAATATGTGATATAGACTGCTTGTCAGTAATATGTGATAGAGACAGATGGTCAGTGATATGTAACACCCTGAGACTGCTGGTCAGTAATGTGTGATAGAGACTGCTGGTCAGTAATGTGTGATAGAGACTGCTGGTCAGTAATGTGTGATAGAGACTGCTGGGAAGTAATATGCGATAGAGACTGCTGGGAAGTAATATGCGATAGAGACTGCTGGTCAGAAATATGCGATAGAGACTGCTGGTCAGAAATATGTGATTGAGACTGCTGGTCAGTAATATGTGATAGGGACAGCTGGTCAGTAATATGTGATAGGGACTGCTAATATGTGATAGAGACTGCTGATCAATAACATGTGATAGAGACTGCTGGTCAGCAACATGTGATAGAGACTGCTGGTCAGTAACGTGATAGAGACTGCTGGTCAGTAACGTGATAGAGACTGCTGGTCAGTAATATGTGATAGAGACTGCTGGTCAGTAATATTTGATAGAGACTGCTGGTCAGTAACCTGGGATAGAGACTGCTGGTCAGTAACCTGGGATAGAGACTGCTGGTCAGTAACCTGGGATAGAGACTGCTGGTCAGTAACCTGGGATAGAGACTGCTGGTCAGTAACCTGGGATAGAGACTGCTGGTCAGTAACATGTGATAGAGACTGCTGGTCAGTAACATGTGATAGAGACTGCTGGTCAGTAACGTGATAGACTGCTGGTCAGTAACGTGATAGAGACAGATAGTCAGTAATATGTGATAGAGACTGCTGGTCAGTAATATGTGATAGAGACTGCTGGTCAGTAATATGTGATAGAGACTGCTGGTCAGTAATATGTGATAGAGACTGCTGGTCAGTAATATTTGATAGAGACTGCTGGTCAGTAACCTGGGATAGAGACTGCTGGTCAGTAACCTGGGATAGAGACTGCTGGTCAGTAACCTGGGATAGAGACTGCTGGTCAGTAACCTGGGATAGAGACTGCTGGTCAGTAACCTGGGATAGAGACTGCTGGCCAGTAATATGTTATAGAGACATCTAGTCAGTAATATGTGATAGAGACTGCTGGCCACTAATATGTGATAGAGACTGCTGGCCAGTAATATGTTATAGAGACATCTAGTCAGTAATATGTGATAGAGACTGCTGGCCACTAATATGTGATAGAGACTGCTGGCCACTAATATGTGATAGAGACTGCTGGCCAGTAATATGTGATAGAGACTGCTGGTCAGTAACATGTCATAGAGACTGCTGGTCAGTAACATATCATAGAGACTGCTGATCAGTAATATGTCATAGAGACTGCTGGTCAGTAACATGTGATAGAGACTGCTGGTCAGTAACGTGTGATAAAGACCGCTGGTCAGTAATATGTGATCTAGACTGCTGACCAGTAACATGTGATAGAGACTGCTGATCAGTAACATGTGATAGAGACTGCTGGTCAGCAATATGTGATAGAGACTGCTGGCCAGTAGCGTGTGATAGAGACTGCTGGTCAGTAATATGTGATATAGACTGCTGGCCAGTAATATGTGATATAGACTGCTGGCCAGTAATATGTGATATAGACTGCTGGCCAGTAATATGTGATATAGACTGCTGGCCAGTAATATGTGATATAGACTGCTGGCCAGTAATATGTGATATAGACTGCTGGCCAGTAATATGTGATATAGACTGCTGGCCAGTAATATGTGATATAGACTGCTGGCCAGTAATATGTGATATGGACTGCTGGCCAGTAATATGTGATAGGGACTGCTGGTCAGTGATATGTGACACCCTGTGTCAGCTTGTTAGTTATGTGGGAGAGCCTGAGACTGCTGGTTAGTAATATGTGAGAGCCTGAGACTGCTGGTCATTAATATGTGAGAGCCTGAGACTGCAGGGCAGGTATATGTGAGAGCCTGAGACAGCTAGTCAGTAATATGTGACACCCTGAGACTGCTGGTCGCTTGGTCAGTAATATGTGAGAGCCTGAGACTGCTGGGCAGTAATATGTGAGAGCCTGAGACTGCTGGGCAGTAATATGTGAGGGCCTGAGACAGCTGGTTAGTAATATGTGATAGTCAGAGACTGCTGGTCAGTAACATGTGACAATCTGAGATTGTCTGGGAGCTGTGCTTGGTAACTGTGTGACAGATTGAGATGGCTTGAGAGCTGTGTGACTTCCTGAGACTGCTTGGTAGCTGCCTGAGAGCCCGAGACTACTTGGTTGCTGTGTGACAGCATGAGACTGCTTGGTAGCTGTATGACAGCATGAGACTGTTTGGTAGCTGTGTGACAGCATGAGACTGCCTCGGTAGCTGTGTGACAGCATGAGACTGCTTGGGAGCTGTGTGACAGCATGAGACTGCTTGGTAGCTGCGTAAATGCATGAGACTGCTAAAGAAATGTGTGTGAGGACCTGACTGCATCACACACAGACTGACAATGATGTAACATGTGAAGCGAGAGAGACTGTCCTGACATCAGTGTGACAGCGTTTGATTGTCATTGCTCTGCTTTACAAATTAATGATGATAATAAGAATAGGAAGAAATGTTTAGAAACTAAAAGGGAAATTGTAAACAAACACTTAAAGTGATTGTACAGTATAAGGAATAAAAACCTAGTATTAAAAAATACTCTTAAAAAACCGAAGCACTTTAATTCATTAAACTTTACTAACACACTTTTTTTATTTTTAATAATTACCTTTTTGTTATGGTAAACATACCGCCGATCCTCCGCCCGCATCTTCTTCTGTATTTTGCAGATCAGTGACAAATCCAGCTTGCTCCAATTGTTGCGTACACCCATTGGAGTCCAGCTCGTGGGGCACGCAACGGTTGGAGGAAGCCGGATTCGTCATTGATATGCAAAATACAGAAGGAGAAGCGGGCCGAGGATCGGCGTTCTTTTTACCGTAAATTTTTTTTTTTTAAAAAAAAGCGTGTTTGTAAAGTTTAATGAATTGAAGTGTTTCAGATTTTGAAAATATATTCTCTTGGCATTGCAAGGAAAGTATAGAGTAGGGATGCACCGAAATATCAGCCCTTCGAAATTTTTGGCCGAAAATGGACCAATCCGATTTTGGCTGGAAGAGGACAAACCTACCGAAAATGTGGCTGTAGCCGTCTGTAATAACAACTAGCGTACCTTACTCCTACTCCTCTGTACTACTAAAGCCGAATAATGCACTCCCCTTAATAAGCGTCCAGTAACTTGTCCCAGGACTATATTCTCCAGTTAACCATTTATAATTTGCTTTATGTCTCAACCTGACCCCTTCTATATCACTGTGCTATTTTAACCCTCTTTTTACCTCTTTCCATAGTGCCAATTTACCAGCCCCTATATTTCGCTTAAACCATTCTGATACCCGGTATAATACTGTACTCAGTACACACGTTTCCATACAGCTTCAGCTGAACTATTGCTGAACACATCATCGGTCCACTAATATAATCTTAAGCCTTTCAGTTAGAGGGGTGAAGATTTGTACTGTTGCCTGCGAGAACGGGACACCATGGAAAGGCAAACTCCTCCTTGGTCGCAAAATCTGATGACAGCTGCTGTGTGTTGGATTTTGCAACCACTGACGTGTGCCCTTAGGAATGTGGTGACGTCACGGTCGCAGATTTTGAAGAGCGCATGTGACATAGGTCAGCAGTTGCAAAATCGGAAACACAACAGCTGTCATCAGATTTTGCGACGGAGGAGGAGTGTGCACGTGTGCGCCTATCCATGGTGTCCTCTTCTCGCAGGCAACAGTACAAATCTTCACCCCTCTAACTGAAAGGCTTTAGATTTTGATGATGTGTGTTCAGGAATAGTTTAGCTGAAGCTGTATGGAAAAAGTAATTTTCGATTTCAGTTTTCGGCTAAGGGCATCCTAATTTTTGGTTTTGGTCCAGAATTTTCATTTTGGTGCATCCCTAGTATAGAGATTTGCGGGGGCATATAAATAAAACATTTAAAGGGACATTATTGTTGAACAATTACATGTTTTAATTTGTATGTATGTAATTTTAGCACTAGGGACCCAACAATGCTTTGTGTTTAACCTCTCAAAGTATCTGGCTGTAACCATTTTAATGCAGCAGTGCTCTGTGGTCTCCAATTTGGAGGGTCGCTAGTGCTAAGATTACCCGTTCTAACAAATAAGACCAGGTACTTCTTGCGCTATAATGTCCCATTAATTGATACATAAATGAATAAAAAAACAAATGCATTATGAAAAAGAAATTTGCATTTATAATCATAACCCAGTCACTACTTTATAATCATTTATAATTGTGTGTGTGTGTGTGTGTATATGTATATGTGTATATATTTATATCTATTATTTATTGCCATATGTAATGTAGACTTTTCAAAATCTGAAAAATAAACAAATCCTACACTATGTCACACCGTTGAGGGTTTTTGCACTGTTTGTAGTGAATATTATTTATCACGTGTTCTCAGCAGTTTAATTACTTAAAGGGACACTGAACCCAATTTTTTTTCTTTCGCGATTCTGATAGAGCATGCAATTTTAAGCAACTTTCTAATTTCTATTATCAATTTTTCTTCATTCACTTGCTATCTTTATTTGAAAAAGAAGGCATCTTAGCTTATTTTTTGGTTCAGTACTCTGGACAGCATTTTTTATTGGTGGATGAATGTATCCACCAATCAGCAAGAACAACCCAGGTTGTTCACAAAAAATGGGCCGGCATCTAAACTTACATTCTTGCATTTTAGATAAAGATACCAAGAGAATGAAGAAAATTTGATTATAGGAGTAAATTAGAAAGTTGCTTAAAATGTCATGCTCTTTCTGAATCACAAAAGAAAAAATGATGAATTAGCTGAACAAATCCTGTCTGTTAAAACTATGTATTGCTTCCAATTCTATGATCTATTCCACATGACTGCTATTTAGTGTTAAACGTCAGCAATTAAAGACCGCATTCAGCACAGCACTGCATGTAATATGTTTGTGCAGAAATGTTGCTAATCATGTTATCCCAATTTAAAGAGCTGGGGTTAGGTGTAACCCTTTGTATGCCTCACTCCACAACATATTGTAGCCCCTGCCAGGATCTAGAGCCATTTTAAATAGTGCACCTGTGGCTACTTAAAGTGACGTGAAACCTAAAAATGTTAATTCATGATTCAGATTGAACATTCAATTTTAAACAACTTTCCAATGTACTCCTATTGTGAATTTTGCTTCATTCTCTTGGTATCCTTTAGTTTAGGAGCAGCAATGTACTACTGGGAGCTAGCGGAATGCATCGGTAGCCAATGATAAGAGGTATATTTGTGCTGCCACCAATCAACTGCTAGCCCCCAGCTCCTGAGCCTACCTAGGTATGCTTTTCAACAAAGGATACAATGACAACAAAGCAAATTAGATAACAGGAGTAAATTGGGAAGTTGTTTAAAATGGTATGTTCTATCTGAATCACAAAATAATCTTTTTGGGTTTCATGTCTCTTTAAAACGGCTTCCCTGGATTTTTAAAAACTGACTTAAAGGGTCAAATATGTTGCCAAAAGTATTTTAAAACTTATTTAAAACTTATTTTGAAATAACTAATTTTTATTTTTTTTAAATAATTACCATTCAACCAAAATACAAACTATTTTAAAATTATTTTAAAGGTAAAAATGGACAGTAAAGTTAAAGGGACAGTCTAGGCCAAAAAAAAAACTTTCATGATTCAGATAGAGGATGCAATTTTAAACAATTTTCCAATTTACTTTTATCACGAATTTTGCTTTGTTCTCTTGGTATTCTTAGTTGAAACCTTAACCTAGGAGGTTCATTTGCTAATTTCTTAGACCTTGAAGGCCACCTCTTTTCAGAATGCATTTTAACAGTTTTTCACCACTAGAGGGTGTTAGTTCACGTATTTCATATAGATAACACTGTGCTCGTGCATGTGAAGTTATCTGGGAGCAGGCACTGATTGGCTAAACTGCAAGTCTGTCAAAAGAACTGAAATAAAGGGGCAGTTTGCAGAGGCTTAGATACAATATAATCACAGAGGTTAAAAGTACATTAATATAACTGTGTTGGTCATGCAAAACTGGGGAATGGGTAATAAAGGGATTATCTATCTTTTAAAACAATAAAAATTCTGGTGTAGACTGTCCCTTTAAAACTACACTTTCCTGGTCCTGATTCTGCTAAAGCATGCAGGTTTAAACAACTTTTCAATGAACTTCTTTTATCAAATTTACTTCATTTTCTTGGTATCCATTGTTGAAGAGTTAATGCTTAACACACATATACCTCTTTTCACTGTTCATCAAGTTCCCACTAGTGCATTGGTGCTCCTGAGCCTACGCAGGGTTAACTCTTCAACAAGGATACCAAGAGAACGAAGAACATTTGATAGAAGTAAATTGTCTGATTTTGACTTTACTGTTCCTTTTTTACCTCTAAAATCATTTAAAACACTTTATTTTAATTGTGATTAATTATTTAAAAAAAGTAATTAAAACCAGTGTTTTCAAAATAAGTTTTAAAATAATTGTGTCCTCCTATTTCTATTCTGAGACGTAATTTTTCATAACTACACATTTTACATTCATTTAAAATTATTGTGTGAAAATAAAGTTCTCCATTAAGTATTGCTAATATATTGACTAGAAGAGGTAAAACTAAATGTACGTTTAAAAACTAGTTCTGAAATATGTTTTTAGACTCCCAATTTTTAATCATTAAGTATTGTTGAGTATTGTTTTGTGAGATCTAAATTCTCATAGTGGTACAAATGACAGAATAAATATTTTGGATATCTGTGAATTTTCAACAGTAAAACAACAATTAAACAAACAATAATCAATGAATTGGTACATAAAACTTTGTCTTTGCGTCTTAAAGGGATATTCAACACTTAGTGTAACATGTTTTTATATTGTAAATTAAAAAACGGAGGTCCGCCTACACTATACCCCTCCTCCCTTGCCGCCTTGCTTCTGTCCTAATCAGCGGCGCTAACTACTCTAATACCCGGTCAATATGGATGCCGAACTCCCCCCACTATTACGTAGCTGCCTTCTTCTTAAACTGATAAGCAAATCAGAATCCAGTCCTCGGACAGAAATTGCACGCGCGTGCAATTTCTGTCCGAGGACTGGATTCTGATTTGCTTATCAGTTTAAGAAGAAGGCAGCTACGTAATAGTGGGGGGAGTTCGGCATCCATATTGACCAGGTATTAGAGTAGTTAGCGCCGCTGATTAGGACAGAAGCAAGGCGGCAAGGGAGGAGGGGTATAGTGTAGGCGGACCTCCGTTTTTTAATTTACAATATAAAAACATGTTACACTAAGTGTTGAATGTCCCTTTAAGGAATATTTTTATTGTATGGAGTGCTTTTTCTTTTTTTACTTTTTGTTGCACAATTATCCCTCTAATCCACCAGAATAACATTCAATACATCCACTTTGGATATGCTCTGGATAATATCCGCTGCGCTGTGTAATAACCCCTAGTGTCCGCTCACTACACACTTGTACACTATTCACTTTTTACCATCAACCCCAGGTAAATATTGCATGTGTAGTTCTTCAGAAATATAGCCACTATACTCATAGCAATTCCAGGCTAAATCATTTTCCAGACAATCAATTCTTTACCAGAAAGAGAGCTTTAATTAGAATCTGCCCAAATTACAGAAATGTTACAGAGACAGTTACATAAAGAGGGTTTCAGTCATACTCCCACACGTGTCCTTTCTATCAGTTATTACAGGGTGGGTGTCTTTGTGTGCACTTACCCTTTCTTCCTATAATGACTATGTGTGGTTGTATGTGTGTGTGTGTGTGTGTAGAGTGTCAGTGTGTGTGTGTGCATACCTACCAACCTTCCATCCCAATTGCCCTGTTTCCCTATCAGCTTTCCTGCTTATTTCCTGTGATCTTTCTTTACTTGGGACAAGATGACTTTCTTTTGAAGAGTAAAGTACTTTGAATATGTAAAGACCTTATCTCTTTGTTGTTAGTTTTATAAGTTCACATTTGTCTACCACCTGTGTCACATCCTTCCTTTGAGAGTTCATTTTTAAGAGTTAATTTGGTTTACATGCTTGGGAATAGTTTGAGCAGCTGATTCCAGATATTGTGTACTGTATATTTTTGGGTGTTTATTACATAAAGTTTTTATTTTTTATTTCTCCTACTAGGTGAAAACATGGAGGGTATAAAAGCTGAGTGTGTTTACCAAAAAGAATCAAACAGGAGCTGGAAAGTGCTGATCTTGGGGGTCCTGTTGGCATGGCTAGTTTTGGTCCACCTCTTAGTTAATGTGTGGCTGCTTCTTCTCTTCTCTGCTTTAATGGCAGCAGTGGGAGCCTGGCTTGGACCACATGCTATACTTGGGAGTGGAACCACAGTTCATCTTGAGAGGTTTATTGCATTGGAACGAAACAAGGTGCCTCCAGATGCAGAGGGGCACTTAGATAAAGAAATCAGACAGACCATAGAAAAGATCATCCAAGATTTTGTCTCATCCTGGTACCGTCGGCTTAGCCATGAGACAGCTTTTGAGGATGAACTTAGAGGGGTCATGTGGGACCTTGCCATGGAGCTTAAAGAAAGAGTGAAATGTGCAGACCGTGAAGATCTGACTCGAAAATTGCTCATTTTAGGTGGTTGTCACCTTCAGTGCTATAAATGGGCGAAAGCACGTGTTGAAGGAATTGACAGCAGTACTGAGAAAGAATCGCGATTATGGGATGCTTACCAAGAACTTAGCCCTGTGCACCAAGCTCTTGCCAGCTCTTCTGTAGAAGTCAACCATGCCAGATGGTTAGTAGAACTTCTTCTAAAAGAATTGGTGCCAGCACCACATTTGGAGAGCCGTACTGGAAGACACTTAGTTGTAGAGCTCATTGCTTGTAATGTTGTGTTACCACTAGTAGGAAAGATGTCCGAACCAGACTGGATCAACATGATTCTAACCAACATATTTTCTAAAACTCCTCTAAAAGTAGAAGAGGATAAAAATGAGACTCCAGTTCAGCCAGTAGCACCAAAAACACTTTCTCTGGCTATAAACCAAGAACAAGCTCCACAACTGGTTGTCCTGCCCTCCCCATTGGTATCTAGCTTCTCCAGTTATGATGTGATAGAAAGTGTAGATTTAGAGCAGGACAGTGAACCTGGGTCTAGAGATGGACTGGATGGCATTGAGGAGATGGAGTCAAGCAAAAACAAACTTGATGTTTTCTCTGTACATTACTTACAGCCTCCAGCATCCAGCAGTCCTTTCTTCCTCTGTGAGGAATCTGAACTTGAGTCACCCATTTCAGATTTGGGACGAGAAACTGACCCTCCTCTCATGAACTCTTCTGATGACCTCCTTTCTGACTGCTGTTTGGACTCCCTGACTCCTGCTGAGAGCCCTGTAGTTGCCCCTCATGAAGAAAGTGCAGGAGGCATATTAAATGATGCGTGTTTACCGCATCCAGGTGGAACCCTCCACCGCCCTGAAATTCTTATAGAGTCCACAGAACTGACATCAGAATTTACTAATACCCCACCTACAGACAAGGAAGGCTTCAGCCCAATAGAGCCTGCTCCTTTAATCACATCATCCCCAACTGTTCCTCTTCATCCTTTTAGCTTTGTGCCTATTAACAGTCCAGATGGACCTGTGCTAATCCAAAACCTCAGAATTACTGGAACCATCACCGCCCGTGAGCACAGTGGGACAGGATCCCATCCATATACACTGTACACCATCAAGGTAATCACACCTAACTGTATTTAGATATGCCTAGTTAGATATTTGCAGTTATTCTTGTGCCTTATGGTTTTGTGTAGCTGAGCACTACATAACCAATATAATTTATATCTACCTATTCATTTACAGATTTTCTGATTTAAGGTGAATGCAAAATGTATTATTAACAGTGAAATAAAAAGATTGTCACGCTTATTTCAGGTTTAGAATAGATCAATGAATGCAAAATATGTTGTTAAGTATTTGGGGTAAATGTAATACTTATTAAATATATGTTATACGTACTTCTAATTTAATATGCAATAGCGATGTATATGCGCATATATAAAAAATGGGGGCAAAAAAATGGGGGGCAAAAGCAAAGAAAATAGAATTAGTCTATAGTCATCCAATGAGAGATTGGTTAGCATTAACCAAATGTAGCAGTGTACAGCATAAATCCTGTGTGTTAAAGAAGAAAAAAATGGGAAAAACTGAGAGATGTTCCCCAATTTATTAATCGAAAAACATGCAATCTTAAAACCATACTGGCCCCTTGTATACCTAAGAGTAACGTCACCCTATGTGATGGGGATCTAGGAGGGAAGAAACTTAAGGGTTTCTTCCATGTCCAACTAGTATAGCAAGCATGGTATAAAAATGGATACCTTTTAAATCTAAGGTTACAAGTGAGGTATTCAAGATGAAGGAGATGATATATTGTCATGACAAAGGCATCATCTATTTGATTGAATGTGGGTGTGGGTTACAATATGTTAGGAAGATATCTAGAAAACTTAGCGACAGAATTAGAGAGTATCTTCTCCAAATGAAATGGAAGAAGGATGATATCACTCTAGGTAAACACTTATGTATACTTATATTTATGGGTCTATGCAAAGTGTCTAAACATTGGAGATGTGGGTCGATTTGGAAAATTCTTGTCGAATCCAAATTTATATTTATTTAATTTAGATTGCATTTATCCTAAAGGTTTGAATGCTAATATAGAAGCATTTCATTTATTCAAATTTTAATGAGGAATGTTTAGGTATATTGATTATATGTATTGAACATACTAGTTCTCAATATGCCTAATAATCAGCCAGATTACGAGTTTTTTGTTATAGCTGGCTCGCTACTAACTTGCAAGTTATTTCCACCGCTCACATTTAATAGCGCTGCTATTACAGGTTTTCCAAAAACCAGCGTTTGTGGGCAATATGGCACCGTTGAGCTCCTTACCGCACACAAATACCAGCGCTGCTTTGAGCTGCTTTGATGTGCTCATGCACGATTTCCCCATAGATGGGGAGAGCTGGCTAAAAAAAAGCCTAACACCTGCAATGACGGAGCGTTAAACTCCATAACACAGCCCCATTGATTCCTATGGGGAAAGAAAGGTTTAAACATAAATTAACACCCTAACATAAACCCTGAGTCTAAACACCCCTAATCTGCCGCCCCCAACATCACCGACACCTACATTACACTTATTAACCCCTAATCTGCCGCCCCTGACATCGCCGAATCCTACCTACACTTATTAACCCCTAATCTGCCGCCCCTGACATCGCCGAATCCTACCTACACTTATTAACCCCTAATCTGCCGGCCCCAATGTCGCCGCCACCTACCTACACTTATTAACCCCTAACCTGCCGCCCCCAATGTCGCCGCCACTATACTAAAGTTATTAACCCCTAAACCTCTGGCCTCCCACATCACTAACACTAAATAAATATATTAACACCTAACCCTAGGTCTAACCCTAACACCCCTAACTTTAATATAGTTAAAATAAATCTAAATAAAAACTACTATTTTTACCGAAATAATACCTATTTAAGACTAAATACTTACCTTTAAAATAAACCCTAAGCTAGCTACAATATAATAGTTACATTGTAGCTACCTTAGGTTTTATTTTTATTTTACAGGTAAGTTTGTATTTATTTTTTTTATAATTTTTTTATTGAGGTTGTGCGAAAACATTACAACGTATATAAGACATGCCAGTAAAACAAACATGAATGGAGTATTTCAATGTGACAATTTCTATACAAATGGAAGACAAAAGTCTCAATAGGAATAATCTCATGGAACCTCTTTTTCTATTTTACATGAACTAAAATTAGCATTTTGAGTGGTCACTTTTGGACCTGTAGATTTAGAATAATTTAACAATTAGTACTATAAATGATAGCTAATGGATAGCGTTGGTCAAACTTATTATGTTAAATAGAATGGGTAAAATCAACAGCATAAGATTATGTGAAAAGGGATATATATATTGGACAATCTTGCAAAACTTATGGGGGAGACGGAGCTAAATATAATGAGAGACTGCAAGATTTTGCTATTGAAGAAGGTAGATAAGATGCGGTATATGCTAGAAGAACCGCGTGTTTAACCCTCCTATTAAAGGAGGTTTATTATATGGGATGGGGTGAGGGGGTAGGAGGTGGTAAGTTGAATATGGTGAGCAGATAGAGCATCTGATTATCCTCCAGATATGCCAAGTGATTGTACATGTAAGGATTTACAATTGAGTCATCTACTGGAGTATCGGTGCTCTCCTGCGACTTTTTAACAAGCCCGCCTAGATTCAGTATGCCCAAGTAAATTAAACCAACCATATAAGCTCTATAACTTTTAAATGTAAGGTGCGGATAATGTAATGTTCTGTTAACTAAACCTGGACATATAATAACCAAAGTACTATCCAGGAAGTAAGTAAGGTGAGTACAATACAGGTAACAGCCCCCAATATAATTGATCATTGTTTGGTACTGAGGGATAGGATGTTAAGCAGGATATATGAGTTTGAAGCAAAATAGAGATAGGTAAATGTGAAAATAATTAATTAAGCCATGGGATATCTCCTCCCAAAGAACAGAAATACTCTGTCACCCGGATGTGGGCCCCCCATCCAGGAACAGAAAGGTCAAATATAATCAATACCAAGGGAAAGGAGATTATGGCAACCTATGTTATGCTATAGTGTAAATTTAATACGTGTATGCGGTACCCTAGCTGAAATGGCAAAAATTGTAAAGTGGAGACATCCTCAGACCGAACGTCATCCATCAGAACTATGCGAGGGAACTAATAGTACATTAGGGAGATGATCTCAAATTACATAACCCAGGGGCTGACGACTATGATAAATAAGCACAATGTTAAGTTTAAAAATAGCAAAATATTTCAGACAGCTTATTAAGCAAGATATTAGTATGGTCAATTAACCCCTTAATGACCGAGGATGTACGCCATACGTCCTCAGAAAAAATACAGTTAACGCCTGAGGACGTATGGCGTACGTCCTCGGTTTGGAAAGCAGCTGGAAGCAATCCTGATCGCTTCCAACTGCTTTCCGGTTATTGCAGAATGCCTCGATATTGAGGCCTCCTGCAATAACAATTTGTACCCCTCCGGTGCAGAGAGAGCCACTCTGTTGCCCTCTCTACACCGGACATCGATGGCCGCATTCGTTGGTGGGTGGGAGCTGCAGTGGGAGGCGGGTGGGCGGCCATCGATGGGTTCTAAGACACAGAGGGGGGCGGGACAGTCGGGCGCGTGCACGGAGGGCGGCGGGCGCGTGCACGGGGAGGGAGCGGGTGGGAACCGCTACACTACAGAAAATTATCAAGTATAAGTGGGAGGAAGGGGGGAAGAAATGCCCCCAAAAAGTAATCTAAGGGATCTGGGAGGGGGTGGGGGTTGGTCTTGGGCTACACTACAGCTACACTACAGAGAAAAATAAAATAACAAATAAAAAAGAGACTATATAGTGTAAACTGGGTACTGGCAGACAGCTGCCAGTACCCAAGATGGCTGCCAAGAGGGTAGAGGGGGAGGTTAGAGAGCTGTTTGGGGGGGCAGGGAGGTTTGGGGGCTAAGGGGGGAATCCTACACAGCAGCATATGTAAATATGCAAAGGGGGGAAAAAAAGGATGCCTTTTATTTTAGTACTGGCAGACTATCTTCCAGTACTTAAGATGGTGGGGACAATTGTGGGGTGGGGGAGGTAAGAGAGCTGTTTGGGAGGGATCTGGAGGGGGTGATGTGTCAGGTGGGAGGCTGATCTCTACACTAAAGCTAAAATTAACCCTGCAAGCTACCTAATTAACCCCTTCACTGCTAGCCATAATACACGTGTGATGCGCAGCGGCATTTAGCGGCCTTCTAAATACCAAAAAGCAACACCAAAGCCATATATGTCTGCTATTTTTGAACAAAGGGGATCCCAGAGAAGCATTTACAACCATTTATGCCATAATTACACAAGCTGTTTGTAAATGATTTCAGTGAGAAACCTAAAATTTGGAAAAATTTAAAGTTTTTTTTTAATTTTATCGCATATGGCGGTGAAATGGTGGTATGAAATATACCAAAATGGGCCTAGATCAATACTTTGGGTTGTCTACTACATTCCACTAAAGCTAAAATTACCCCAAAAAGCTCCCTACTTGCTCCCTAATTAACCCCTTCACTGCTGGGCATAATACACGTGTGGTGCGTAATGGCATTTTGCGGCCTTCTAATTACTAAAAGGCAACTCTAAAGCCATATATGTCTGCTATTTCTGAACAAAGGGGATCCCAGAGAAAAAATTACAACCATTTATGCCATAATTGCACAAGCTGTTTGTAAATAATTTCAGTGAGAAACCTAAAGTTTGTAAAAAAAAAATGTGAAAAAGTGAACTTTTTTTTTTATTTGATCGCATTTGGCGGTGAAATGATGGCATGAAATTTACCAAAATTGGCCTAGATCAATACTTTGGGATGTCTTCTAAAAAAATATATATACATGTCATGGGATATTCAGGGATTCCTGAAAGATATCAGTGTTCCAATGTAACTAGCGCTAATTTAAAAAAAAAAGTGGTTTGGAAATAGCAAAGTGCTACTTGTATTTATGGCCCTATAACTTGCAAAAAAAGCAAAGAACATGTAAACATTGGGTATTTCTAAACTGGACAAAATTTAGAAACTATTTAGCATGGGTGTTTTTTGGTGGTTGTAGATGTGTAACAGATTTTGGGGGTCAAAGTTAGAAAAAGTGTGTTTTTTTCCATTTTTTCCTCATATTTTATAATTTTTTTATAGTAAATTATAAGATATGATGAAAATAATGGTATCTTTATAAAGTCCATTTAATGGCGAGAAAACCGGTATATAATATGTGTGGGTACAGTAAAAGAGTAAGAGGAAAATTACAGCTAAACACAAACACCGCAAAAATGTAAAAATAGCCTTGGTCCCAAACAAACAGAAAATTGAAAAGTGCTGTGGTCATTAAGGGGTTAAATAACTACACTGAGGGCCAAAATTAAATCTAAACTCCTAAAAGTGCACCAGAGGATTATATTCTTAAAGAAAAAATGTATAGTTACAAACAAAGTGAATCGTGAAACGTCCAATTAGCATAAATCTAAGAAACCTCTAGGTACCCTTTAATATAGAACTCAGTGTAAATGTGTATAATGCAAACAATGACCGAGACCAGATTTGCGTGTATGAAATATAAGGATGAGATAATTGCCTTTATCTAGTACGCTGTCTATGATCTCATGAGGCAAAATCTGCTGTCAGCTTAGCTAGCCCACTTCATGGGAAGATAAGCTCAATGTAAGCATCAAGTCTCCTGTAAGAAAAGCAATAGATATGTGTAACGTTCAAACATATATAAAAATTGCTAAGCAGTCAGCTGAGTCATGAAAAATAATGCAAAACATATTTTCTCTTGTAAGGTGTATCCAGTCCACGGGTTCATCCATTACTTGTGGGATATTCTCCTTCCCAACAGGAAGTTGCAAGAGGACACCCACAGCAGAGCTGTCTATATAGCTCTTCCCCTAATTGCCACCCCCAGTCATTCTCTTGCAACTCTCGACAAGAAAGGAAGTATCAAGAGATATGTGGTGACTTAGTGTAGTTTTACCTTCAATCAAGAGTTTGTTATTTTTATCGGTACCGGCGTTGTACTGTTTTTCTCTCAGGCAGAAATTAGAAGAAGAATTCTGCCTGGAGATTTGATGATCTTAGCGGTTTTTGTAACTAAGGTCCATTGCTGTTCTCACACATAACTGATGAATATGGGAAAACTTCAGTTGGGGGAATGGCCTGCAGATTACCTGCTTTGAGGTATGTTCAGTATTTTTATTTCTAGAGAGAGGAATAAGTTCTAGAAAATGCTGACAGAGCCTTGTGTATTTGAGGTAAGCCTGATGCAGTGATTTAACAGCGACTGGGATCATGCTTACATAACAGAGTAATACTCATGTTAATATTCATATTGCTTAGTGACTCTCTGAGGGAGATAAGTCTTTATTTGGGGCCTAGTTTCCACATGGCTAGTCAGATACTCCCAGGAGTATTTTCATAAGGCCCCTCTGACATCCAGTACATGGTGGGAGGGGCCTATTTTAGCACTCTAACTGTGCAGTTTTAATACAGACTGAGACATCCAGCTTCCCTAGAAGAGTCCTCTGGCATCTGAGAACCATTTCAAAGGGGTTATTTCTGCACAAAATCGTATTTAACGGCAGGTAGGTGCCTCAGCAGAGCTGTGGCATGGTGCTCAATTGATTTTTAACGTTTTTTAAAGTTTTTCAATCCGGTTTGGGGCCTAAGGGGTTAATCCTCCATTTCCAAGTGGGTGCAATGTTGCTTTAGTCCCTTACACATACTGTAAAAATTTCAAAGATTTTACTGTATTTTTTCACTCTTTTGCAGTTTAAGTGCTAGTTTTTTTCTCTTAAAGGCACAGTAACGTTTTTGTTTAATTGCTGTTTCACCTTTATTAAAGTGTTTTCCAAGCTTGCTTGTCTCATTACTAGTCTGTTAAACATGTCTGACATAGAGGAAACTCCTTGTTCAATATGTTTGGAAGCCATTGTGGAACCCCCTCTTAGAATGTGTAACAAATGTACTGAAATTTCTATAAACTATAAAGACCATATTATGGTGCTTAAAGATTTATCTCCAGGGGATTCTCTGATTAAAAAGAGGGAGATTATGTGTCAGAACCTATAACTCCCGCTCAAGTGACGCCAAGGACATCTAGCGCGTCTAATTCTTTTACCTTACAGGACATGGCGGCAGTTATGAATGCTATCCTCACTGAGGTATTCTCCAAACTGCCAGGGCTACAAGGAAAGCGAGACAGCTCTGGGGCTAGAATTAATACAGAGCTTTCTGACGCTTTATTGCCTGTGTCCGATATACCCTCACAATGCTCAGAAGCCGAGGCATTGACCTCAACTAGCTGCGGTCAGGTTCATCAGATAAAACCTCATCAGATAATATCACGACTGTAGCCTATATCAACCATCAGGGGGGGACAAGAAGCCCCCTGGCAATGTTGGAGGTTTCAAAGATAATTTTATGGGCAGAGGTTCACTCTTGCCATCTCGTAGCTATCCTTATCCCAGGAGTAGAGAACTGGGAGGCGGATTTTCTAAGTCGGCAGACTTTTCATCCGGGGGAGTGGGAGCTCCATCCGGAGGTATTTGCCCAGCTGATTCAAGTATGGGGCAAACCAGAAGTGGATCTGATGGCGTCTCGTCAGAACGCCAAGCTTCCCTGTTACGGGTCTAGGTCAAGGGATCCCCAGGCAGCGCTGATAGATGCTCTAGCAGTGCCCTGGTCCTTCAGCCTGGCTTATGTGTTCCCACCATTTCCTCTTCTCCCTCGTCTGATTGCCAAGATCAAGCAGGAGAGAGCTTCGGTGATTTTGATAGCACCTGCGTGGCCACGCACGACTTGGTATGCAGATCTGGTGGACATGTCATCCCTTCCACCATGGACTCTGCCGCTGAGGCAGGACCTTCTACTCCAAGGTCCATTCAAACATCCAATTCTAATTTCTCTGCAGCTGACTGCTTGGAGATTGAACGCTTGATTTTATCAAAACGTGGTTTCTCCGAGTCGGTCATTGATACCTTAATTCAGGCTTGAAAGCCTGTCACCAGGAAAATCTATCATAAGATATGGTGTAAATATCTTCATTGGTGTGAATCCAAGGGTTAGTCATGGAGTAAAGTCAGGATTCCTAGGATATTATCCTTTCTCCAAGAAGGATTGGAGAAGGGATTGTCAGCTAGTTCCTTAAAGGGACAGATTTCTGCTCTGTCTATTCTTCTGCACAAACGTCTGGCAGATGTTCCAGACGTTCAGGCATTTTGTCAGGCTTTAGTTAGAATCAAGCCTGTGTTTAAACCTATTGCTCCGCCATGGAGTTTAAATTTAGTTCTTAAAGTTCTTCAAGGGGTTCCGTTTGAACCTCTGCATTCCATAGATATCAAGCTTTTATCTTGGAAAGTTCTGTTTTTGGTAGCTATGTCTTCGGCTCAAAGAGTTTCAGAGTTATCTGCCTTACAGTGTGATTCCCCTTATCTGATATTCCATACAGATAAGGTAGTGTTGCGTACCAAACCTGGATTTCTTCCTAAGGTGATATCTAATAAGAATATCAATCAGGAGATTGTAGTTCCGTCACTGTGTCCTAATCCTTCTTCAAAAAAGGAACGTCTATTACACAATCTTGACGTGGTTTGTGCTTTAAAGTTTTATTTACAAGCTACTAAGGATTTTCGTCAAACATCTGCATTGTTTGTTGTCTACTCTGGACAGAGGAGAGGCCAAAAGGCTTCGGCATCTTCTCTTTCTTTTTGGCTGAGAAGTATAATCCATTTAGCTTATGAGACTGCTGGCCAGCAGCCTCCTGAAAGAATTACAGCTCATTCCACTAGAGCGGTAGCTTCCACATGGGCTTTTAAAAATGAGGCCTCTGTTGAACAGATTTTTAAGGCGGCGACTTGGTCTTCGCTTCATACTTTTTCTAAATTTTACAAATTCGATACTTTTGCTTCCTCGGAGGCTATTTTTGGGAGAAAGGTCTTGCAGGCAGTGGTGCCTTCCATTTAAGTTCCTGCCTTGTCCCTCCCTTCATCCGTGTCCTAAAGCTTTGGTATTGGTATCCCACAAGTAATGGATGAACCCGTGGACTGGATACACCTTACAAGAGAAAACAAAATTCATGCTTACCTGATAAATTTCTTTCTCTTGTGGTGTATCCAGTCCACGGCCCGCCCTGTCACTTTAAGGCAGGTGTTTTTTATTTTTAAACTACAGTCACCACTGCACCCTATAGTTTCTCCTTTTTCTTGCTTGACTTCGGTCGAATGACTGGGGGGGTGGCAGTTAGGGGAGGAGCTATGTAGACAGCTCTGCTGTGGGTGCCCTCTTGCAACTTCCTGTTGGGAAGGAGAATATCCCACAAGTAATGGATGAACCCGTGGACTGGATATACCACAAGAGAAAGAAATTTATCAGGTAAGCATAAATTTTGTTTTTATGATAAACTGTAGAGGCTTCCCCCAGGAGGAGCACTAGTAATCAATACCTGTCTTAGTAAACTTGGACATTGATAATCAGAATGTGAAAGATAACACTGCTGTCACACATAATACTTATAAACTTAGCCAGACATTACATATCAAATGGTAAATGAACCACATTTTGTAGTTTAGAATGTTGGAGACAATACATAATACCTGACAAAAGCAAACAAACTGAACCATGTTAATAGAATAAAACTAAACAGCCTAAGGAAATTGTAAGTGTAAGCTAGGGCATCAAGTCAATAACTATTGTAAAGGGAAGAATAAGCAGTAATACACCAAACACAAATGGGTCAAACTTGCCCTACTATGATATTTTTCCTAATTTCTAGTTTCATACACGGCCCCACTAGTAAGTTTTAAGCTGGGTAAGTGGCAATACAGTGACGCAGAGTTCCAATAAAATAGATCTGTCTCACCACACCAAAGCGCTATCAGAGACATTATAATATTACATGTACTAAGCCATGCAGATAGAATAGGGGAAAACAGTAAAGGCAGCAGCCACTGTTTTTGAACAGAAACTCAGTAACAGCAGTTGTAAGCGGACTGTCATTATAGAATACAGCTACATCTATCCCACTCCGGATTTAGATTGATAAGGAGAGTCTCCCCAGCTCTCCCCACACTGGAGCAACCTATCTCCACAGCCGACTGGTGGGAATGTTGGGAGCAAGCTCCATAGCCGTCCAGCTATTTGGGATTATTTTAGTAAGGATACTAGGTGAACATCCATAAATAGTCTTTGTAGGGATCTATGTCTCAGCGGGCTTGTCTTCTGGGGAATTATTACTCTTTGTGATATCAGCCCCCCGAAACGGCCCTGCAGACGGTGCTCCAACAATGGTATGCGAATCCTGAATAGTCATCACTGTTAGGGTTATCGTAAGAGGCCCGAGAACCGGATCCGAGATCCCGGACCCCAACGTCACCGCCATGTCCTCAGCTCTGAGTTTCCCTCCACTATCAAGCTCCAACAAGCCTGCCTTAGCTCGCCTTGTCGTATGCTCTTCTAGCCGCTGATCAAATCCTTGACATGCTGAGCTGCTATCCACTCTCCTAGCGGTATCAGGAGTGCGCAGTACGTGTTGGGGCTCTGAAGCAGCTCCACTAGCTCCTACAGCGTCAGTTGTATGAAAACAGTTTACTGTCAAGGTCTCATTGTCAGCCGCAAGACCAGGCGCCGTGTTTAAAGTGGCTGTGAACTCGTGTTGATATGATTCCAGGAGTTTGTGAATTGCAAATAAGATCCAGTTAGCGCTCTCCATTATGAGTTACAGCGCTGGTCCACGTGGTCACAGTTATGGCTGCTGTCTATGAGGGCTGTGCATTCAAGCTCCCAGACTCACTTTTAGGTTGTTGTGTTGGCAGGGAGATGCGATCCTCTCTTTATTCTGTAGTCAAGCAATTGGCCATAGCTTCTTAAGCCTTAATTTGCATTTTGATTGATGTTCTGATGTGGTTTTGGAGCATTTAGAGCCGGAGCTCTAAAATCATGCGACTGTTCCTCTAGGCTGCTCAGGTTGTATTTATTTTAACTAGGTAGACTAGTTAGTAAATAGTTATTAACTATTTACTAGCTACCTAGTTAAAATAAATACAAACGGCCAGATTACGAGTTTTGTCGGTAAAGACTTGCCTTGCTAACGAGCCTTTTTTCCCCAGCGCTCACTTAAGACAACGCTGGTATTACAAGTTTTCTGAATGGCTGCGTTAGCCTCAGAAAAAATTCTCACTGTAATACCAGCGTTGCTTAAGTCAGCGGTAAGCTGGCTAAAACGTGGAAACAATAGGTAGGAAACAGCTCAGCCCCATAGGAAACAATGGGGCTGAGCTGGCTGTAAAAAAAAACTAACATCTGCAAAAAAGCAGCGTCCAGCTTCTAACGCAGCCCCATTGTTTCCTAGGGGAAATTAATTTTATGTTTACACCTAACACCCTAACATGAACCCCGAGTCTAAACACCCCTAATATTACACTTATCAACCCCTAATCTGCCGCTCCCGACATCGTCACCACCTACATTATATTATTAACCCCTAATCTGCCGCTCCGGACACTGCCGCCACCTACATTATACATATGAACCCCTAATCTGCTGCCCACAACATCACCGAACCCTACATTATATTTATTAACCCCTAATCTGCCGCCCCCAACGTCGCCGGAACCTATCTACACTTATTAACCCCTAATCTGCCGACCGGACATCGCCGCCACTTTAATAAATGTATTAACCCCTAAACCGCCGCACTCCCGCCTCGCAAACACTAGTTAATTTTTATTAACCTCTAATCTGCCTGCCCTAATGTCGCCAACACCTTCTTACATTTATTAACCCCTAATCTGCCACCCCCAATGTCGCCGCTACTATAATAAAGTTATTAACCCCTAAAGCTAAGTCTAACCCTAACACCCCCCTAATTGAATCTGTTGGCGCTCTACAAATACCTGATAATAATAATAATAATAATAATAATAATAATAATAATAAATACATCTAAATAAAATAACTACAATTAAATAAATTATTCCTATTTAAAACTAAATACTTACCTGTAAAATAAACCATAAGATAGCTACAATATAACTAATAGTTACATTGTAGCTATCTTTTGATTTATTTTACTGGCAACTTTGTATTTTTTTTAATTAGGTAGAATAGTTATTAAATAGTTATAATACACACACCCAACCCTACTCTAAAACCCACCCGATCCCCCCTTAAAAAAACCTAACACTACCCCATTGAAGATCACCCTACCTTGAGCCGTCTTCACCGAGCCGGGCACCACTGGTCATCCGATGGGGCAGAAGAGGACATCCAGACCAGTAGACATCTTCATCCAAGCGGCATCTTCTATCTTCATCCATCCGATGAGGAACGGCTCCATCTTGAAGACCTCTGGCGCAGAACATCCTTCTAGGCCGACGGACTTTAAATGACGTCATCCAAGATGCGTCCCTCGAATTCTGATTGGCTGATAGGATTCTATCAGACAATCGGAATTAAAGTAGGAAAAATCTGATTGGTTGATTTAATCAGCCAATCGGATTGAAGTTCAATCCGATTGGCTGATTGGATCAGCCAATAGAATGCGAGATCAATTCTATTGGCTGATCCAATCAGCCAATCGGATTGAACTTCAATCCGATTGGCTGAGTAAATCAACCAATCGGATTTTTCCCCTTAATTCCGATTGGGCTGATAGAATCCTATCAGCCAATCGGAATTCGAGGGACGCCATCTGGATGACGTCATTTAAAGGAATATTCATTCGTCGTTAGTCTGTCAGCCTAGAAGGATATTCTGCACCGGAGGTCTTCAAGATGGAACCGTTCTTCGTCGGATGGATGAAGATAGAAGATGCCGCTTGGATGAAGATGTCTACCGGTCTGGATGTCCTCTTCTGCCCGGATAGGATGAAGACTTCTGCCGGTCCGGATGTCCTCTTCTGCCCCATCGGATGACCAGTGGTGCCCGGCTGGGGTGAAGACGGCTCAAGGTAGGGTGATCTTCAATGGGGTAGTGTTAGATTTATTTAAGGGGGGATCGGGTGGGTTTTTAGAGTAGGGGAAGTGTTGGTGGTGGGTTGTAATGTTGGGGGGGTATTGTATTTCTTTTTTTTTACAGGTAAAAGAGCTGATTACTTTGGGGCAGTGCCCAGCAAAAGGCCCTTTTAAAAGCTATTTGTAATTTAGTGTAGGGTAGGGAATTTTATTATTTTGGGGGGCTTTTTATTTTATTTGGGGGATTAGATTAGGTGTAATTAGTTTAAACTTCTTGTAATTTTTTTTATTTTCTGTAATTTAGTGTTTATTTTTTTTTCCGTAATTTAGTGTTTGTTTTTTTTCGTAATTTAGTTTATTGTATTTAATTGTAATTAATTGTAGATAGTTTAGGTAATTTATTTAATGATAGTGTAGTGTTAGGTGTAATCGTAACTTAGGTTAGGATTTATTTTACAGGTAATTTTGTATTTATTTTAGCTAGGTAGTTATTAAATAGTTAATAACTATTCTACCTAGTTAAAATAAATACAAAGTTGCCAGTAAAATAAAAATAAATCATAAGATAGCTACAATGTAATTATTAGTTATATTGTAGCTATCTTATGGTTTATTTTATAGGTAAGTATTTAGTTTTAAATAGGAATAAATTATTTAATTGTAGTTATTTTATTTAGATGTATTTAAATTATATTTAAATTAGGGGGGTGTTAGGGTTAGACTTAGGTTTAGGGGTTAATAACTTTATTATAGTAGCGGCGACGTTGGGGGTGGCAGATTAGGGGTTAATAAAAGTAGTTGTCGGCGATGTTAGGGCAGGCAGATTAGGGGTTAATAAAAATTAACTAGTGTTTGCAAGGCGGGAGTGCAGCGGATTAGGGGTTAAAACATTTATTAAAGTAGCGACGATGTCCGGTCGGCAGATTAGGGGTAAAAATATTTATTATAGTGTTTGCGATGTGGGGGGGGGGGGCCTCGGTTTAGGGGTTAATAGGTATTTTTTGGGTGTTAGTGTACTTGTTAGCACTTTAGTTAAGAGCTTTATGTTCCGGCGTTAGCCCATAAAACTCTTAACTACTGACTTTTATATGCAGTAGGAGTCTGGACAAGAGAGGGTCTACCGCTCACTTCTTCCAAGACTCGTAATACCAGCGTTAGGCAAATCCCATAGAAAAGATAGGATACGCAATTGACGTAAGGGGATTTGTGGTATCCTCGAGTCGCGGACGAAAAGTGAGCGGTAAGCCTCTACCTGCCAAACTTGTAATACCAGCGTTAGAAAAAAAGCAGCATTGGGACCTCTCAACGCTGCTTTTTTAAGGCTAACGCAAAACTCGTAATCTGGCAGAAAGTTACCTGTAAAATAAAACCTAGCCTGAGTTACACTAACACCTAACATTAATTACACTAAAATTAAATAAATTAAATTTAAAAAAAAAACCATTTATCTAAATTACAAAAAATAATAAACACTAAATTACACAAAATAATGATCAAATATTTAAACTAATTACACCTAATCTAATAGCCCCCCAAAATAAAAAAAAACCTAGCCTACACTAAACTGCCAATTGCCCTTAAAAGGGCCTTTTGTGGGGCATTACCCCAAAGAAATCAGCTCTTTTACCTGTAAAAAAAATACAACAACCCCCCAACAGTAAAACCCACCACCCACACAACCAACCCCCCCAAATAAAAACCTACCTAAAAAACCTAAGCTCCGCATTGCCATGAAAAGGGCATTTGGATGGGCATTGCCCTTAATAGGGGATTTAGCTCTTTTACGATGCCCAAAGTCCCTAATCTAAAAATAAAACCCACCCAATAAACCCTTAAAAAAAACTAACACTAACCCCCCAAGATCCACTTACAGTCTTTGAAGACCGGTTAGGTTAGGTTTAGGGGTTAATCATTTTAGTATAGTGGCGGCGACATTGGGGGCAGCAGATTAGGGGTTAATAAGTGTAGTTAGCTGGCGGTTAGGTTTAGGGGTTAATCATTTTAGTATAGTGGCGGCGACATTGGGGGCAGCAGATTAGGGGTTAATAAGTGTAGTTAGCTGGCGGCGACTTTGGGGGTAGCAGATTAGGGGTTAATAATATTTAACTAGTGTTTACGATGCGGGAGTGCAGCGGTTTAGGGGTTAATATGTTCAATTTAGTGGCGGCGATGTCTGGAGCGGCAGATTAGAGGTTAATAAATTTATTTTAGTGTTTGCGATGCGGGAGGGCCTCGGTTTAAAGGTTAATATGTAGTTTATGGGTGTTAGTGTACTTTGTAACACTTTAGCTAGTTGAGTTTTATGGTACAGCTCTGTAACGTAAAACTCATAACTACTGACTTTCAGATGACGGTACGGATCTTGTAGTTATAGGCTGTACCGCTCACTTTTTGGCCGGACAGGCAAACTAGTAATACCGGCGCTGTGGAAGTCCCATTGAAAAGGACTTTTTGAAAGGTGCGGTAGTTACGTTGTGTGAAGGCCAAAAAAGCGTGCGTTACAGCTGTACCTACAAGACTCGTAATAGCAGCGGTAGTGAAAAAGCAGCGTTATACTTATAACGCAAAACTCGTAATCTAGCCGTATGTCTCTATATTTTTAAGTATCTCTTTTCTGATTATCTCTGTGTATTATTAATTTATTGTAAGTAGGCCAGGGTGATATGGGTGGGGGAAAAAAATTGCGATTTAAAAAAAAAAATAAAAAAATACGTTATTGCGATTTAATCATGATTTTTTTAAAAAACACTATAGCACCTTAATTTTTCAATAAAACATTTATTTAACACTACTGAATCCTACTGTACATGTTTCTCAATGTCCAATACACTCATGGAGCATAAAAATATAAACCAGAAAATAGTTAAAATAAAATTAGCTAGTGCTACCTGTGCTGTGGTTACATAGTAGAAACATTTATTTAACAGTACACTACAGAATCTTACTATACATATTTCTCAATATCCAGTACACTCTTGGAGCATAAAAATACAAACCACAAAATAGTTTAAAAAAAAAAATATTCAATAAGGCACTTTAAAGTTTTTGTACAATACTCACTTTATTGCTCACAACTTTGAGCTGTCCCACCGCCACACCACCGCTTGACCACCGCCACACCACTCCCAGATGACTCTCACACACTCTTCAATCTCTTCCAAAATGGCCGTTTCGTGGGCATTCTCAGGTCCGCCCATGGCCGCACACTAGTCCGCCTTTCATCCTCCCTCTCTGCCTCCGTTTTCATGCCGATCTGTATATATTTTTTTAAAATCGCATTGCACTGAGCGACTCAATGAGGGTGTTTCTCTCAGGCATGCTTGTAGGATCGTCCATTGCATGGTTATATCTCTGCGGTAAACAATGTTTCTGGCTCCAGACTTCCAAAGGGATGTTCTCCTGTCTGTCATTCACAAGGAGCTCCTTCTTTGCAACCAGGTAAATAGAGACCCGTTCCAAGGGGCAAGCCGTATTTCCCAGAACCGGGCTATTACAGAGCAGGGATTGTACATTAGAAGTACTAGTTGATCTAGTAAAGTCAATTATAGGGCCCACAAGCCGATCCCTCTGTAGAAAGGATCCATCTTGGTAAGTCGGCGGAGCAATGCTTTTCACCTTGTCCAGTTCTGTTGGCTCATACTGTGTCGCAAAAGATCTTAGGCAGGTTGATACGCTAGTAAACCCAATCGACATTTGCATACCTAAATGTTCCAAAGCTGCATATATGTCTGACCAGGTTTCCCCTTCCTTTGGAGCCATGCTTTTTTTGTAGGCCGCAAGAGCCTGGGCGTTTCCCACCTGGGAAAGGAGATCAAGCAAAGAATCTGCTGCAATAATAGATTGCTGTGTTCTACTAATAGTGTAGAAAGTATCCTGCAGGTGCTAGGCTGGTTTTGGGGGTAAATTGCAAGGGGTTAGCCCCAATTCACCGTAATATTCGATAGTTTGCAGCAGGAGCTCTTGCAAACACGACTTTCCTGTTCGGCTGCTGGCTCCTCCCCCAAAATCATATACTTTTTAACAATATTGTATATTTATAATTTCTCTTCTCTTCATAATCTGAAGATTATATTTAAAAACTCAGGCTGCTATCTGTTTGCCGCACGTCCACTTCTTTATTATCAACATTTTTTAAATATTGCAAAAAATCACCTAAGCTCATATTTTAAAATTGGGATCTTAGTCACAATATGGCCATATTTTGCTTATGCCAGTCACCAATTTATGTGATGCCTTTCTGGGCTATAACATTCCTGCTTCAACTATGCTTTTAAGAATGAGCGTCCCTTTATACAAACTTCCAATGTCCTATAATAAGAGCACCTGAGCAACTGGGGGTGGGGTGCTAGAAACCATGAAGGTGGTTAGTCTTCCTTTAAATACAAATGTTTCTGCAGAAACATTTGTGTGTGTGTGTATGTGTATATATATATATATATATATATATATATATATATATATGAATAATTTTTATATATTTTGTTATGATTTGTTATATTTTATTATATTTTTGGTCTTTTAAGCCTAATTTTTGCGCGTGTTGGATAGCGCACGTGTGTCAGGGTTTTTTCCCTGTTTTGTTTGCCATGTGCTGCTGGCAGCCATTTTACTCACCTCTCTTGCTGACTATGGTGCATTGTGGGGGATGCTGCTCATTTCCTACACTTCCTTTTATGGCCAGACTGGTGTGCATCATCTGTGTGAGACAAGATGCAGTCTCAGAATTGTGATGTCATAACTTATTATTTAAAGGGCCTCTGTTCCATATGCTTTGCCTTTGCGTTGTCTCAGACCTGTTTGTGAGAGTTCCTGTGTATTACCTGGCTGCCTAACGTCCTTCCTGGTTCCTGATCCCTGGCTTGTTCCTGACTCGGATGTTTTCCTTGTTCCTGATTCCGGCTCGTCTGACTATTCGCTTTGGCTCCTGACTCGGCTCGTCTGACTACCAGCTCTGGTTTTGACTCCTGGCTTGTTATTTGACTTGTGGACTTTTTATTATTTTTTGCTATTAATAAAGGTGTGATTATTTTTGCACTTCTCATCTCAGTCTGATTCCTGGCACCCTGACAACGTGTTACAAGTTAAAGTAATTGTTTTTCCCGCTCGCGCTAACCCAACACACACACAAATAGCAGAAGTTGCAATATCGCGACCTGCCAGTATAGCCCAAAGTAAATTAACCAACTACCCTTTAACCCCTAAACCGCCACACCCCAACATCGAAAAGTTACCCACTACACTATTAACCCCTAAACCGCCACACGCCCACTTTATTTTGTCAGATAATTTCCACGTATGCACTTAACTTTTGTACCTCATGAGTATAAGGTAATGGTAAAGCTCTAGGGCAGGATATATTCTCTATCTGAATTTCTGGAGATCTTTGGTGCCTCTCAGTCAGTGAGAGTGAAATATTTTTTAGAAATACCTCTAGTCCTTCTGGTTTCATATAGTTTGTAAGAAATGTCCCAATACGTGTGAGAGAACTTGCTCTGAAGGACTAACGTTACTGAGGTAAAAAATTCAGTGATTATTTGTAGTAGATAACACAGAAAAACAGATGCACTACACTGGGCTTAGAACAGAAGCTGGAATAAACTTCCTGGCTTAGGCCCCCCCTACTCCCAGGTTACCGTTTCTTTTAGCACACTCTGTCTTTCACAGAGGAAACATTTCCTGTGTCATATTAGTCTGATCCTGCCAAATGACAGTCCAGCCCCGACATAACAGGCAAATCTCTGCTGAACAAGAGAAGACAACAAACTCCAGACGTATGTTTTGGCCTCTATGGGCCTCATCAGTGAGTTGCAGTTGCATCTCTCTAGGGCATGTGTGCAAAGAGTCCACATCTGGTTGCCCCTTTTACTCTTAGAGAGATTGTACCTTGGGCGTAGGGACTAAGCAAGTAAGTTTATTTCAGCTTCTGTTCTGAACCCGTTTGAGTGCATCTCTCTGTATTTCTGTATTATTTGTAGTAGAACCAGATTACAATTAGGTGACTCTCTAAGTAAAATTAGCTTTCTTCAACTTGACACAGGATGTCCCGTAGGTCCAAATGATAAATAATCAGTGAACAAGATCTTAGGACTTGAAACATGTTTGAACCAGCTTTATTTGTTCCTGCAGTATCATGCATAGAGACAGACGTTAAGCAAGATTTTACTCAAGCTTTAAAGGGAAATATAAAAGTATGTGGGCTACTTTCTTGTAGAAGTAACCACAAGTATCCATAACAACCATTGCTGCAGTAGGACGTGTTCTGGTTCTAGGTTTCCTCTTATTGTGTACTAATAAATATGAATACAAGCATATTGTTTTTCTTTGCTGTGGAATACCATTGCAGAATTTTGTAGTGGCTTCTATTCTATATAAAAGTCAGTAGTCCGGAGGAATGCCTGCTGTATCTCCAGGGCAAGCAAGTATTATGTATAAAAATACAGGAGAAGTGCCATGGTCTGCAGCTTTACTCCCTGTCTTTTGCTCATGTTTGGCTACCTTCTTGTTTTTGCATAGCTCTATATATGTTTAACCTCTTACAGGGGGAAACACATAGTGACAGAAGAGAAAATAGTCTTCTGTAATTAAACAGCTCTTTATTTTTCCATTCAATGTCCATTAAACACCTTGAGATTGTAATATAACATGAATGTATAGTGAAACAAATCTGCAGGGCTCGACAAACCCATGTGCCAGGTAGCCACAAGCGCCTTAAATTTAGGTCCTGACGTCATGGTTTAGAGTCCCAGACACCCATAGGTGCCCATGAATGAGAGTGAGAGAGAGAAGTAATTTACTGTATAACCCCTTATGCCAAATGGACTTAGTACTTTGCCCAGCATACTTTGTTGACGTAGTACCTACAACAGTCTAGCTTATGCTGCGTGCTATAAACTTTAAGGGCGGAGACTGCAGCCAGGAGCAGAAGGCATCTGCCTTCATGCGGAAAGTAAGAACTGATTGTTTTTCCTTTACCATATGAAGGCAGATCCCCAATACAGAGGGCCCGATACAAAGGGCTACTAAAGTCAAACTTACAGTTTCTTGATTTAGATAAAGTATGCAGTTAAAAAACACTTTTCAATTTCCTTCCATTATCAAAAGTGCACATTATTTTTATACTCACAATTTCTGTGGTTCCAGCTCCTACTAAGCGAAAGTGCACAGTATATACGTATATGCATTTTGTGATTGGCTTATGGATATCACATGATGCTGTGAGAAGGAAAAAAAAATGTTTGACATTTCACAAAAACAAATGCAAGACACTAAAGTCTGCTACTAAAAAGTGCCACCTACAGGAAATGAAAAATATAATTATGTATATATAAAAAGGTAAAAAAAAAAAAAAGATAAAAAAGAGAGGAATAAGTATTGAAGTTTTAAAAAATAATATATATATATATATATATATTCCACTGAAATAAGTGCACTCCCATGAACAGTAAATTTCAATTCTGTCAGGGTGCTATAGAAAGTTCAAATATCCACGTTATAACACAAGCACTCACTGGACTTGATACAGGTGAAATAAAAAGTGTTATTCCATATAAACAAGTGACGTTTCAGGGTGTTCACCAGTCCACTTGATCAGACCAACAATTGTACAGAGTGAATCAAACATTTTATACCGATTGAAACTCCACCCACTGTGCAAACAAATGCCCAACTGTTGCCATAACAACCATAGAAAAAACAAATACATTGTGAATGCTCATAGTTACTAATCCTGTGTTAATATTATACAGTGCAATAATAAACATATAGTGTAGTAATAGTGGGACCATTTGCAGAACATCAATCCTTGCTAGTGATAAAAACACATTCTCTATTTAATATTATCACAAACCTCAGTTGTTAATCCTGCACTAAGATAATGGCTTCTTAAGCCCCACCCTCAAACTATGTGTAACAACAACAAGGGAATGTATCGTAAATGTATCAAAAACTATTTGACATAACGGTATCCAAATCAATGTATAGATGTGTATAAAGATACAAATGTCTAGTGTAATCACTTCCAACTCCTATAGGTGTACCTATAGTCCTATATTGGACCTAGTAATAGAGATAACAAGTCTATATACCAGCTATTGTTTAAGATATCGCTCCAAATGTATCCTCAAATTTACCTACATGTAGACAAATTGATCGAAGTATTTTCAAAAAAATAAAAAATAAAAATGCAATACAAAAGTCTAGTTAAACATATAGAATTAAACACATACAGTTACATCATGGGGGAAATTAAACTAAGCAGTTATATACAGATCAATAAATCAAAGTCTATCTACAAGAAGCAGTGCCAGTCCACATTTGTGTTAAGGCCCCTGGGCTGTACCATATCAAGCTTGTAGATCCATTGTGCTTCTAGTTGTAAAAGGCGCTGATCCCTATTTCCACCCCTCTTCAGAGTTCATAGTTGGAAGCATAGGTCCTTGACAGTGTGGCCCTTTTCCGCAAAGTGCCTGGCTACAGGCTGATCGCTGTTACCCTTGTCTATGGCAGCCCGAATGTCACTCCAATGATTGCCCATATGTTTCTTTATATCGTCTGTCGTTTTCCCAAAGTAAAACAGACCTCAAATGCAGCTGAGCATATATATTACACATTTTGTAGTGCAGGTTAACTAATGTTTAATCCTAAACCTATTATTGGTATGTGGGTGTCTAAAGTCACTCACTTGTGTCATAGAATGACATGTCGTGCAGCTAGGGCACCTAAATGATCCAAGTTTTTTTGGTTTTAACCAAGTTTCTGTTTTGTAACAATGTTGGGGGTCAGTATCCATCAACATATCCCTGAGGTTTTTACCTCGCTTAAACCCCGTCCTTGGTGGTGCATATGTAGCAAAAGGTAAAGTGGCATCACTGTTAATAACATGCCAATCCTTCTTAAAGGGATACTGAACCCAAAATATTTCTTTCATGATTCAGATAGAGCATGCAATTTTAATCAACTTTCTAATTTATTCCTATTATCAATTTTGGAGTCGGCCTATTTTTTGTTCGGGACCCTGGATAGGTCTTGCTGTTTGGTGCCTGCATTTAGCCATCCAATCAGCAAGCGCTTCCCAGGTTTTCAACCTAAAATGGGCCAGCTCCAAAGCTTTTATTCCTGTTTTTTCAAATAAAGAAAGCAAGAGAATGAAGAAAAATTTAATAAAGTAGTAAATTAGAAAGCTGCTTAAAATTGCATGCTTTATCCGAATCACGAAAGAAAAAAAAATTGGGGTTAGTATCCCTTTAAGTGTCTTAGACATCGTCCTCAATTGCGATGAGTACGTGGAGTAAAGTCCTTGGAACGTTTGTGTTGTATCAATTATTGCTGTTTGATATTTGATACTGTTGTCCTTGCCAACACAATATCTTCGTTACTGTAGCCATGAGATTCAATCTTTTGTTCCATTTGTTGTACTTGGAGTGCACGTCTGTCACTGGATGTATTATTGCGTGCCACTCGAAGCATTTGTGCTCGTGGAATAGCTCTAAGAAGTGGACGAGGTTGTCAGCTTTCAGCATGAAGAATGGAATTGCGATCAGTTTCTTTATGATAGAGCGTGGTATTTAACCCCTCACCCTCTTTGTAAATGCATAGATCCAGGAATTCTATGGACACTTAATTTAATAGGGCATGTGGAGTTGTTCAATGTTTCAACCCAAGTGTTTAACCCCTCCTGTGTACCTCTCCATATTAGGAGGATGTCATCGATGTATCTATGATACAAAATGATCTCAGGACCTTCATACACTTGTAATACATCAACTTCGATGTGTTCCATGTATAAGTTTGCGAATGCCGGTGCCATGTTTGAGCCCATTGCTGTACCCCTGAGTTGGAGATAGTACAAATTCTCAAATCTGAAATGATTGTTCTGCAAACATATCCTCAACAACTCAATGATAAATTCAGATGGAGGACCCACATATGGATATTTCTTTAAGGTTCTCAGGATCACATGAATGCCTTCCTCTTGTGGGATCACGGTATACAGACTATTGACATCCATGCTTGTTAGTATGTCATCAAGTCTGATGTCTGTCACCTGTGTTAGTGTCTCAGTCAAGGCCCAGGAGTCCCTCAAGTAGGATCTCATATTGGTCACCATCGGTTGTAGCATATGGTCCACAAATGTTGCTAAGGGTTGAAGAAGTGATCCTCTGGCCAATACAATTGGACAACGAGGTGGTGATTTCATATCCTTATGGATTTTGGGTAATGTGTACAAAATAGTTCTAATAAGGTGATCCACTATTAGCCAATCCCTGGTACTTTTGTCTATCCAACCGTTATCCAATGCTCCTTGTATCACTGCATCAATCAGTCTTTTAAAGCTGGTTGTCGGATCTCCAGACAATAGTCTATAAGTATCAGCTTCCGATAACTGTTTGATGATCTCATCCTTATAATATTTGTAGTTCTGTATGACTACCGCACCACCCTTGTCCTCTGTACGAATTACTATCTCTTGGTTCCTGGATAGACTCTTAATGGCAGATCTCTCTTCCAATGTTATGTTATGCCTGAACTTCACATTTCTGCATTTGGTCAGATCCTGCTGCACAAGTCTGGTATATATGCGGATACTGGAGTTGGTGGTAGTAAGGTCAAACGTACTCTGTCTTTTAAAAGGGTATGTCCTCTCCTCCCTTGATGTAGCTTGAAAAAAGTCACCCAATTTGAGCTTACGCTGGAATTTCATAGTGTCAACAAATAATGAAAATTCATCAAGTGGAGCTGTTGGTACAAAGGAGAGTCCCTTGTTGAGTACCTAGTGTTCAATCTTGGAGTGGGAATATGTGCTGATATTTACCACTATGTCCTCCTGTATCGGGGCTGGTATGGGGGCCTTTCTCCAAAAGCCTCCCCTCCTTGTATGTGGTCTCCTCCTCTCCGTCTTTGGGCAGATCTTGTAGTGACCCCTAAAAAAGACTGATTTGCTGTAGAGTGTTGGCGAATTTGTCCCTGGGGTCTGTAATCTCAGTGTCAGATCCAGAACTAGAATCCACAGTAGCAAGTCGGTGATGAGTATACACCCTCTGTCTCCTCTGTCTTCTGGGGTAGTATCTTGTGCGTTCTTCTGGTCCCAATGTCCAGCGATAAACTTGTTTATCCTTGTAGTCCTCCATAACATATCCTAATTTCTTATTCTTGAAGACTATTAGTGCCGCATTATATTCCTTAAGTTGTGCAGATAATTTGTCAACCTAATTTTCACTGGTGTCTTGCATTAGTGTGGGTTCTTTATCTGTTTCAAACTGCAATAGTTCAATTTGTACTATTTGTAGAAGTGCTCTCATCTCCTCTACAACCAGGAGCATCAGATCCAAGGAGCATTTATTTAGCACAGCACACCATCGGTTGCAAAACTCAGGATTGGATCTCCCAATGGTGGGCACATTCTTAATACGAAAGCCTCTTGGTATTAGCCTCTTTCTGTGGTATTCTGATATGTATGTGCCATGTAATTGAAAATCTATTTCTTTTTTCTTGAGTTTTAATTTGTTTAAAAACAGGGACTGAGCAGTATCCACTTGTGTACTGGTAGCTAATTCTGTTTCAGATAGTATGCGAGCAGCATCCCCCTCTTTCAGTGTAAGGGTGTCAGCACCTTCAATTTCCGCTGGTATAAGTTACGATCAAAAAAGTCCCAAAGTAATCCCACAGTGACCAAAGTGAATTGAAGTGACAGTGTGGAGGGTCCAACTTGTTTTTCTTGGTGGGTGCAACAGAATATAGTCTTTAATCCACTAAAATAAGTGTACTCCCACGAACAGTAAATTTCAGTTGTGCCAGGGTGCTATAGAAAGTTCAAATATCCAAGTAATAACACAAGCACTCACTGGACTTGATACAGGTGAAATAAAAAGTGTTTTATTCCATATAAACAAGTGACGTTTCGGGGTGTTCACCCCTTCATCAGACCAACAATTGTACAGAGTGAATCAAACATTTTATACCGATTGAAACCCCACCCACTGTTAAAAAAAAACGCCCAACTGTTGCCATAGCAACCATAGAAAAAACAAATTGCTAAGTTTAATTTGCCCCATGATGTATCTGTAATGAGACATTTAAGATATATATATATATATATATATATATATATATATAGATGTACCATACACATAATGAAAATGTATGTCTGCTCCCTGATGCTAGCTTTATCTATGTGTTTAATTCTATATGTTTAACTAGATTTTTGTATTGCATTTTTATGTTTTATTTTTTTGAAAATACTTTGATCAATTTGTCTACATGTAGGTAAATTTGAGGATACATTTGGAGCGATATCTTAAACAATAGCTGGTATATAGACTTGTTATCTCTATTACTAGGTCCAATATCGGACTATAGGTACACCTATAGGGGTTGGAAGTGATTACCCTAGATATTTGTATCTTTATACACATCTATACATTGATTTGGATACCGTTATGTCAAATAGTTTTTGATACATTTACGATACACATTGATACATTGATACATTAACTTGTTGTTACACATAGTTTGAGGGCGGAGCTTAAGAAGCCATTATCTTAGTGCAGGATTAACAACTGAGGTTTGTGATAATATTAAATAGAGAATGTGTTTTTATCACTTGCAAGGATTGATGTTCAGCAAAGGGTCCCACTATTACTACACTATATGTTTATTATTGCACTGTATAATATTAACACAGGATTAGTAACTATGAGCATTCACAATGTATTTGTTTTTTCTATGGTTGTTATGGCAACAGTTGGGCAGTTTTTTTGCACAGTGGATGGGGTTTCAATCGGTATAAAATGTTTGATTCACTCTGTACAATTGTTGGTCTGATGAAGTGGTGAACACCCTGGAACGTCACTTGTTTATGTTTATATGGAATAACACTTTTTATTTCACCTGTATCATTTCCAGTGAGTGATTGTGTTATTACTTGGATATATATATATATATATATATATATATATATATATATATATATATTTATATATATATATATATATATATATATATATATATATATATATAAATATCTATACAGTCCACAGGAAGAGCATAATAAATAATCGTAATATATTCAGTGATTGAATGTCTCTATTTATTGGTAATCCTGTCTCGACATGTGCAAGGAAAGAATATATACATCTACATCAATATGAACAAAACGGTTTGTAATACCACATAAAAAGGATATATTCACATATGGTTCACAGATTCCCAGAGTGTACAGTCCGTACTGCTGCTCCTTCATAGACTCACCGGTATGGAAAAGTGCTACTAGGAAGCAAATACAAAACAGAGAAAAGGAGACAGGAGTGCAAGGGACTAATCTAAGAGTAGTATAAAAACACCTTTTAATTGGCGCACAATAAAAATTCACTCGCACTCTGCAACCTCAAACATATGAGGTATGTAATGGCACATCAAGGGGTAAACACCACGGTCCGGTCTCACTTTATAATAGCCCAGACTCCCAGTCTTTAGATCTCCCGGGCTGTGTGTGTTACAAGGGATAGTTGTGCTGCTCATATCCGTTTCCATTTTCACACTACTGCCAAAGAGAAAAAAGCACTTTTGAGTCAATGGGGCCTATCTATCAAGCTCCGAACGGAGCTTAACGGCCCATGTTTCTGGCGAGTCTTCAGACTCGCCAGAAACACAAGTTATGGAGCAGCGGTCACAAAGACCGCTGCTCCATAACCCTGTCCGCCTGCTCTGAGCAGGCGGACAGGACATCGCCTGATATCAACCCGATCGAGTACGTCACCCCCCTGCTGGCGCCCGATTGGCTGCGAGTCTGCAGGGGGCGGCGTTGCACCAGCAGCTTTTGTGAGCTGCTGTTGCAATGCTGAATACGGAGAGCGTATTGCTCTCTGCATTCAGCGATGTCTTGCGGACCTGATCCGCACTGTCGGATCAAGTCCGCAAGACATTTGTTAAATAGGCCCCTATGTCCGCTTGGTGTGTTCCCTCAAAGTAGTATTGTTAAGTCCATATCCAATTTTGATGGATATGATCTTAACGAAACTACTTTGAGAGGACGCACCAAGCGGACATAGACTCAGAAGTGCCTGTTTCTCTTTGGCAGTAGTGTGAAAACGGAAAGCAGCACAACTATCCCTTGTTTGTTATGTTTGTTTGTTTGATATGTTACAAAAAAAAATCTACTACTCAATTGAAATTCAAACTAAGTGCTTTTGCATTGTCTATTTATTATGTTGTTGATTATGCTATTTTACTTTGTTAAGTGGCCCTTTGAAGGGACAGTCTACTTGAAAATGTTTATTGTTTAAAAAGATAGTTAATCCCCTTAATACCCATTCCCCATCACCAACACTGTTATATTTATACACTTTTTACCTCTCTGATTGCCTTGTATCTAAGCCTCTGCAGACTGCCCCTTATCTCAGTCCCTTTGACAAGCTTGTATTTCTTCTGTTAAGTGTGATCAGTCCACGGGTCATCATTACTTCTGGGATATTAACTGCTCCCCTACAGGAAGTGCAAGAGGATTCACCCAGCAGAGCTGCATATAGCTCCTCCCCTCTACGTCACTCCCAGTCATTCTCTTGCACCCAGCAACTAGATAGGTCGTGTGAGAGGACTATGGTGATTATACTTAGTTTTATATCTTCAATCAAAAGTTTGTTATTTTAAAATAGCACCGGAGTGTGTTATTACCTCTCTGGTAGAGTTTGAGGAAGAATCTACCAGAGTTTTGCTATGATTTTAGCCGGAGTAGTTAAGATCATATTGCTGTTCTCGGCCATCTGAGGAGTGAGGTAAACTTCAGATCAGGGGACAGCGGGCAGATGAATCTGCATAGAGGTATGTAGCAGTTTTTATTTTCTGACAATGGAATTGATGAGAAAATCCTGCCATACCGATATAATGTCATGTATGTATACTTTACACTTCAGTATTCTGGGAGAATGGTACTTCACTAGAATTACACTGTAAGAAAGACATAAAGCTGTTTAATAACTAGAGATTATGTTTAACGTTTTTGCTGGAATGTAAAATCGTTTTCATTTGCTGAGGTACTGAGTGAATAAATGTTTGGGCACCATTTTTCCACTTGGCAGTTGCTTAAATCTGTTTTTTCTGTCAGTTTCTGTTCTCCCTCACTGCTGTGTGTGTGGGGGAGGGGCGCTTTTACTATGCATCAAATATTTCAGTCAGCAACTCATTGTATTCCCTGCATGATCTGGTTCATCTCTACAGAGCTCAGGGGTCTTCAAAACTTATTTTGAGGGAGGTAATTTCTCTCAGCAGAGCTGTGAGAATTATAGTTTGACTGAAATAAAAACTTTTATTCTGTAATTTGTTTCCTGCTTTCAGAAATTGTTATCTTTGCTAATGGGATTAAACCTTTGCTAAAGTTGTGTTGTTTACAAGGATTGAGGCTATAACTGTTTCAATTTATTAATTTTTAACTGTCATAGATCTTCTGTGCTTCTTAAAGGCACAGTACGTTTTAATATTATTCTATTTGAATTGTATTTCCAAGTTGCAAGTTTATTTGCTAGTGTGTTAAACATGTCTGATTCAGAAGATGATACCTGTGTCATTTGTTGCAATGCCAAAGTGGAGCCCAATAGAAATTTATGTACTAACTGTATTGATGCTACTTTAAATAAAAATCAATCTGTACAAATTGAACAAATTTCACCAAACAACGAGGGGAGAGTTATGCCGACTAACTCGCCTCACGTGTCAGTACCTACATCTCCCGCTCAGAGGGAGGTGCGTGATATTGTAGCGCCGAGTACAGCTGGGCGGCCATTACAAATCACATTACAGGATATGGCTACTGTTATGACTGAAGTTTTGGCTAAATTACCAGAACTAAAAGGTAAGCGTGATCACTCTGGGGTGAGAACAGAGTGCGCTGATAATATTAGGGCCATGTCAGACACTGCGTCACAGGTGGCAGAACATGAGGACGGAGAACTTCATTCTGTGGGTGACGGTTCTGATCCAAACAGACTGGATTCAGATATTTCAAATTTTAAATTTAAACTGGAAAACCTCCGTGTATTACTAGGGGAGGTGTTAGCGGCTCTGAATGATTGTAACACAGTTGCAATACCAGAGAAAATGTGTAGGTTGGATAAATATTTTGCTAAAGTACTGAGGTTTTTCCTATACCTAAGAGACTTACTGAAATTGTTACTAAGGAGTGGGATAGACCCGGTGTGCCGTTCTCACCCCCTCCGATATTTAGAAAAATGTTTCCAATAGACGCCACCACAAGGGACTTATGGCAAACGGTCCCTAAGGTGGAGGGAGCAGTTTCTACTTTAGCTAAGCGTACCACTATCCCGGTGGAGGATAGCTGTGCTTTTTCAGATCCAATGGATAAAAAGTTAGAGGGTTACCTTAAGAAAATGTTTGTTCAACAAGGTTTTATATTGCAACCCCTTGCATGCATTGCGCCGATCACGGCTGCGGCGGCATTCTGGATTGAGTCTCTGGAAGAGAACATTGGTTCAGCTACTCTGGACGACATTACGGACAGGCTTAGAGTCCTTAAACTAGCTAATTCATTCATTTCGGAGGCCGTAGTACATCTTACTAAACTTACGGCGAAGAATTCAGGATTCGCCATTCAGGCACGCAGGGCGCTGTGGCTAAAATCCTGGTCAGCTGATGTTACTTCTAAGTCTAAATTGCTTAATATACCTTTCAAAGGGCAGACCTTATTCGGGCCCGGGTTGAAAGAGATTATCGCTGACATTACAGGAGGTAAAGGCCATGCCCTGCCTCAGGACAAAGCCAAAGCCAAGACTAGACAGTCTAGTTTTCGTTCCTTTCGTAATTTCAAAGCAGGAGCAGCATCAACTTCCTCTGCACCAAAACAGGAAGGAGCTGTTGCTCGCTACAGACAAGGCTGGAAACCTAACCAGTCCTGGAACAAGGGCAAGCAGACTAGGAAACCTGCTGCTGCCCCCAAAACAGCATGAATTGAGGGCCCCCGATCCGGGATCGGATCTAGTGGGGGGCAGACTTTCTCTCTTCGCCCAGGTTTGGGCAAGAGATGTTCAGGATCCCTGGGCGCTAGAGATAATATCTCAGGGATACCTTCTGGACTTCAAATACTCTCCTCCAAGAGAGAGATTTCATCTGTCAAGATTGTCAACAATCCAGACAAAGAAAGAGGCTTTTCTACGCTGCGTACAAGAGCTCTTGTTAATGGGAGTAATCCATCCAGTTCCACGATCGGAACAGGGACAGGGGTTTTACTCAAATCTGTTTGTGGTTCCCAAAAAAGAGGGAACTTTCAGACCAATCCTGGACTTAAAGATCCTAAACAAATTCCTAAGAGTTCCATCGTTCAAGATGGAGACTATTCGGACAATTTTACCTATGATCCAAGAGGGTCAGTACATGACCACTGTAGATTTAAAAGATGCTTACCTGCACATACCGATTCACAAAGATCATTACCGGTACCTAAGGTTTGCCTTCCTAGACAGGCATTACCAGTTTGTGGCTCTTCCATTCGGATTGGCTACAGCGCCAAGAATCTTCACAAAGGTTCTGGGTGCTCTTCTGGCGGTACTAAGACCGCGGGGAATCTCGGTAGCTCCATACCTAGACAACATTCTGATACAAGCTTCAAGCTTTCAAACTGCCAAATCTCATACAGAGTTAGTGCTGGCATTTCTAAGGTCACATGGATGGAAGGTGAACGAAAAGAAAAGTTCACTCGTTCCACTCACAAGAGTTCCCTTCCTGGGGACTCTTATAGATTCTGTAGAAATGAAGATTTACCTGACAGAGGACAGGCTATCAAGACTTCAAAGTGCTTGCCGCACTCTTCATTCCATTCAACACCCGTCAGTGGCTCAATGTATGGAGGTAATCGGCTTAATGGTAGCGGCAATGGACATAGTACCCTTTGCACGCTTACACCTCAGACCACTGCAACTGTGCATGCTAGGTCAGTGGAATGGGGATTACTCAGACTTATCCCCTTCTCTGAATCTGGATCAAGAGACCAGAAATTCTCTTCTATGGTGGCTTTCTCGGCCACACCTGTCCAGGGGGATGCCATTAAGCAGACCAGACTGGACAATTGTAACAACAGACGCCAGCCTTCTAGGTTGGGGTGCCGTCTGGAATTCCCTGAAGGCTCAGGGACTATGGAGTCAGGAGGAGAGTCTCCTGCCAATAAACATTCTGGAATTGAGAGCAGTTCTCAATGCCCTCCTGGTTTGGCCCCAGTTGACAACTCGGGGGTTCATCAGGTTTCAGTCGGACAACATCACGACTGTAGCTTACATCAACCATCAGGGAGGGACAAGAAGCTCCCTAGCTATGATGGAAGTATCAAAGATAATTCGCTGGGCAGAGTCTCACTCTTGCCACCTGTCAGCAATCCACATCCCGGGAGTGGAGAACTGGGAGGCGGATTTCTTAAGTCGTCAGACTTTTCATCCGGGGGAGTGGGAACTTCATCCGGAGGTCTTTGCCCAAATACTTCGACGTTGGGGCAAACCAGAGATAGATCTCATGGCGTCTCGACAGAATGCCAAGCTTCCTCGTTACGGGTCCAGATCCAGGGATCCAGGAGCAGTCCTGATAGATGCTCTGACAGCACCTTGGGACTTCAGGATGGCTTACGTGTTTCCACCCTTCCCGTTGCTTCCTCGATTGATAGCCAGAATCAAACAAGAGAGAGCATCAGTGATTCTAATAGCACCTGCGTGGCCACGCAGGACTTGGTATGCAGACCTGGTGGACATGTCATCCTGTCCGCCTTGGTCTCTACCTCTGAAACAGGACCTTCTGATACAGGGCCCCTTCAAACATCAAAATCTAACTTCTCTGAAGCTGACTGCTTGGAAATTGAACGCTTAATTTTATCAAGACGTGGGTTTTCTGAGTCAGTTATTAGTACCTTAATACAGACTAGGAAACCTGTTACCAGAAAGATTTACCATAAGATATGGCGTAAATACCTACATTGGTGTGAATCCAAAGGTTACTCTTGGAGTAAGGTTAGGATTCCTAGGATATTGTCTTTTCTACAAAAAGGTTTAGAAAAGGGTTTATCTGCTAGTTCATTAAAGGGACAGATCTCAGCTCTGTCCATTCTGTTACACAAACGTCTGTCAGAAGTTCCTGACGTCCAGGCTTTTTGTCAGGCTTTGGCCAGGATTAAGCCTGTGTTTAAAACTGTTGCTCCACCATGGAGTTTAAACCTTGTTCTTAATGTTTTACAGGGCGTTCCGTTTGAACCCCTTCATTCCATTGATATAAAGTTGTTATCTTGGAAAGTTCTATTTTTAATGGCTATTTCCTCGGCTCGAAGAGTCTCTGAATTATCAGCCTTACATTGTGATTCTCCTTATTTGATTTTTCATTCGGATAAGGTAGTCCTGCGTACTAAACCTGGGTTCTTACCTAAGGTAGTTACTAACAGGAATATCAATCAAGAGATTGTTGTTCCTTCTTTATGCCCAAATCCTTCTTCAAAGAAGGAACGTCTACTGCACAACCTGGATGTAGTCCGGGCTCTAAAATTTTACTTGCAGGCAACTAAGGAATTCCGACAAACGTCTTCTCTGTTTGTCATTTACTATGGGCAGAGGAGAGGTCAAAAAGCTTCCGCTACCTCTCTTTCTTTTTGGCTTCGTAGCATAATTCGTTTAGCTTATGAGACTGCTGGACAGCAGCCCCCTGAAAGAATTACAGCTCATTCTACTAGAGCTGTGGCTTCCACTTGGGCCTTCAAGAATGAGGCCTCTGTTGAACAGATTTGCAAGGCTGCAACTTGGTCTTCGCTTCATACTTTTTCCAAATTTTACAAATTTGACACCTTTGCTTCATCGGAGGCTATTTTTGGGAGAAAGGTTCTTCAGGCAGTGGTTCCTTCTGTATAAAGAGTCTGCCTATCCCTCCCGTCATCCGTGTACTTTTGCTTTGGTATTGGTATCCCAGAAGTAATGATGACCCGTGGACTGATCACACTTAACAGAAGAAAACATAATTTATGCTTACCTGATAAATTCCTTTCTTCTGTAGTGTGATCAGTCCACGGCCCGCCCTGTTTTTAAGGCAGGTAAATATTTTTTAATTTATACTCCAGTCACCACTTCACCCTTGGCTTTTCCTTTCTCGTTGGTCCTTGGTCGAATGACTGGGAGTGACGTAGAGGGGAGGAGCTATATGCAGCTCTGCTGGGTGAATCCTCTTGCACTTCCTGTAGGGGAGCAGTTAATATCCCAGAAGTAATGATGACCCGTGGACTGATCACACTACAGAAGAAAGGAATTTATCAGGTAAGCATAAATTATGTTTTTAGCCAATCAGTGCTGACTCATAAATATCTCAATGTGAGTGAGCACAAGGTTATCTATATGGCATACATGAGCTAGCACTGTCTAGCTGTGAAAAACTGTTAAAATGCACTGAGATAAGAGGCAGTTTTCAATGGCTTATACATTAGCATATGAACCTACCTAGGTTTAGCTTTCAACAAAGAATACGACGAGAACAAAGCAAATCTGATGATAAAAGTAAATTGGAAAATTGTTTAAAATTACATGCCCTATCTGAATTATAAGTTTAATTTTGACTAGACTGTCCCTTTAACCCCTTAACTCAAACAAAAGTATATATATGGCATGCGATATGAAGCGGTGTATATATATGTTGCAGCTTCAAGAAGCTCCAGCTGCTGTTCCTGAGCTGTAGGTAATCTGTCCTCATATGGTAACAGAGCACGATCGGTGCTCTGTTACCAAATGATTGCAGATTGTCATATCGTACAGATAGTGACACTGTCTGTAACGTGCGTGTGGGCGGCACTGAGGTGGAGGGAGGAGGGAGTGGGAGTGGCCCTACACTGCAGAATGTAAAGTTTGGATGGGAGAGGGTGGGAAGGGATGTTACACTACATAAAAAAATATATATATATACAATTAGTACCTAAACTGGGTAGTGGAAGACAGCTGCCAGTACCTAAGATGGTAGACACCATTAGGAGTGGGGGGGGGGTGTAGAAAGCTGTTTGGTAGGGATCAGGTAGGGATCAGGGATGGGAGGTGTCTGATGGGAGGGTAAGCTAAAATTAACCTTACAAGCTACCAGTTTAACCCCTTCACTGTCTGGAATAATAGAAGTATGGTGCACAGCTGCAATTAGTGGCATTCTAATTACAAAAAACAATGGCAAAGTCATGTATCTCTGCTATTTATGAACAAAGATTTTACAACCATTTGTGTTATGACTGCATAAGAGGTATGTAAATAATTTCAGTGAAAAACAAACAAACATTTTTTTTTATATGATTGCATTTGGCAGGGAAATGGTGGCATGAAATATACCAAAATGTGCCTAGATCAATACCTTGAGTTGTCTACTTAAAAAATATATAGTTTTGATTGGTAAATAAATAAAAAAATCAAGACTCTATTTCTGTTTAAATGGAGTTATAGCAAAAATGCTAGAAATTCTCTGTTATTTCGGGCAAATTCTCTGAAATTCCCGATAGCAAAGGGGTTAAAACTAATTTAAAGGGATATGTTTTATGACATAGCGCGGGACCAGGAAGGGCTCAGCGGTGTATGTGTGTGTATTTGCAAACACATGTATACACCTTTGATTGGCTGACTATACTGTTTTCACTATCACCTAGATTACGAGTTTTGCGTTGCGGCTTTTAATGCTGAAGAATTGGCAATTTCAGCGTAAAAGCAGGAACGCACTATTGGTTATACCGCAAGGATTTTAGCCTGTAACGCAACGTCAATCCCGCACTCAAAAAAATGACGTTTTTGCGTGGGATGTCTATAGCGCCGTATTACAGGTTGTGCAGTGAGGCTAAAATGCTTGCATTACAGCCTATACCGACACAATCAATACCGCCATCTGAGAGCAGTAGTTATGGATTTTGTGTAACAAAAATGTTTCACAAAACTCATAACTAAAATGTTACAAAGTACCCCAACAAACATAAACTACCTATTAACCCCTAACCCCCCTGCATCACAATCACTAAAGTAAAGCTATTGACCCATAATCTGCCGACCACTCACATTGCGACTATTAAATAAACCTATTAACCCTAATCTGCTGGCCACCCACTTTGCCAACACTATTGAAATATATTAACTCCTAAATTGCAGCTCCCTGACATCGCCGCCAATATAATAAAGTTATTAACCCCTATTCCGCCGCTCCCTGACATCGCCGCTACTAAATAAAGTTATTAACCCCTAAACCTCTGGCCTCCCACATCTCTGCCACTAAATAAACCTATTAACTTCTAAACCGCCAGCCCCCCAACATTGCAAAACACTAAATTAAACTATTAACCCCCAAACCTAACACCCCCCTAACTTTAAATTAAAGTTACAATATAACTTTTTTAAATAAATAAAAACTTACCTGTGAAATAAAAATAATCCTAACATTAAACTATAATTTAATCGAACCTTACTATTCTAATAATATTAAAAAAAACTACCAATAGGATGAGAGCTTCTGAAACCCTATTGACTGTTCAAATCAGCCAATAGGATTTCAGTAGCTCTCATCCTATTGGTTGATTTGAATTTGGAGAATTAAAAAGCCAATAGGAATGCAAGGGACGCCATTTTGAAACGGCTACCTTGCATTCAACTTCAGAGTACGGCGGCTACCATATGAAGAGGACGCTCCGCGCAGGATGGATTAGCTTCCAGGATGACTCCGCTCTGCTCCGCCGGGATGAAGATAGAAGACGCCCCCGGGATGGATGAAGACCTCACTGCCTGGATGGAGATGGATGTCGGGATTTCAGAAATCGTGACTAGATCTTCTAGGGTTAGTGTTAGTTTTTTTCTTAATTTTTTTGGGTGTGTTTTTTTTTTTTTTTTTATTAGGGATGGGCACTTGGAAAAGAGCTAAATGCCCCTTTAAGGGCAATACCCATACAAATGCCCCTTTAGGGGCAATGGGTAGCTTAGTTTCTTTTTTTAGAGTTAGGTTTTTTTTATTTTGGGGGTTGGTTGGGTGGTGGGTTTTACTGTTGGTGGGACGTTGTATTTTTTTTACCCTACAAAAGGCCCTTTTTAAGGGCTATTGGTAGTTTATTGTAAGCTAGGGGGTGTTTTTATTTTGAGGGCTTTTTTATTGTTATAGGGCTATTAAATTAGGTGAAATTGTTTTTATTTTTGAAAATTTTGTTAATTTTTTTGTAAACTTAGTGGGGTTTTTTTTCGTGATTTTAGTGTTAATTATTTTTGGTAAACTTAGATTTTTAAAATTTTTTGTAGGATTTGGTTTTTTTAGTTGTAATTTAGATTATTTTTTTTTCGTAGTGTTGAGTTTTTTTTTAATTTGTAATTTAGATATTTTAATTGGTAGTTTTTTTATTTTATTAGAATAGTAAGGTTAGGTTAATTTTTATTTTGTTAGGTTTATTTTTATTTCACATGTAAGTTTCTATTTATTTAAATAGTTATATTTTAATTTAAAGTTAGGGGGTGTTAGGTTTAGGGGTTATTAGTTTAATGTAGTGTTTTGCGATGTGGGGGGCCGGCGGTTTAGGGGTTAATAGGTTTATTTAGTGGTGGAGATGTGGGAGGTCGGAGGTTTAGGAGTTAATAACTTTATTTAGTGGCAGCGATGTCGACGAGTGGCGGAATAGGGGGTTAATAGCTTTATTATAGTGGCGGCGGAATATGGGGTTAATAACTTTTAATAGTGGCGGCGATGTCAGGAGCGGCAGATTAGGGGTTAATAACTTTATTTAGGTGTCGGCGATCTCGGGGGGTAGCAGGTTAGGGGTGTTTAGACTTGGGGTGTATGCTAGGGTGTTAGGTTTAAACTTAACTTTTTTTACCCCATAGACATCAATGGGGCTGCGTTACGGTGATCGCCATTCTACACTTCAGGTGTAAGGTTTTTTATCTAACACTCTCCCCCCATTGATGTCTATGGGGGAAAGCGTGCACTAGCACGTCAAAGCAGCCCTTGGCTTTTGTGCGGTATGGAGCTTAAAGCCACCATATCGCACGCACAAGGAGGCTTTTCAGAAACTTGTAATGGCAGCACTATGGGGGGTGAAATAATGCAATTCGTTTGCACCCTGTTTAGCGCAAAACTCGTAATCTAGGTATATGTTATTTCTGTTAAAGGGATAATAAACCTTTTATAACTATAACATTTTTCTTGCAATGCACTAACATTGGTGAGTATAAAAATGTTTGGAATTTGATGCCTCTGTAATGGAATTGCTATAGATTCAATACTGGTAAAACCGTATTTAAAAACAAAATGCAGAAATGCAATAGACCATTTTATTTTTACATTGGAATTTTCCTTTAAGTTCTGGACTGCCTAATATGAAATGTTAGGTTAATAGAAATTATTGCATTTGTTACATCTTTGGGGGTGGGAAGTTCCCTTTGAAATAGGGAATCCCCCACACAGAAGATGAAAACTGGTCATTAATTTGAATAAAATTCTATAAATTGGATTTTATCATCCAAACATGTAAAGTTAATGAAAAATTATTCTACAGAAAAAACTTCAAAGGTCCAGTAATAGCACTGGGAGTCTGAGACGGGTTCACCATAAACCCCCAGGGTATCATTTATCAAAGGAGACAATAGGAAGCCAGCTGTGCATTTAATTAACATCCCGACAATGTCTGCATCTGAAACAAGAGCAGAGTGTCAAAGGCAGACAAGTGAAGAATAAGTGTTTTGGATTAGTGTATTATCTAAAGTCACAAGATGGAAAAACAATGCTAAATCAAAGCTCCATTCATAATGCTTTAGTTCAAATGACGGAAACCATCATTTATGCGCAGTATCTACGCAAGACTTACAGCTAATGGTATTTTCTCTTGCAAGGTGTATCCAGTCCACGGATTCATCCTTTACTTGTGGGATATTCTCATTCCCTACAGGAAGTGGCAAAGAGAGCACACAGCAGAGCTGTCCATATAGCTCCCCCTCTAGCTCCACCCCCCAGTCATTCTCTTTGCCGGCTCTAAGCACTAGGGTCTCTCTACGGGAGGGTAAAGTGAATGTGGTGTTAAAATTGTGTATCTTATTTGTTTAAAGTGATTTCTAAGCGCCTTGGTCCTTCAATCTAGCTTATGTTTTCCCACCGTTTCCCCTTCTCCCTCGTCTGGTCGCCAGAATCAAGCAGGAGAAGGCTTCAGTGATTCTGTTAGCGCCTGCGTGGCCACGCAGGACTTGGTATGCAGACCTAGTGGACATGTCATCTGTCCCACCATGGACACTGCCAATGAGGCAGGATCTTCTAATTCAGGGTCCATTCAAGCATCCAAATCTAATTTCTCTACGTCTGACTGCTTGGAGATTGAACGCTCAATTCTATCTAAGCGTGGTTTCTCTGAGTCAGTTATAGATACCCTGATTCAGGCGAGAAAGCCTGTCACCAGGAAAATCTACCCTAAGATATGGCGGAAATATCTTTGTTGGTGTGAATCCAAGGGTTACTCATGGAGTAAGATTAGGATTCCCAGGATATTGTCTTTTCTCCAAAAAGGTTTGGAGAAAGGATTGTCAGCTAGTTCCTTAAAAGAACAGATATCTGCTCTGTCTATCCTTTTACACAAGCGTCTGGCAGAGGTTCCAGACGTTCAAGCGTTTGCACAGGCCTTAGTCAGAATCAAGCCTGTCTATAAACCTGTGGCTCCGCCATGGAGTCTAAATCTAGTTCTTTCAGTTCTTCAAGGGGTTCCGTTTGTACCTTTACATTCCATAGATATTAAGTTGTTATCTTGGAAAGTTTTGTTTTTGGTAGCTATCTCTTCTGCTCGAAGAGTCTCAGAATTATCTGCCTTACAGTGTGATTCACCTTACCTGGTGTTCCACGCAGATAAGGTAGTTTTGCGTACCAAACCTGGTTTCCTTCCTAAAGTGGTTTCTAATAAGAATATTAACCAGGAAATAGTTGTTCCTTCTCTGTGTCCTAATCCTTCTTCGAAGAAGGAACGTCTGTTGCACAATCTTGATGTAGTTCGTGCTCTAAAGTTCTATTTGCAAGCAACTAAGGATTTCAGACAAACATCTTCCTTGTTTGTTATCTATTCTGGTAAGAGGAGAGGTCAGAAAGTGACTGCTACCTCTCTTTCCTTTTGGCTGAAAAGCATCATCCTTTTGGCCTATGAGACTGCTGGCCAGCAGCCTCCTGAAACTATTACTGCTCATTCTACCAGAGCAGTGGCTTCCACATGGGCTTTTAAAAACAAGGCTTCTGTTGAACAGATTTGTAAGGCAGCGACTTGGTCTTCACTGCATACTTTTTCAAAATTTTACAAATTCTATACTTTTGCTTCTTCGGAGGCTATTTTTGGGAGAGAGGTTTTGCAAGCTGTGGTGCCTTCCGTTTAAGGTACCTGCCTTGTTCCCTCCCTTCATCCGTGTCCTAAAGCTTTGGTATTGGTATCCCACAAGTAAAGGATGAATCCGCGGACTGGATACACCTTGCAAGAGAAAACAGAATTTAGGCTTACCTGATAAATTACTTTCTCTTGCGGTGTATCCAGTCCATGGCCCGCCCTGGCAATTAAGTCAGGTGAAAATTTTTTGTTTAAACTACAGTCACCACTGCACCCTATGGTTTCTCCTTTTTCTTCCTAACCTTTGGTCGAATGACTGGGGGGTGGAGCTAGAGGGGGAGCTATATGGACAGCTCTGTAGTGTGCTCTCTTTGCCACTTTCTGTAGGGAATGAGAATATCCCACAAGTAAAGGATGAATCTGTGGACTGGATACACCGCAAGAGAAAGTAATTTATCAGGTAAGCATAAATTCTGTTTCTTGCAAAAGCCTGATTTCAATGTTTAAAGGGACATTGTAGTTTAAAAATTACAGGCTCTAATTTGTTGTGCACTTCCCCCTAGGCTTCCTAGGCAACTCTCAGAGGTAATGTTTGTGGCCCCTTAAGTTTACCTTGCAGGACCTTCCTTGGCTTCCTATGCAACTCTTTTATGCCCCAAGTCTTTCCATACAACACTCAGAGGCTTCTTAAGCTGCCCATCTAGGCTTCCCATGTAACTCTCACAGGTGTCTTCTGTGCCCCCCTTGCTTCAAATGCAACATTTAAATTTTTTTGTGTGCAACTCTTTTGTGACCCTAGGCTTCCCATGTAACTCTCACAGGTGACTGGTACATCTGCCCTCTCATGCTTCCCATGTAACTCTCAGAGGTGTCTTGTGCTCTGCCCTCTCATGCTTCCCATGTAACTCTCAGAGGTGTCTTGTGCGTCTGCCCTCTCATGCTTCCCATGTAACTCTCAGAGGTGTCTTGTGCATCTGCCCTCTCATGCTTCCCATGTAACTCTCAGAGGTCTCTTGTGCGTCTGTCCTCTCATGCTTCCCATGTAACTCTCAGTGGTCTCTTGTGCTCTGCCCTCTCATGCTTCCCATGTAACTCTCAGAGGTGTCTTGTGCGTCTGTCCTCTCATGCTTCCCATGTAACTCTCAGAGGTCTCTTGTACATCTGCTCTCTCATCATTCCCATGTAACTCTCAGAGGTGTCTTGTGCGTCTGTCCTCTCATGCTTCCCATGTAACTCTCAGAGGTGTCTTGTGCGTCTGTCCTCTCATGCTTCCCATGTAACTCTCAGAGGTCTCTTGTGCATCTGCCCTCTCATGCTTCCCATGTAACTCTCAGAGGTGTCTTGTGCGTCTGTCCTCTCATGCTTCCCATGTAACTCTCAGAGGTGTCTTGTGCGTCTGTCCTCTCATGCTTCCCATGTAACTCTCAGAGGTCTCTTGTGCGTCTGTCCTCTCATGCTTCCCATGTAACTCTCAGAGGTGTCTTGTGGTCTGCCCTCTCATGCTTCCCATGTAACTCTCAGAGGTGTCTTGTGCTCTGCCCTCTCATGCTTCCCATGTAACTCTCAGAGGTGTCTTGTGCGTCTGTCCTCTCATGCTTCCCATGTAACTCTCAGAGGTCTCATGTGCGTCTGTCCTCTCATGCTTCCCATGTAACTCTCAGAGGTCTCTTGTGCGCCTGCCCTCTCATGCTTCCCATGTAACTCTCAGAGGTGTCTTGTGCGTCTGTCCTCTCATGCTTCCCATGTAACTCTCAGAGGTGTCTTGTGCGTCTGCCCTCTCATGCTTCCCATGTAACTCTCAGGGGTGTCTTGTGCGTCTGTCCTCTCATGCTTCCCATGTAACTCTCAGAGGTGTCTTGTGCGTCTGTCCTCTCATGCTTCCCATGTAACTCTCAGAGGTCTCTTGTGCGTCTGCTCTCTCATGCTTCCCATGTAACTCTCAGAGGTGTCTTGTGCGTCTGTGCTCTCATGCTTCCCATGTAACTCTCAGAGGTGTCTTGTGTGTCTGCCCTCTCATGCTTCCCATGTAACTCTCAGAGGTGTCTTGTGCGTCTGTCCTCTCATGCTTCCCATGTAACTCTCAGAGGTGTCTTGTGCGTCTGTCCTCTCATGCTTCCCATGTAACTCTCAGAGGTCTCATGTGCGTCTGCCCTCTCATGCTTCCCATGTAACTCTCAGAGGTGTCTTGTGCGTCTGTCCTCTCATGCTTCCCATGTAACTCTCAGAGGTCTCTTGTGTGTCTGCCCTCTCATGCTTCCCATGTAACTCTCAGAGGTCTCTTGTGCGTCTGTCCTCTCATGCTTCCCATGTAACTCTCAGAGGTCTCATGTGCGTCTGTCCTCTCATGCTTCCCATGTAACTCTCAGAGGTCTCTTGTGCGCCTGCCCTCTCATGCTTCCCATGTAACTCTCAGAGGTGTCTTGTGCGTCTGTCCTCTCATGCTTCCCATGTAACTCTCAGAGGTGTCTTGTGCGTCTGCCCTCTCATGCTTCCCATGTAACTCTCAGGGGTGTCTTGTGCGTCTGTCCTCTCATGCTTCCCATGTAACTCTCAGAGGTGTCTTGTGCGTCTGTCCTTTCATGCTTCCCATGTAACTCTCAGAGGTGTCTTGTTCATCTGTCCTCTCATGCTTCCCATGTAACTCTCAGAGGTGTCTTGTGCGTCTGTCCTCTCATGCTTCCCATGTAACTCTCAGAGGTCTCTTGTGCGTCTGCTCTCTCATGCTTCCCATGTAACTCTCAGAGGTTGTTACGGTTGCCTCCAGGCTGGCTGGAAGTTGGACCGTAGAAAAGGATGCTCCTAGCGCTCACCAAAGGAGCAGCAGCACCGTGGACACTATAACTGCTGCGTAGCCACCATCAGTAATGCAGACTATATGAACCACTGCTGCTGGGCTGGTATCTCGCCGTCTGCTCTGCGCCCTGGACCTACGACCAGGCTCCAGTAGGCGAACCTCTTGCTTCTGTAGCAATCCCTGTAGCTAAGGGAGTATGAAAAGCATAGCAATCCCTGTAGTGATTATAGCTGAAGCTGTCCCCTACAAACATGAGTCAAAGCTGCAAGTTAGAGGGTCAGAAATAGGTCTGATGTGCTGGAGCACACAGCCTGCTTTTATTCAGGTACATGCAAAAAGGACACTCTCAGGGGGAGGCATAAAATCCCCCATCACACATTTGATATTAGATAGAGAGACACTCCCTTTGACAGGCCACAACATTTACTTCAGCAGATAACATTACACACAATAAAACAATGCAGTCCACCTTATCAATACTAGTCTGATTAGACAATGGGAAAGTTGATCACTAAACCTAATTAGAGCTAATCCCAGCAGACTTGTATTTAGAATAGGTTTCTTGAAGCTGAACAAAATTTAACTCTTAATGGCACACAATGAAACTGAACCAAGTGGGAGAAAGCCAGGGACAAGTCATTTCACAGGTCTGGGGACATAGTCTTAAAGGGGCATTGTTCATCAAAGTCACAATATGTCCCCAGATGGTTCTTAAAGGGCCACACACACCCAACAAAAGTCAATATGTCCTCAGGGGCACAATCTTCCAGGGGCCATAGTCATGTGGAAGGAGGCTGGCAAATAGGCTTCTCCAAAATCCAGGGAAGCAGGGCAACCTTCCATTTAAAGGGCCAGTCACAAATAGCAGTTTGTAACATATCTCCCCTTTTGGAGGGAGACTAACAAGGCACCTGACCTTCTGTCGGTCAGTGCCTAAGTTAGTCTCGCAACCCACCCACAAATAAACACTAGCAGCAAAGCAGCCCCCCCACAACAAGTAGCACTGGCCTGTAGGTTCCAGGTTATAGGATGAAAGTGTAGCATCCTCTGCCTTCCTGGCGCAGCTGTGCAAATAGCTGATGGTACTTGGGGGGCAGAGGCCAGCGGCACTCTGCCCTGGTGCCAGCGCTTCTGCTGGGGTGAGGGGTTTGCAGGCCAGTCCTGTAACAAGGGGGTCTGTAGGGCAGAGGCCAGCAGCGCTCTGTTCTGATGCCAGCTCTTCTGCTGGGGGAATTGGGGCATAGTCCTGCCCGGTGGCAAAGGGAACGTGGGGGTCAGTGGGGGTTAACATCTCCACTGTTAACCCTGGGCCCAAGTTAGGAGTTAGCTGGGGAGGGGGAGATTGGCTTACCTTCTCCTCCTGATACTCCGGTGGCCGTTGGGAAGGGAGGTCGATGCTCTCCGCTTCCTGTGGAACATGCTGCGGCTGGGGAGAGAGACCGGTTGTCTCCTCTCCCTGGAAGGCACACTCCGGCTGGGGAGGGAGGTCGATGCTCTCCCCTCCCTGTAGCTGGGTCTGTCGCTGGGGATCTGGGCCGCCTGCCCAGCATCCCTGTAGGGCCGGTAGAGAGACTGCGGTCCCATCTCCACCTGCCTGCTGGGGGTCCTCCCAGGACCAGTCTATGAGGCCTGCTGCCTCTGGTATCTCTGGCTGGGGAAGGGGACTGGTTGTCTCTTCCCTCTGCACGGTATACTGCCGCTGGGGAGGGAGGTCGCTGCTCTCCTCTCCCTGTAACTCTGGCTGCCGCTGGGAAGGGAGGTCGTTGCTCTCCGCTCCCTGTGACTCACTTTCTCGCTGGAGACCAGGTGTCCAGACCCTCAAACTCCACAGTTGGCGCTCAAAGGCTCGTGCCGCTTTGTTCTCCGTATCCAATTCCCGGATGATGCGACTGACTACCTCCTGTGCAGGGTCTGGACCATATCGGACTAGCCGCCTCTTTACCTCTGGAACGAAATCCGCGCCCTCATAGCGACGGATCAGGTTGAGGTGCTCTTCACAGGGTTCTGAATAGTGTCTTGTCAGCTCCATGCTGCTGTAGGTAGGGACGCTGCGCAGTGGCTAGCGTTGCCCTCAATAACTCTCCTACGATACCAGTGCTGTTGTGGTGCTGCTCCTTGCGCTAGGACGCCAATCCCACCGCTGCCGCCAAATGTTACGGTTGCCTCCAGGCTGGCTGGAAGTTGGACCGTAGAAAAGGATGCTCCTAGCGCTCACCAAAGGAGCAGCAGCACCGTGGACACTATAACTGCTGCGTAGCCACCATCAGTAATGCAGACTATATGAACCACTGCTGCTGGGCTGGTATCTCGCCGTCTGCTCTGCGCCCTGGACCTACGACCAGGCTCCAGTAGGCGAACCTCTTGCTTCTGTAGCAATCCCTGTAGCTAAGGGAGTATGAAAAGCATAGCAATCCCTGTAGTGATTATAGCTGAAGCTGTCCCCTACAAACATGAGTCAAAGCTGCAAGTTAGAGGGTCAGAAATAGGTCTGATGTGCTGGAGCACACAGCCTGCTTTTATTCAGGTACATGCAAAAAGGACACTCTCAGGGGGAGGCATAAAATCCCCCATCACACATTTGATATTAGATAGAGAGACACTCCCTTTGACAGGCCACAACATTTACTTCAGCAGATAACATTACACACAATAAAACAATGCAGTCCACCTTATCAATACTAGTCTGATTAGACAATGGGAAAGTTGATCACTAAACCTAATTAGAGCTAATCCCAGCAGACTTGTATTTAGAATAGGTTTCTTGAAGCTGAACAAAATTTAACTCTTAATGGCACACAATGAAACTGAACCAAGTGGGAGAAAGCCAGGGACAAGTCATTTCACAGGTCTGGGGACATAGTCTTAAAGGGGCATTGTTCATCAAAGTCACAATATGTCCCCAGATGGTTCTTAAAGGGCCACACACACCCAACAAAAGTCAATATGTCCTCAGGGGCACAATCTTCCAGGGGCCATAGTCATGTGGAAGGAGGCTGGCAAATAGGCTTCTCCAAAATCCAGGGAAGCAGGGCAACCTTCCATTTAAAGGGCCAGTCACAAATAGCAGTTTGTAACAGAGGTGTCTTGTGCGTCTGTGCTCTCATGCTTCCCATGTAACTCTCAGAGGTGTCTTGTGTGTCTGCCCTCTCATGCTTCCCATGTAACTCTCAGAGGTGTCTTGTGCGTCTGTCCTCTCATGCTTCCCATGTAACTCTCAGAGGTGTCTTGTGCGTCTGTCCTCTCATGCTTCCCATGTAACTCTCAGAGGTCTCATGTGCGTCTGCCCTCTCATGCTTCCCATGTAACTCTCAGAGGTGTCTTGTGCGTCTGTCCTCTCATGCTTCCCATGTAACTCTCAGAGGTCTCTTGTGTGTCTGCCCTCTCATGCTTCCCATGTAACTCTCAGAGGTCTCTTGTGCGTCTGTCCTCTCATGCTTCCCATGTAACTCTCAGAGGTGTCTTGTGCGTCTGTGCTCTCATGCTTCCCATGTAACTCTCAGAGGTCTCTTGTGCGTCTGCCCTCTCATGCTTCCCATGTAACTCTCAGAGGTGTCTTGTGCGTCTGTCCTCTCATGCTTCCCATGTAACTCTCAGAGGTGTCTTGTTCATCTGCCCTCTCATGCTTCCCATGTAACTCTCAGAGGTGTCTTGTTCATCTGCCCTCTCATGCTTCCCATGTAACTCTCAGAGGTGTCTTGTTCATCTGCCCTCTCATGCTTCCCATGTAACTCTCAGAGGTGTCTTGTTCATCTGCCCTCTCATGCTTCCCATGTAACTCTCAGTGGTCTCTTGTACGTCTGTCCTCTCATGCTTCCCATGTAACTCTCAGAGGTGTCTTGTGCGTCTGCCCTCTCATGCTTCCCATGTAACTCTCAGAGGTGTCTTGTACGTCTGTCCTCTCATGCTTCCCATGTAACTCTCAGAGGTGTCTTGTGCGTCTGCCCTCTCATGCTTCCCATGTAACTCTCAGAGGTGTCTTGTGCGTCTGTCCTCTCATGCTTCACATGTAACTCTCAGAGGTCTCTTGTGCGTCTGCCCTCTCATGCTTCCCATGTAACTCTCAGAGGTGTCTTGTGCTCTGCCCTCTCATGCTTCCCATGTAACTCTCAGAGGTGTCTTGTGCGTCTGCCCTCTCATGCTTCCCATGTAACTCTCAGAGGTGTCTTGTGCGCCTGTCCTCTCATGCTTCCCATGTAACTCTCAGAGGTGTCTTGTTCATCTGCCCTCTCATGCTTCCCATGTAACTCTCAGAGGTGTCTTGTGCGTCTGTCCTCTCATGCTTCCCGTGTAACTCTCAGAGGTGTCTTGTTCATCTGCCCTCTCATGCTTCCCATGTAACTCTCAGAGGTGTCTTGTGCGTCTGTCCTCTCATGCTTCCCATGTAACTCTCAGAGGTGTCTTGTTCATCTGCCCTCTCATGCTTCCCATGTAACTCTCAGAGGTGTCTTGTGCGTCTGTCCTCTCATGCTTCCCATGTAACTCTCAGAGGTCTCTTGTTCATCTGCCCTCTCATGCTTCCCATGTAACTCTCAGAGTTCTCTTGTGCGTCTGTCCTCTCATGCTTCCCATGTAACTCTCAGAGGTCTCTTGTGCGTCTGCTCTCTCATGCTTCCCATGTAACTCTCAGAGGTGTCTTGTGCGTCTGTCCTCTCATTCTTCCCATGTAACTCTCAGAGTTGTCTTGTGCGTCTGTCCTCTCATGCTTCCCATGTAACTCTCAGAGGTGTCTTGTGCGTCTGTGCTCTCATGCTTCCCATGTAACTCTCAGAGGTGTCTTGTGCGTCTGCCCTCTCATGCTTCCCATGTAACTCTCAGAGTTGTCTTGTGCGTCTGTCCTCTCATGCTTCCCATGTAACTCTCAGAGGTCTCTTGTGCGCCTGTCCTCTCATTCTTCCCATGTAACTCTCAGAGGTGTCTTGTGCATCTGCCCTCTCGTGCTTCCCATGTAACTCTCAGAGGTCTCTTGTGCGCCTGTCCTCTCATTCTTCCCATGTAACTCTCAGAGGTGTCTTGTGCATCTGCCCTCTCGTGCTTCCCATGTAACTCTCAGAGGTCTCTTGTGCGCCTGTCCTCTCATTCTTCCCATGTAACTCTCAGAGGTGTCTTGTGCGTCTGCCCTCTCATGCTTCCCATGTAACTCTCAGAGGTGTCTTGTGCGTCTGTCCTCTCATGCTTCCCATGTAACTCTCAGAGGTGTCTTGTGCGTCTGCCCTCTCATGCTTCCCATGTAACTCTCAGAGGTGTCTTGTGCGTCTGTCCTCTCATGCTTCCCATGTAACTCTCAGAGGTGTCTTGTTCATCTGCCCTCTCATGCTTCCCATGTAACTCTCAGAGGTGTCTTGTGCGTCTGTCCTCTCATGCTTCCCATGTAACTCTCAGAGGTGTCTTGTGCGTCTGCCCTCTCATGCTTCCCATGTAACTCTCAGAGGTGTCTTGTGCGTCTGTCCTCTCATGCTTCCCATGTAACTCTCAGAGGTGTCTTGTTCATCTGCCCTCTCATGCTTCCCATGTAACTCTCAGAGGTGTCTTGTGCGTCTGCCCTCTCATGCTTCCCATGTAACTCTCAGAGTTCTCTTGTGCGTCTGTCCTCTCATGCTTCCCATGTAACTCTCAGAGGTCTCTTGTGCGTCTGCTCTCTCATGCTTCCCATGTAACTCTCAGAGGTGTCTTGTGCGTCTGTCCTCTCATTCTTCCCATGTAACTCTCAGAGTTGTCTTGTGCGTCTGTCCTCTCATGCTTCCCATGTAACTCTCAGAGGTGTCTTGTGCGTCTGTGCTCTCATGCTTCCCATGTAACTCTCAGAGGTGTCTTGTGCGTCTGCCCTCTCATGCTTCCCATGTAACTCTCAGAGTTGTCTTGTGCGTCTGTCCTCTCATGCTTCCCATGTAACTCTCAGAGGTCTCTTGTGCGCCTGTCCTCTCATTCTTCCCATGTAACTCTCAGAGGTGTCTTGTGCATCTGCCCTCTCGTGCTTCCCATGTAACTCTCAGAGGTCTCTTGTGCGTCTGTCCTCTCATTCTTCCCATGTAACTCTCAGAGGTGTCTTGTGCATCTGCCCTCTCGTGCTTCCCATGTAACTCTCAGAGGTCTCTTGTGCGCCTGTCCTCTCATTCTTCCCATGTAACTCTCAGAGGTGTCTTGTGCGTCTGCCCTCTCATGCTTCCCATGTAACTCTCAGAGGTGTCTTGTGCGTCTGTCCTCTCATGCTTCCCATGTAACTCTCAGAGGTGTCTTGTGCGTCTGCCCTCTCATGCTTCCCATGTAACTCTCAGAGGTGTCTTGTGCGTCTGTCCTCTCATGCTTCCCATGTAACTCTCAGAGGTGTCTTGTTCATCTGCCCTCTCATGCTTCCCATGTAACTCTCAGAGGTGTCTTGTGCGTCTGTCCTCTCATGCTTCCCATGTAACTCTCAGAGGTGTCTTGTTCATCTGCCCTCTCATGCTTCCCATGTAACTCTCAGAGGTGTCTTGTGCGTCTGCCCTCTCATGCTTCCCATGTAACTCTCAGAGGTCTCTTGTGCGTCTGTCCTCTCATGCTTCCCATGTAACTCTCAGAGGTGTCTTGTGCGTCTGCCCTCTCATGCTTCCCATGTAACTCTCAGAGGTGTCTTGTGCGTCTGTCCTCTCATGCTTCCCATGTAACTCTCAGAGGTCTCTTGTGCGCCTGTCCTCTCGTTCTTCCCATGTAACTCTCAGAGGTGTCTTGTGCATCTGCCCTCTCGTGCTTCCCATGTAACTCTCAGAGGTCTCTTGTGCGCCTGTCCTCTCATTCTTCCCATGTAACTCTCAGAAGTGTCTTGTGCATCTGCCCTCTCGTGCTTCCCATGTAACTCTCAGAGGTCTCTTGTGCTCCTGTCCTCTCATTCTTCCCATGTAACTCTCAGAGGTGTCTTGTGCGTCTGCCCTCTCATGCTTCCCATGTAACTCTCAGAGGTGTCTTGTGCGTCTGTCCTCTCATGCTTCCCATGTAACTCTCAGAGGTGTCTTGTGCGCCTGTGCTCTCATGCTTCCCATGTAACTCTCAGAGGTGTCTTGTGCGTCTGCCCTCTCATGCTTCCCATGTAACTCTCACAGGTGACTGGTACATCTGCCCTCTCATGCTTCCCATGTAACTCTCAGAGGTCTCTTGTGCGTCTGCCCTCTCATGCTTCCCATGTAACTCTCAGAGGTGTCTTGTGCGTCTGTCCTCTCATGCTTCCCATGTAACTCTCAGAGGTCTCTTGTGCGCCTGCCCTCTCATGCTTCCCATGTAACTCTCAGAGGTCTCTTGTGCGTCTGCCCTCTCATGCTTCCCATGTAACTCTCAGAGGTGTCTTGTGCGTCTGTCCTCTCATGCTTCCCATGTAACTCTCAGGGGTCTCTTGTGCGTCTGCCCTCTCATGCTTCCCATGTAACTCTCAGAGGTCTCTTGTGCGTCTGCCCTCTCATGCTTCCCATGTAACTCTCAGAGGTGTCTTGTGCGTCTGCCCTCTCATGCTTCCCATGTAACACTCAGAGGTGTCTTGTGCGTCTGCCCTCTCATGCTTCCCATGTAACTCTCAGAGGTGTCTTGTGCGTCTGTCCTCTCATGCTTCCCATGTAACTATCAGTGGTGTCTTGTGCGTCTGTGCTCTCATGCTTCCCATGTAACTCTCAGAGGTGTCTTGTGCGCCTGCCCTCTCATGCTTCCCATGTAACTCTCAGAGGTCTCTTGTGCGTCTGCCCTCTCATGCTTCCCATGTAACTCTCAGAGGTGTCTTGTGCGTCTGTCCTCTCATGCTTCCCATGTAACTCTCAGAGGTCTCTTGTGCGTCTGCCCTCTCATGCTTCCCATGTAACTCTCAGAGGTGTCTTGTGCGTCTGCCCTCTCATGCTTCCCATGTAACTCTCAGAGGTGTCTTGTGCGTCTGCCCTCTCATGCTTCCCATGTAACTCTCAGAGGTGTCTTGTGCGTCTGTCCTCTCATGCTTCCCATGTAACTATCAGTGGTGTCTTGTGCGTCTGTGCTCTCATGCTTCCCATGTAACTCTCAGAGGTGTCTTGTGCGCCTGCCCTCTCATGCTTCCCATGTAACTCTCAGAGGTCTCTTGTGCGTCTGCCCTCTCATGCTTCCCATGTAACTCTCAGAGGTGTCTTGTGCGTCTGTCCTCTCATGCTTCCCATGTAACTCTCAGAGGTCTCTTGTGCGTCTGCCCTCTCATGCTTCCCATGTAACTCTCAGAGGTGTCTTGTGCGTCTGCCCTCTCATGCTTCCCATGTAACACTCAGAGGTGTCTTGTGCGTCTGCCCTCTCATGCTTCCCATGTAACTCTCAGAGGTGTCTTGTGCGTCTGTCCTCTCATGCTTCCCATGTAACTTTCAGAGGTGTCTTGTGCGTCTGCCCTCTCATGCTTCCCATGTAACTCTCAGAGGTCTCTTGTGCGTCTGCCCTCTCATGCTTCCCATGTAACTCTCAGAGGTGTCTTGTGTGTCTGCCCTCTCATGCTTCCCATGTAACTCTCAGAGGTCTCTTGTACGTCTGTCCTCTCATGCCTCCCATGTAACTCTCAGAGGTGTCTTGTGCGTCTGTCCTCTCATGCTTCCCATGTAACTCTCAGAGGTGTCTTGTGCGCCTGTCCTCTCATGCTTCCCATGTAACTCTCAGAGGTCTCTTCTGTGTCTGTCCTCTCATGCTTCCCATGTAACTCTCAGAGGTGTCTTGTGCGTCTGCCCTCTCATGCTTCCCATGTAACTCTCAGAGGTGTCTTTTGCGTCTGTCCTCTCATGCTTCCCATGTAACTCTCAGTGGTCTCTTGTACGTCTGCCCTCTCATGCTTCCCATGTAACTCTCAGAGGTGTCTTGTGCGTCTGTCCTCTCATGCTTCCCATGTAACTCTCAGGGGTGTCTTGTACGTCTGCCCTCTCATGCTTCCCATGTAACTCTCAGAGGTGTCTTGTGCGTCTGTCCTCTCATGCTTCCCATGTAACTCTCAGAGGTGTCTTGTGCGTCTGTCCTCTCATGCTTCCATGTAACTCTCAGAGGTCTCTTGTGCATCTGTCCTCTCATGCTTCCCATGTAACTCTCAGAGGTGTCTTGTGCGTCTGTCCTCTCATGCTTCCCATGTAACTCTCAGAGGTCTCTTGTGCGTCTGCCCTCTCATGCTTCCCATGTAACTCTCAGAGGTGTCTTGTGCGTCTGTCCTCTCATGCTTTCCATGTAACTCTCAGAGGTGTCTTGTGCAACTGTCCTCTCATGCTTCCCATGTAACTCTCAGAGGTGTCTTGTTCATCTGCCCTCTCATGCTTCCCATGTAACTCTCAGAGTTGTCTTGTGCGTCTGTCCTCTCATGCTTCCCATGTAACTCTCAGGGGTGTTTTGTGCGTCTGCCCTCTCATGCTTCCCATGTAACTCTCAGTGGTGTCTTGTGCGTCTGCCCTCTCATGCTTCCCATGTAACTCTCAGAGGTGTCTTGTGCGTCTGCCCTCTCATGCTTCCCAAGTAACTCTCAGAGGTGTCTTGTGCGTCTGTCCTCTCATGCTTCCCATGTAACTCTCAGAGGTGTCTTGTGCGTCTGCCCTCTCATGCTTCCCATGTAACTCTCAGAGGTGTCTTGTTCATCTGTCCTCTCATGCTTCCCATGTAACTCTCAGTGGTCTCTTGTACGTCTGCCCTCTCATGCTTCCCATGTAACTCTCAGAGGTGTCTTGTGCGTCTGTCCTCTCATGCTTCCCATGTAACTCTCAGGGGTGTCTTGTACGTCTGCCCTCTCATGCTTCCCATGTAACTCTCAGAGGTGTCTTGTGCGTCTGTCCTCTCATGCTTCCCATGTAACTCTCAGAGGTGTCTTGTGCGTCTGTCCTCTCATGCTTCCATGTAACTCTCAGAGGTCTCTTGTGCATCTGTCCTCTCATGCTTCCCATGTAACTCTCAGAGGTGTCTTGTGCGTCTGTCCTCTCATGCTTCCCATGTAACTCTCAGAGGTCTCTTGTGCGTCTGCCCTCTCATGCTTCCCATGTAACTCTCAGAGGTGTCTTGTGCGTCTGTCCTCTCATGCTTCCCATGTAACTCTCAGAGGTGTCTTGTGCAACTGTCCTCTCATGCTTCCCATGTAACTCTCAGAGGTGTCTTGTTCATCTGCCCTCTCATGCTTCCCATGTAACTCTCAGAGTTGTCTTGTGCGTCTGTCCTCTCATGCTTCCCATGTAACTCTCAGGGGTGTTTTGTGCGTCTGCCCTCTCATGCTTCCCATGTAACTCTCAGTGGTGTCTTGTGCGTCTGCCCTCTCATGCTTCCCATGTAACTCTCAGAGGTGTCTTGTGCGTCTGCCCTCTCATGCTTCCCAAGTAACTCTCAGAGGTGTCTTGTGCGTCTGTCCTCTCATGCTTCCCATGTAACTCTCAGAGGTGTCTTGTGCGTCTGCCCTCTCATGCTTCCCATGTAACTCTCAGAGGTGTCTTGTTCATCTGTCCTCTCATGCTTCCCATGTAACTCTCAGAGGTGTCTTGTACGTCTGTCCTCTCATGCTTCCCATGTAACTCTCAGAGGTGTCTTGTGCGCCTGTCCTCTCATGCTTCCCATGTAACTCTCAGAGGTGTCTTGTTCATCTGTCCTCTCATGCTTCCCATGTAACTCTCAGAGGTCTCTTGTGCGTCTGCCCTCTCATGCTTCCCATGTAACTCTCAGAGGTGTCTTGTTCATCTGTCCTCTCATGCTTCCCATGTAACTCTCAGAGGTCTCTTGTGCGTCTGCCCTCTCATGCTTCCCATGTAACTCTCAGAGGTCTCTTATGCGTCTGCCCTCTCATGCTTCCCATGTAACTCTCAGAGGTGTCTTGTGCGTCTGTCCTCTCATGCTTCCCATGTAACTCTCAGAGGTGTCTTGTTCATCTGTCCTCTCATGCTTCCCATGTAACTCTCACGGGTGTCTTGTGCGTCTGCCCTCTCATGCTTCCTATGTAACTCTCAGAGGTCTCTTGTGCGTCTGCCCTCTCATGCTTCCCATGTAACTCTCAGGGGTGTCTTGTGCGTCTGCCCTCTCATGCTTCCTATGTAACTCTCAGAGGTCTCTTGTGCTTCTGCCCTCTCATGCTTCCCATGTAACTCTCAGAGGTGTCTTGTGCGTCTGCCCTCTCATGCTTCCCATGTAACTATCAGAGGTGTCTTGTGCGTCTGCCCTCTCATGCTTCCCATGTAACTCTCAGAGGTCTCATGTGCGTCTGCCCTCTCATGCTTCCCATGTAACTCTCAGAGGTGTCTTGTGCGTCTGTCCTCTCATGCTTCCCATGTAACTCTCAGAGGTGTCTTGTTCGTCTGTCCTCTCATGCTTCCCATGTAACTCTCAGAGGTGTCTTGTGCGTCTGTCCTCTCATGCTTCCCATGTAACTCTCAGAGGTCTCTTGTGCGTCTGTCCTCTCATGCTTCCCATGTAACTCTCAGAGGTGTCTTGTGCGTCTGTCCTCTCATGCTTCCCATGTAACTCTCAGAGGTGTCTTGTGCGTCTGTCCTCTCATGCTTCCCATGTAACTCTCAGAGGTGTCTTGTGCGTCTGTCCTCTCATGCTTCCCATGTAACTCTCAGAGGTGTCTTGTGCGTCTGTCCTCTCATGCTTCCCATGTAACTCTCAGAGGTCTCTTGTGCGTCTGTCCTCTCATGCTTGCCATGTAACTCTCAGAGGTGTCTTGTGCGTCTGTCCTCTCATGCTTCCCATGTAACTCTCAGAGGTGTCTTGTGCGTCTGCCCTCTCATGCTTCCCATGTAACTCTCAGAGGTGTCTTGTGCATCTGTCCTCTCATGCTTCCCATGTAACTCTCAGAGGTGTCTTGTGCGTCTGCCCTCTCATGCTTCCCATGTAACTCTCAGAGGTGTCTTGTGCTCTGCCCTCTCATGCTTCCCATGTAACTCTCAGAGGTGTCTTGTGCGTCTGTCCTCTCATGCTTCCCATGTAACTCTCAGAGGTCTCTTGTGCGTCTGCCCTCTCATGCTTCCCATGTAACTCTCAGAGGTGTCTCTTGTGCGTCTGTGCTCTCATGCTTCCCATGTAACTCTCAGAGGTCTCTTGTGCGTCTGTCCTCTCATGCTTCCCATGTAACTCTCAGAGGCGTCTTGTACGTTTGCCCTCTCATGCTTCCCATGTAACTCTCAGAGGTCTCTTGTGCGTCTGCCCTCTCATGCTTCCCATGTAACTCTCAGAGGTCTCTTGTGCGTCTGCCCTCTCATGCTTCCCATGTAACTCTCAGAGATCTCTTGTGCATCTGTCCTCTCATGCTTCCCATGTAACTCTCAGAGGTGTCTTGTGCGTTTGTCCTCTCATGCTTCCCATGTAACTCTCAGAGGTCTCTTGTACATCTGCCCTCTCATGCTTCCCATGTAACTCTCAGAGGTGTCTTGTGCGTCTGCCCTCTCATGCTTCCCATGTAACTCTCAGAGGTGTCTTGTGCGCCTGTCCTCTCATGCTTCCCATGTAACTCTCAGAGGTGTCTTGTGCGTCTGTCCTCTCATGCTTCCCATGTAACTCTCAGAGGTGTCTTGTGCGTCTGTCCTCTCATGCTTCCCATGTAACTCTCAGAGGTGTCTTGTGCATCTGCCCTCTCATGCTTCCCATGTAACTCTCAGAGGTGTCTTGTTCATCTGTCCTCTCATGCTTCCCATGTAACTCTCAGAGGTCTCTTGTGCGTCTGCCCTCTCATGCTTCCCATGTAACTCTGAGGTGTCTTGTACATCTGCCCTCTCATGCTTCCCATGTAACTCTCAGAGGTGTCTTGTGCGTCTGCCCTCTCATGCTTCCCATGTAACTCTCAGAGGTGTCTTGTGCGTCTGCCCTCTCATGCTTCCCATGTAACTCTCAGAGGTGTCTTGTGCGTCTGTCCTCTCATGCTTCCCATGTAACTCTCAGAGGTGTCTTGTGCGTCTGTCCTCTCATGCTTCACATGTAACTCTCAGAGGTGTCTTGTGCGTCTGCCCTCTCATGCTTCCCATGTAACTCTGAGGTGTCTTGTTCATCTGCCCTCTCATGCTTCCCATGTAACTCTCAGAGGTGTCTTGTACATCTGTCCTCTCATGCTTCCCATGTAACTCTCAGAGGTGTCTTGTACATCTGTCCTCTCATGCTTCCCATGTAACTCTCAGAGGTCTCTTGTGCGTCTGCCCTCTCATGCTTCCCATGTAACTCTCAGAGGTCTCTTGTACATCTGTCCTCTCATGCTTCCCATGTAACTCTCAGAGGTCTCTTGTACATCTGTCCTCTCATGCTTCCCATGTAACTCTCAGAGGTCTCTTGTGCGTCTGTCCTCTCATGCTTCCCATGTAACTCTCAGAGGTCTCTTGTGCGTCTGCCCTCTCATGCTTCCCATGTAACTCTCAGAGGTCTCTTGTGCGTCTGCCCTCTCATGCTTCCCATGTAACTCTCAGAGGTCTCTTGTGCGTCTGCCCTCTCATGCTTCCCATGTAACTCTCATTGGTGTCTTGTGCGTCTGTCCTCTCATGCTTCCCATGTAACTCTCAGAGGTGTCTTGTGCGTCTGTCCTCTCATGCTTCCCATGTAACTCTCAGAGGTCTCTTGTGCGCCTGTCCTCTCATGCTTCCCATGTAACTCTCAGAGGTGTCTTGTGCGTCTGCCCTCTCGTGCTTCCCATGTAACTCTCAGAGTTCTCTTGTGCGTCTGTCCTCTCATGCTTCCCATGTAACTCTCAGAGGTGTCTTGTGCGTCTGTCCTCTCATGCTTCCCATGTAACTCTCAGAGGTGTCTTGTTCATCTGCCCTCTCATGCTTCCCATGTAACTCTCAGAGGTCTCTTGTGCGTCTGTCCTCTCATGCTTCCCATGTAACTCTCAGAGGTCTCTTGTGCGTCTGCTCTCTCATGCTTCCCATGTAACTCTCAGAGGTGTCTTGTGCGTCTGCCCTCTCATGCTTCCCATGTAACTCTCAGAGGTGTCTTGTGCGTCTGTCCTCTCATGCTTCCCATGTAACTCTCAGAGGTCTCTTGTGCGTCTGCCCTCTCATGCTTCCCATGTAACTCTCAGAGGTGTCTTGTGCGCCTGTCCTCTCATGCTTCCCATGTAACTCTCAGAGGTCTCTTGTGCGTCTGCCCTCTCATGCTTCCCATGTAACTCTCAGAGGTGTCTTGTGCGTCTGTCCTCTCATGCTTCCCATGTAACTCTCAGAGGTGTCTTGTGCGTCTGCCCTCTCATGCTTCCCATGTAACTCTCAGAGGTCTCTTGTGCGTCTGCTCTCTCATGCTTCCCATGTAACTCTCAGAGGTGTCTTGTGCGTCTGCCCTCTCATGCTTCCCATGTAACTCTCAGAGGTGTCTTGTGCGTCTGCCCTCTCATGCTTCCCATGTAACTCTCAGAGGTGTCTTGTGCGTCTGTCCTCTCATGCTTCCCATGTAACTCTCAGAGGTGTCTTGTGCGTCTGCCCTCTCATGCTTCCCATGTAACTCTCAGAGGTGTCTTGTACATCTGTCCTCTCATGCTTCCCATGTAACTCTCAGAGGTGTCTTGTGCGTCTGTCCTCTCATGCTTCCCATGTAACTCTCAGAGGTGTCTTGTGCGTCTGCCCTCTCATGCTTCCCATGTAACTCTCAGAGGTGTCTTGTGCGTCTGCCCTCTCATGCTTCCCATGTAACTCTCAGAGGTCTCTTGTGCGTCTGCCCTCTCATGCTTCCCATGTAACTGTCAGAGGTCTCTTGTGCGTCTGCCCTCTCGTGCTTCCCATGTAACTCTCAGAGGTGTCTTGTGCGTCTGTCCTCTCATGCTTCCCATGTAACTCTCAGAGGTGTCTTGTACATCTGCCCTCTCGTGCTTCCCATGTAACTCTCAGAGGTGTATTGTACTTCTGTCCTCTCATGCTTCCCATGTAACTCTCAGAGGTGTCTTGTACATCTGTCCTCTCATGCTTCCCATGTAACTCTCAGAGGTCTCTTGTGCGTCTGCCCTCTCATGCTTCCCATGTAACTCTCAGAGGTCTCTTGTGCGTCTGCCCTCTCATGCTTCCCATGTAACTCTCAGAGGTGTCTTGTGCGTCTGTCCTCTCATGCTTCCCATGTAACTCTCAGAGGTCTCTTGTGCGTCTGCCCTCTCATGCTTCCCATGTAACTCTCAGAGGTGTCTTGTGCGTCTGTCCTCTCATGCTTCCCATGTAACTCTCAGAGGTCTCTTGTACATCTGTCCTCTCATGCTTCCCATGTAACTCTCAGAGGTGTCTTGTGCGTCTGCCCTCTCATGCTTCCCATGTAACTCTCAGAGGTGTCTTGTGCGCCTGTCCTCTCATGCTTCCCATGTAACTCTCAGAGGTGTCTTGTACATCTGTCCTCTCATGCTTCCCATGTAACTCTCAGAGGTCTCTTGTGCGTCTGCCCTCTCATGCTTCCCATGTAACTCTCAGAGGTGTCTTGTGCGTCTGTCCTCTCATGCTTCCCATGTAACTCTCAGAGGTGTCTTGTGCGTCTGCCCTCTCATGCTTCCCATGTAACTCTCAGAGGTCTCTTGTGCGTCTGCCCTCTCATGCTTCCCATGTAACTCTCAGAGGTGTCTTGTTCATCTGTCCTCTCATGCTTCCCATGTAACTCTCAGAGGTGTCTTGTGCGCCTGTCCTCTCATGCTTCCCATGTAACTCTCAGAGGTGTCTTCTGCTTCCCCCTAGTTTTCTCCTCCACATCTCAGATGTCTTTTTTTCGCTCTTTAGAGATGCTAGATAGATTAAAAGATTAAAATATCGAACACAATGTTGCTTTATTTTATGTATTACTATATTACATAAATAGATTTGATCATTTTGAATGTAAAAAAAGCTTTATATGTAAGAGATTGTAAATTATTACGCGGGCAGAAGATTTACAACCGTATATAAGTTGCTTGCTGTTTTGACGTTTTGAATGAATTATCTCTTTTTCCTCTGTGCCAGTATGATACAGCGCTGGATAGTCAGTCTCTTGGGACTTTGCAACCCATGGCATACCATACTGTCAACCGCAGGTACCGTGAGTTCCTCAACCTACAGACGCGCCTGGAAGAGAAGGCTGAACTACGCAAGTTTGTAAAACGTAAGTGGGTTATCATGGAGAAACTTCCCAAATCAATGCTTTTTATAAGAAAGTCATAAAAGAGATAATTACCTAAAAATAGAAGTATGTACGCAAAGTAGTGCGGAGCGCATGGAGAAAGCATATATATGTGTATCTAAGCTGAACCGAAAAGAGGAGCAGGCTTACAAAATTAACAAGTGCATAATAAAAAGACAATTATTTAATACCTACTCTGAATTTCTAATAAACAGTATCTTATTTTTTTTCTGACAATTGTTTTTTCTCTCCCATTTTCTGTCCTCCTGTATCATGTGACAGACATCAGCCAATCACAGACTAGCTAAGCAGGCACAGGGGTACACAACTATCATTTACAGTATATTGTGCTTTTTTCACTTTCTAAAGTGCACATCTAATATTTACCCTCCCTTTAAATGAATCTTACATCAATTTCTATTTTGTGTGTTTCCAGTAGCATTTGTTTTGTACAAATGTTCCCAGACTAATTAGCTGATACATTTCAGGTGCCCATGAAGTCTGTTACAGAGTCTAATAAGTCATTTATTCACAATTAATTATAACTGCTATTGAGCTACTTGATCAATGCTGCAAAAGGCTGTGTTTAGTAGTGTCTGTAAACGTTTTATGGTTGTCTTCAGGGTTTACTGGATTGTATTGAGCGATGACCCCAGAGTCACTACATATAGAAGACTGTAATGTGTAGTCATCAAGCAGCAATCTATACTTTAAGGCTGAGCACAGTAAGCCAGTTTCTAGTTACACACAGCTTTTACTTAACCAGTTTATTTATCAACACAGGAAGCTTAAAATGTGCATTAAAGGCATAGAGATGGAGAGAGTTAAAGGGACATAAAAGTCAATATTGAATTTCCAGTGAAGGGCCAGATTGAGTTTAGCGCAAAATATTGCTTACTGTAAAGCGATATTTGTGCTCAACTAGATAATACCAGTGCACGCTAATGTGCGCTGGTATTACGAGTTAGGTGCAATGTGAACACGACCTCAACACATAAATATATATGTATATAAGCATATACATATATATTGACATGGAACAAACAGTTCCCGTAGACTGCAATGTAAAGGCACTTTTTCGTGACTTTTTTTCCCCCAAACATCCCACATCCGCCAGCTTTTAACCCCTTAAAACTGCCTAGTGCAGTATTATTTTTTTATGAAAAAAAATGCTACATTTTTTTTATAAAAACATAAAAACTTAAATTATGCTTACCTGATAATTTTCTTTTCTTCAGATGGAAAGAGTCCACAGCTGCATTCATTACTTTTGGGAATTCAGAACCTGGTCACCAGGGGGAGGCAAAGACACCCCAGCCAACGGCTTAAATACCTCCCCCACTTCCCTCATCCCCCAGTCATTCTGCCCAGGGAACAAGGAACAGTAGAAAAAATAGGGTGAAAAGGTGCCAGAAGAACAAAATTTACAGACGCCCCACAGAAAAAATACGGGCGGTAAGATGTGGACTCTTTCCATCTGAAAAAAAGAAAATTATCAGGTAAGCATAATTTAAGTTTTTCTTCATAAGTGGAAAGAGTCAACAGATGCATTCATTACTTTTGGGAAAACAATACCCAAGCTATAGAGGACACTGAATGCAAAAACGGGAGGGTACAAGAGGCGGCCTATTCTGAGGGCACCAGGCCTGAAAACCCCTAGCCAACAAAATCCGGCTTTGTACAAAGCCGAGAACAACTTTGAAAAAAGGAAAAGGCCCAAGGACACTGATTCGCAGACAGTCCACAAGCCTTGCTAGAGACCGCAGGGACTAGACTCGACTGAGTCAACAGCCTCCAAGATGCACCGTCATCCAGCAGTCGGTCTTCAAACAACACACCCCTTACTAAAGAAAGGGAACAAACTACCGTATTCTTCCACAAAGAAGAAAAGACACAGAGAAAACATGATTGTACTTGTAAAGCGCAGCTAATCCCCCTTAAGGGACTCAAGGTGCTGCTCATTTTATCAGCCTCGAAAGGAGAAAAGGCTGATTAGACCTCTCCGGGGTTTGAACTTGCAACCCTCGGTTTATTACAGTGCAGAGTAGCCACAGTGCATTAGTATGCTGAGCTAGCTGAGCATAAGGAACTCCAGAAAAAAAACCTAAAAAGAGCACAAACACAGAGCAAAAAAACCCAAGAAACCGGGTCAGGCTAACAGAGACCCAACCAGTCTCATAGTAACAAGGAGAGGCAACGCCCAGACCCCAGAAATACAGAAACCACGGTTTAGGCCGGGAATCTGAAACAAAGAGAGGATCTTCCCCTAACACAGTGCAACCACACCCTAGAAGCAAATGAAGATGAAGATCCCCAAGTCACAAAAAGGTAGCTCAGAATACTGAAATATTCAGAAACGAAACCTCATTCAGCAAGCTCAGATAGGTCTGACGAACAACACCTGAAGCAAAAACACTGCACGCTGCAGTCATCTAGAAATGACTCTGAAACTTAAATACTTGCAGGGCAAGTAGAAAGCAGCTGAAGATAGGATCCTTCAGATTGCTAAATATCCACTAACTAGCGGATATCTTTGCAGGCTATCTGAGTCGCCAGTCCTTCCCACAAATCTTGAACGTGGAGAAGGGAGAAACCTCAAAAAGACTTACCGTATCTCGAATGCTCTGAGGACGAAATAGCAGAGCACCAGAACTCAGATCCTGCTCCGGACCAGCCCAAGCGACAGACATGTCTGATAGACCCCAACCACAAGCCCCCAGGGAATGGAAAGAAAAAGCAGGGACACACCCACCCCAACAGAGTTCGGGTGCCAACCCTATCTGCTCCTCCAAAATAAGGCACTCCCAAGGAGAACCCCATAGGACCTGGAACAGAGAAAAGTGCAATAGATCTGTAGGAAGACCTGTCACAACTCAGTCTCTTAGTAGAGAGATCAATTTCCAACAGGTGGAACAGAGCCCACAGAGCAGCAGATGCTGCCCCTTACAGAAATAAGCCACCTGATCCAACCTCGTACACACAGGGCAGGACCATGACCCTCCAGAAATAGGAAACCTCAGCTCATAAGGAAGACAAACTATCCCCTCAAAAGGGAAGGGCACAGATAAGAACAGCGTACATGTCCCCAAGACATGAAGCCATAGTATACGGACCGAATGAAAAAATCATCCAGACACCACTGAAGAGAAAAACTCCCCATGAAGAGGAGCACATTCCGTCCGAAGTACAAGTCAGGACTTAAAGTTTATAACCAGTACCCGAAGATGGATGTGAACTCTGGTCTTCCTGCTTGCAAGCCCAATGAGCTAGCCCCTATGTCGCAACATTGGATCCCTGAAAAAACTGGGTCGTCCTGAACCAGTCCATAGGATCATAAGTCTCCAGACATCCAAGAAGGATCCAAGACAAGAACCCTGGACCCGGGACCCAGAATTGTCCTAGAATGAACGACACCCCCAGGGAACACAAGATACCCTGTCTGAAGCAATCAGAGCTAACAGGGGATGATAACTGGGGAACCTGGAGAACGGGTATAGGACTCACTCGTAATTCCCAGCCCAAGGGAAGAGAACACCCTTGGCCGGAGATCAACACCCCCCCCAAGGTGCTAGGCCGCAACAAAGTTAAGCAATTTCTCTAGAGCCCAAAGGCCCCAAGGGCAGCACAAAGGGAAATTAGAACAAGAGCAGAGTCACCCGAAAGAGAGTAGAAAAGAAAGGCTAGTCTCCATAATCCTTTCAGATTAACGCTCCAGAGACCACACCCAAGGGAGAAGAATGCAAAGCATCCCAAACTCAGGCAGAAAAACATCCCTAAGCAAAAAGCTTGGAAAAAGAGACAACACCTTCTATCGCCCCTCATATGGAGACGACTAACTCTCGAAGGACGACAGAGCCTCACAGCCTTCACTTCCTAATTAAGTGGCCAAAGCCGCCAGAAAAACCAGACAAAGTCAAGAAAGTCTCAACCCAAAGGAAGAGAGCACCTAAAAGGACACTTCCAAAGAGACCATGAAGGCAAAACAATAAGAACAGTGGTATGAAGGACATAAATCCTCCAAGCCTCCTACACACAACGGGAAGGAACACTCTAGTTCCCAGAAAAATCGGGAAAGACTGAGCATGTCACCGCGGATCTCAACGAAGTCCCGGCCCACTAGATTGAAAGGCGAATAAGGACTGAACCAATCCCCCATGCCCCTAAGCAACCACGGACCATCAAGTCCTCTCAGGAAGCAAGTTGAAGCTTGTAAAATAGCAAGTAAACAACACAAATCATATTGTGATCACTAGGCGCCCTCACCATACCAGCCGGACATAAAAAGGCGCCACGTGTCTGAACTAGGCCTCAAAGACAGAAGGATTTGTACCCAGTCAGGACCAGCCTGAACCCAAGGGCCCCAGCACTGTCATGGCCACATTGAGTCTCCACCAAGATGTAGGGATAAAGAACAGTCAGACAGAACATAAGACTATTACGTCCTCAAAGTAAACAGTGCGACCACAAAATCGCGAGTATCAATTCCAGAGTTGAAGGTTCCCTAAGTAAACATCCACATCAACATGAACTTTAGGTAAGGCAATATGTAGGTTATCGCCCAGGAAGAACGGACAGATCCGCAGTGTAACAGGATTTGTTTAACCCTGTGTTACTCTTGTATTTGTACAATAAAGTTTTATCTATAGCATGCTTGTCAATAAAAGCTGCTATGTGAATGTTAGTTTGCATATTAAACATTGCTATAAAAAAAAAAATCAGAATCCTCCATATTGAATAAAAAATGAACCAGACACCAGCGGACCAGGATTTCTCCGTCGCCACACGGTCAGGAATGCGGAAATGTAAAGCCAAAATGTGGCCACGCCTGGTCACAAGGTAAACCGTGCAGTCCATGCAAAAGCACGCCCGACCGTAAAGGCCGTGTCACTAGACATAGGCCGTTATGTTCCAAAATAGCCATGAGCCGAAGCAACACTACACAGTAGCAGACAAAATCACATAACAAACATAATTATAAACCCCCCTCAGGAGATATTAAAGGAACAGTCAACACCCGAATTTTTGTTGTTTAAAAAGAGAGATAATCCCTTTATTAACCATTCCCCAGTTTTGCATAACCAACACTGTTATATTAATACAATTTTTACCTCTGTGATTACCTTGTATCTAAGCATCTTCGGACAGCCCCCTGATCACATGACATTTTATTTATTATCTATTGACTTTCAATTTAGCCAATTAGTGCAGTGTCTTCCACAATCCACGGGCGTGCTCACAATGTTATCCTATATGGTTTACATGAACTAGCTCTCCCCTGTTGTGAAAAGCAAATAAAAAAGCATGTGATAAGAGGTGGCCTTCCAGGGCTTAGAAATTATCATATGAACCTTCCAAGGTTTAGCTTTCAACTAAGAATACCAAGAGAACAAAGCTAAATTGGTGATAAAAGTAAATTGGAGAGTTGTTTAAAATTATATGCCCTATTTGAAACATGAAAGTTTTTTTTGGACTTGACTGTCCCTTTAACACTTGATTCCGAGATACAAAAAGGAGCCTCACTGAGACCCTATGTTAAAGTTATCCCCGAAAGGTTATAGCCCCTCACGGATAAATAGTTGTAATTACAATACATCCATAATGAAAGTAAAATTAAATGATCTTACTGGAATCTATGCCGTGGAACAGGAACACGGCCCTTCAAGTGTGACAGATGGTAGCATCGCTTCTGCCATGGACTTGAGAGAAAAAAGAAGGCAGCGAAACTCGTCAACGCTGATTGCTTGTGGAGCTGTTAATATGAGTCGGATGGTTTTGCAGACAGACTCTCCCTGCCTCTCCGGACTAACTTTCACCCATGCTCTCACTGAGAGGCTGACAGGACTACTTAAAACTCCAGTCCCATGCCGAAGAGTACTACCCTCCATAAGAGACTATCGAAAACTTCTGACACTTCTCTGCCAACCTCATGGGACAAAAGGCAAAGAATTACTGGGGGATGAGGGAAGTGGGGGAGGTATTTAATCCTTTGGCTGGGGTGTTTTTGCCTTCTCCTGGTGGCCAGGTTCTGAATTCCCAAAAGTAATGAATGCAGCTGTGGACTCTTTCCATTTATGAAGAAAAGACCCTCTATTTGGGACATCATTTGGGGCACTTCTAGAAAATTATCCAGAGATATGATCTCTGGTTAATTTTCTGAGCGCTAATTGCTACTGCAATCTCGCAATAACCAGCCACTTGTAATTCACCCGTTTGCGGGTGTGGGATAAATTAGCTCTCCCCTTGTAATCTAGCCCAAAATGTTTAATTATGACTAATAAAAAAAAACATGCATTTTCATTATTTATTTTGCCTCTATCCCTGCTACTTAGTCGTTTGGCCACTTTTATGGATCCTTTATATGTGTCTGTGATTTACCTTAGAGGGTTTTAAAAGGGCACATCCATCGACTGGAAAACAATGCAGCGTTTGCTAAAAAAATGGCAGAATAATTGAACAGTAAACATTTGGAGATTTAAATATAAAATGTTCAGTTCTGCATAGTAAAAGACCTTAGCAATATATTTGTTTTATTATTTATTTTGTTCCTTTTTCCTGTTTAGTTTTGACTTTACTGTCCCTTTAAACTTTCATATTTCAGATGCAATTGTAACTTTCCAATGTACTTGTATTATGTAATTTGCTTTTATTTATTTGTATCCTTTGTTGAAAAGCATAATTGGTAGGCTCATAATTGGTGGCTGCACATATATGCCTCTTGTCATTGACTCACCTGATGTGCCCAGCTATCTCCCAGTAGTGCAGTGCTGCATCTTTAACAAATTATATCAAGAGAATGAAGCAACATTTATAATAGAAGTCAACTGGAAAGTTGTATAAAATGTTATATCTGGGTCATGAAATATAAATGTGGGCTTTTTAAGTCTGAAAATGAAGCTTTTCCAGTTCTGACAACTAGAAGGACAAATGGAAGCTTCAAACACTGAAAGCTGCAGTATAGCTGTACTGATTGGCTTCAGCAAAGATTATAAAATAAAGAACTGCAAAACAATGGCAGTGTCTAGGTGGTCCAACTTCAGTAATGAGTTCTGATTGGCTCCTCCATGTAAGGCAAGTGGTGGGTGGGGTTTAATGTTAATTTATTGCAAGAGATTGCAGAACTATCTTATAATTACAAGGTTTTTACAGTCACATTTAAATGCTGATGCAGTTTAATTACAGACCTTTAGCAATGTATTGTTTAATTGCTTAGGTATAAAATACATTTAATAATGGGTTCTATGCCCCTTTAATTTAATGGAACTTGTTTTATTTTTAAGAGACCTGCTTAATAACAGAGGCTTAATTAGTGTAGAGGGGGCTCCTAGGTGGTTACTCGCCATAGAACAAGCTACTGAGCTGTTGTTGGTTCCTGGTAGAGTGCTTTTCTTTCTGTGTACAGGAGGATACTTGTGTATCTGCTTATTTCACTGATGTTGTGCAGTTCTATTACTCTGTATAGTATTCAGCTAGAAAAAGGCTTGAGCACTGTAAAACGCACTGCTGTAAACATGTTCAGACTTTGCTCACAAAGGCGTATTCCCTATTAAAACTCGGCCACAAAGGTGCAATCTCATTTTAATATCTTCTTTGCAAATACAATATTGCAGTGGAGCAGTTTAATCCTTTATAGTTTTAGTGCTGTTAAAATCCAGTGTAAGATGATGTTAGAAGTCCTTGTATTAGAAACCCGTAGTTGTCTTCTTGTTTTCAGATGTAGATCATGCCTAACCCAAAAACCTTTAAATAAGTAAACTTGCCCAGTATGCTCATCATGCCTTCATACAAATGGCTTTCAGATGGTTTAGCAGTGGTGAGGATGGAAACAGATTGCAATAGGTTCCGTTTGAAAACACAATTCCGCAAACCAGTTTTAAATGCTGGTTATAAAGACACTAGTAGTGATAGTGACAATCATGATGTGCAAGTAACAGACATAGATTGCTACACACCATTTCTAGCTTTTTGGGTCCTGATCTCTCTTTTCCTAGATAATCTCAGGAGCAGCAGTTCACTGCTGGGGGCAAGCTGGTAATTGGTGGCTACACACATATGACTCTTGTCATTGGCTCACTTGATGTGTCCAGCTAGCTTTTTGCAGCGGTTAAAGGGACATAAAACAAGTTGGGATACAGACAAAATATAATAATATGTACTTTAATTACTTTACCTGCAAATTTATACTGCAGTGCCTCACCATTTTAACCCTTTCTTTTAAGTTTCCTAATAGTACAGCTCTAACTTCCCCCACACATTTCCTTCTATGACTGTATCTATATATACTGTTGCTTTGGTAGAATGCAGAAGTGCAAAGTGATTATCTGCTGCAGCATGCCTATAAGCAAATAAGCTGCTGTGAAATACAATGCCTGTGTTTCTGATGCTAAACACTGATAAGGAGGGGGTGGATCAGACTAATCCAGACAGCATGGTTATGTAAATAATTTTGCTTATCTTTGAAAATGATTTTAAAATACTTGCCAGCAATTTTTATACAATTTTTTTATGCAAACTATTTTTACTTAATTAGCCCTTTTAGGATATGCACATATCTCAACATGTTTTATGACACTTTAAGCATATATTTGTATAAAAGTGACAGTACAAGAATAAAATTAATGAAATTATTGAAAATGAAACAGTATTGCAATATACTGTAATTAGTTAACTTTGCTGTATAAAACCTATTTCTTTTGTGTAAGAGTTATGCTTGTCCCACACTCCCAAGAGAGGTAAAAAGTGTAATTCTGTAACTTTAGACTGTGATTCCTTAGAACAGTGCACAAACATGCACACATATTCTGTGAGGGCACACCATGCTGCAGTGGTGTGTATTGCTTCTAAAGACATACACCTAGATTACGAGTTTTGCGTTAGGGTTAAAAAGCAGCGTTGAGAGGTCCCAACGCTGCTTTTTTAACGCCCGCTGGTATTACGAGTCTTGAAATGACAGGCTCACCGCTCACTTTTTTGGCCAGACTCGGAAATACAGCATATCCACTTACGTCAATTGCGTATCCCATATTTTCAATGGGACTTGCATAGTGCCGGTATTACGATTCTGACAAAAAGTGAGCGGTACAGCCTCTCCTGTCAAGACTGGTACCGCATTCTAAAGTCAGTAGTTAGGAGTTTTACATTACAACGCCGTAGCATAAAACTCTTAACTAAAGTGCTAAAAAGTACACTAACACCCATAAACTACATATTAACCCCTAAACCGAGGCCCCCCCACATCGCAAACACTAAAATAATTTTTTTAACCCCTAATCTGCCGAACCGGACATCGCCGCCACTATAATAAACATATTAACCACTAAACTGCCGCACTCCCGCATCGCAAACACTATTTAAATATTATTAACCCCTAATCTGCCTTCCCTAACATCGCCGACACCTACCTACATTTATTAACCCCTAATCTTCCGCCCCCAACTTCGCCGCCACTATATTAAATGTATTAACCCCTCAATCTAAGTCTAACCCTAACCCCCCTAACTTAAATATAATTACAATAAATGTAAATTAAATTACTATAATTAGCTAAATCATTCCTATTTAAAACTAAATACTTACCTATAAAATAAACCATAAGCTAGCTACAATATAACTAATAGTTACAATGTAGCTAGCTTAGGGGTTTTTTTTTATTTTATAGGCAACTTTGTATTTATTTTAACTAGGTACAATAGTTATTAAATAGTTATTAACTATTTAATAGCTACCTAGTTAAAATAAAGACAAATTTACCTGTAAAATTAATCCTAACCTAAGTTACAATTACACCTAACACTACACTATAATTAAATTAATTACCTAAACTAAATACATTTAATTACAATTTTAAAAAAAATGTCTAAAGTACGTAAAAAACAAACACTAAATTACAGAAAATAATAAAATAATTACAAGAATTTTAAACTAATTACACCTACTCTAATCCCCCTAACAAAATAAAAAGCCCCCCAAAATAAAAAAAGCCATACTTTACACTAAATTACAAATAGCCCTTAAAAGGGCCTTTTGCAGGGCATTGCCCCAAAGTAATCAGCTCTTTTACCTGAAAAAAAAAGTACAATCCCCCCCATCATTAAAACCCACCACCCTCACAACCAACCCTACTATAAAACCCACCCAATCCCCCTTAAAAAAGCCTAACACTAACCCCTTGAAGATCACCCTACCCTGAGACGTCTTCACCCAACCGGGCAGAAGTGGTCCTCCAGACGGGCAGAAGTCTTCATCCAAGCCGGGCAGAAGAGGTCCTCCAGACGGGCAGAAGTCTTCATCCAAGCCGGGCAGAAGAGGTCCTCCAGACGGGCAGAAGTCTTCATCCAGTCGGCATCTTCTATCTTCATCCGACGTGGAGCATCCTCTTCTTTCTTCGTCCAACGACTGAATGAAGGTTCCTTTAAATGACGTCATCCAAGATGGCGTCCCTTCAATTCCTATTGGCTGATAGAATTCTATCAGCTAATCGGAATTAAGGTAGAAAAAATCCTATTGGCTGATGCAATCAGCCAATAGGATTGAGCTGTCATTCTATTGGCTGTTCCAATCAGCCAATAGAATGCGAGCTCAATCCTATTGGCTGATTGCATCAGCCAATAGGATTTTTTTCTACCTTAATTCCGATTGGCTGATAGAATTCTATCAGCCAATCGGAATTGAAGGGGCGCCATCTTGGATGACGTAATTTAAAGGAACTTTCATTCAGTCGTCGGACGTAGAAAGAAGAGGATGCTCCGCGTCGGATATCTTGATGATGGACCCGCGCCGGATGGATGAAGATAGAAGATGCCATCTGGCTGAAGACTTCTGCCCGTTTGGAGGACCTCTTCTGCCCGGCTTGGATGAAGACTTCTGCCCGTCTGGAGGACCACTTCTGCCCGGTTAGGTGAAGACGTCTCACGGTAGGGTGATCTTCAGGGGGATAGTGTTAGGTTTTTTAAGGGGGGATTGGGTGGGTTTTAGAGTAGGGTTGGTTGTGTGGGCACTAAATAGAAAAAAAGATAAAAGAAGGCGCCAACATAGTGCGGTTACCAATGGGATGGAACACGCTTAGTAAATAATACCAGGTACTCACAGGATGAAAGACACTTGAGAAGTGTCACAGGTGCCTCCTGGACTCTCAGAGTTGTCCAGCTAACTCCCACTCCACTGTGGTGGTAAGGTTCCGCTTGTCTCTACCGATTAAGATGGCTCCGCTAGTGGTTGTGGCTCCCAGCCAGTATTCCAATAGGACTCTCTTGCGGTTTCCCCAAATCCAGCTATCCAGTTAGAATCCGTGCTCTCCGGTGAGAGGTGATACAGCAAGGATAAAAGTGGTTTGTGACGGTGGTAACAAACTACAATGTTGCCATTAAAAATATCAGAAAAGAAAGTTCGTGGCTGCAGTAATAAAATCAAAAAAAGACTTTATTTACACAACGTTTCTCGGTCTGTACGTGACCGTTTCCTCAGGTGCATAAGTGTATAATAAAACACATAAAAACCACGAACTTATATCAGTAATACAGCGTCTCCAAATGCATACTGCGCATGTACGTGGGTGTGTCCCCATACTGGGAGTTCCATTGGCGTAAACTAACCAATGAGGTGCTTGTAATCACACACCTCCATAATTACGAGTGTATTGGGGAATTACTCAGTGTGGTTTTAACAAATAGCCCACACAGTTTTAAAAGCCACACCGGGCCATGGTAATCAATAAATCTGATGATCAGATAATGTACAAGAAAAAATATTATCTAAAAAAAATATATACATGTATATAAAAATATATATAAAAACATATCAATAAAATGTGTAAATATACAAACTACCAGATTGGGCACACCCACTCGCTATGTATACATACATACTATTACTAACGTTCATGAAGTCATTAACTCTTCATAAAATTGGTTCACATACAGATGGTTAATTGCATGGATATAGGAGAGATCTTACATGTAAAATGCAAACTATGAATATAGTAACCTATATGTAAAAAAATATATTAGAAGTATAATACGTCTCTCCCCAAAGATACGATTAATTCCATAATTTGGTTAAAAATGACAGTATTAGATAAATCAATATTCGTCTACATGATCAGAGAGAAAATTGCTTAACCCTAGACAGAGTGATTAATATAAAAAACTTAGCTAGGGTGTATGAAAAGGATTTAGAACCCAATCCAACCTGACTGTCTAGTTATAAGGACTTGTAATAACTGTGTTAGCTCCTTAATGGACATTAATCATGTTGTTTCTATAAGGTGCCTAGACTCAAACTGGTTTTACTTATTTAGAGGTACATAACGTGACATTCATATAAATAGTAACGATATATTGTAAATCAAAATACATTAAATTTTATAACCACATATACATGTTGATGCTAACAGGAGTCAGGAACCCAGTCCTACAAATCTAAATGAAAATACTAATTAAAATGACCTCGAATTAGGTACTAAGTGTTGGGTTTGCTGTATGTGGACTATAGTTTGATCACTTGATGATGTTCATTATTCCTCATAATATAGTGCTTATAATTATAGTAAAATTATTTAGCTAACATATACCTAGTGTATTAGATGAAAAGGGTCAAATTAAAGCTAGATGGTAATCTCACATCAATGAAGGAGGATAATAACAATAGGGTTATAATGTGTCTAGCAGTATAATAATATCAGTGTGGAGCCTATATATCAGGGGTGGGTATTAAAGTCCTATATTGAACTAAATACAGAATGACTCATAGTAGATCAGTTAGTTAAAGGCCGCCATATCAATATTAGCGTTTAGGCCACCAGGGGACAGGGTGCGCATCTTCCAGATCCAAAAAGTCTCCCTTTGTCTTAAATGCAAATATCTGTTTCTACCCCATTTGGGGTACACTTGTTCTAGAGGGAATATGCTAAACACATTTGATGTATTAGTATGGCATGTATTAGCATGCCTAGGGACACTATGATTGGCAATGTTTTTACTGATATTCCTTAGATGCTCACCCCATCTTTTTTTGAGGGGTCTCGAGGTCCTACCCACATACTGGACCCCACAGCTGCATTCTAACAAATAAACTACAAAGGCCGAATCACATGTAAAGTGTGTTTTGATATGACATTTTTCCTTACTAATATAGGATGCAAATTCAGTTCTCTTGCTATTTGTGTATTGACATAATCCACAATTAGCTCTATTGCACTTAAAAAAACCTGGTTTGTCTAGGAACTTATTACCTCTTATACTACTTAATTTACTCGTCAGTGATCTTTTCTTCATTACTATTTTACTCGGGGCTAGTACATTCTTTAACGTGGGAGCTCGTCTAAAAGTACAGACAGGTGTATTACCTATACTCTCCCTCAGCAAAGGGTCCCCTGTCAAAATGTGCCAGTGTTTGCCTAATATAGTTTTAATTTTATTATGGTTGTTATTGAATTGTGTTATGAATCTGACTTTCTCACTCCCTTTAATAGAACCTCCAATAGGTATAGTCTCCTTATTCTTGGCAAAGAAATCTTCTCTGCATTTATTTCTTGCTCTCTTGTAGCTAGTCTCAATAAGATCTGTGGGGTAATGTTTTTCAACAAACCTTTTCTTTAAAATATTAGCTTGTATATCAAAACTGTCTAAATCTGTGCAATTCCTACGAATCCTACAGAATTGGTTGTAAGGGATATTGTTCTTCCACGGTAAGTGGTGGTTGCTTTTATAGTTCAAATAACTGTTAGCATCCACCGACTTAAAAAAAGTTTTGGTAGAGATGTTACCTACACTGTCCCATGTTAAAATGAGATCCAGAAATTCTATACTAATCGCATCTATTTTAGAAGTGAAGTTCAGACCTAATGAATTGTTATTCAGACTATCCAAAAATTTCTGAGCCAATGATGTGTCCCCCTCCCAGATGAACAACAGGTCATCTATGAAGCGGCCATAGAAAACCAGGTTCGCCCCATATGAGGAAGGATATATATATTGTTCCTCAAAAAATCCCATAAAGAGATTAGCAAAACTGGGGGCGAACCTGGTTCCCATGGCCGTTCCCCTAATCTGCAAGTAAAATTTCTCCTGATATACGAAGTAGTTATTTTTTAATACAAAAGATATGCATTCCAAAAGGAAATCTCTTTGCTTGACTGGCATGTATATGTCCCTCTCCAAGTAATATTGGATGGCTTGAATACCCAGATGGTGTGCAATATTAGAATATAGGGCAGAGACATCACAGGTCAGCCATATCAAATTTCTTCCCTCTTTCTTTATGTGTGATAACTTATATATTAAGTCTGGTGTATCTTTTATGTAGGATTTTAAAGTAATCACAGATTTTTTTAAAAAGGAATCCACATATTCGGATAAATTACAGGTTAAATTATCGATTCCTGATATGATGGGCCTCCCCGGAGGGTCCACCATACTCTTATGTATCTTTGGGAGGTGATAGTAATATGCCATATTTGGTGCATAGGGTATTAAATAGTCTCTCTCTTTCTTAGTAAGTATTCCCTCTAACCAGCCTGCATCAACCATTTTAATCAAGTTAGTTAGAAATTTTGCTGTGGGATTGTATGTTAATAATTTGTAATATTCTGTGTCTAAAAGAATACGATCAGCTTCTTTGATATAATCCTTAATATTCTGGATGACTATCCCACCTCCCTTGTCCGCTTGTCTAATTGCTATATTTTTGTTGGCTGCTAGTCTAGATAAAGCTGTTAATTCATAAGCATTCAAATTTGGATTCTTAATATTTTTTTCAGAAAGTTTGCCAAATTCTTCCAAAACTAGATTTTGAAATATTTCTAGACTAGTTCCTGTACAAGGAGGATTAAAGTTGGATTTAGGGGTCAAATCAGAATGTAAGTAATTCTCAAATAATTCATCACATAATATCTCAGGCTCAAAATAGATAATATCTGTCAAGGGCCTTTCTGTCATTTCATTCGTTAGAATTGGTGCATGACCAGTACCTTTGAGCTTCTTGTCACAGAAATATCTTTGGATCGACAATTTTCGCACAAATTTATTTAAATCTACAAATAATTCGAACAAATTGTGATTTCTAGAAGGACAGAAAGAGAGCCCTCTATTTAAAACTCCCACCTCCTCATTAGTTAAAACATGATCAGAAAGATTAAAGATGTTCTCCCTCATTCGTTTAAATTTCTCCTTTTGGGATGACTTAGCTCTCCCTCTGCTGCCACGTTGGCGTATGATCTTTTTTTCGGGGTAGTTGTTGCAATCTCTCTTTCTGGGCCCCTCTCTAGCTGTTTTAATCGTATCGGTGTGTGTCTTACCTGCGGGGAGTTGTAGGGTAATCTCTGTGCCTGATGAAAAACCTGCGGGCTACTCATGGGTTCCCTCTCTTGTCTTTGTACAAAATTGCTATTGTTTGTCATATGGCTTCTAGTGTCATTATGGTGGTTATTTCTAGGGGTATATGTGTTTGGATCCCTTGTGTTGTCTGGGAATCGATGAGATCTATAGTGATGGTGGCCAAATTCATTTTGGTGGTCCCTATTGGACCAATGTCTCCAATCTCTATTAAACTCGTTTCTGGGCGTGTAACTAAAGTTTTGTTTATAACTATAATTATAATTATCATCCCCTCTCTCATGGTGGGAGACTTGATTCCCATAGTTGGAGAGATAATTACTGTTACCCACAGAATGATTGGATATAAAATTACTATTGCTAGCAGAATTCTTTCTATTTCTAATAAAATTATTATTCCTAAATTGGACATTTTTCTTTTTGTCCTTGGGTTTTTTGTAATCAACTTTAACCCAGGTGTCTGGTCCAATTGCATTCGAGACAGGCTCCTGATTGTCAGAATCTTCTAATTTATTCCTAGAGTGTGAGTCATATACTTTATCCTCTAAATAGTCTTGTTCATCCCTCGCTAACTTTTTAATTTTAGTGGATATAATTTTCTTTTGGAATACATCAGATTTCTCCTGTACCTCTTGGGTAAATTTAGCATAATCTGTATTAGACTCAAACTTAAGTAAACAATTTTGGATTTCCTCTATCTCTGTCTCTACTTTATTCAAAAGGGTCTCCCGAAATTCAATTAAAAGATCTATAAGTTTAAAAGAACATTCAGTTAAAATACTAAGCCATTTGGTAGTAAGTTCCGGATCATGTTTAAAAGAACACTGTTTGGATATCCTTAGACCCCTTGGTATATGCCCTTTTTCTTTATATTTACGAAGTGTATCTATATCCCACCAGTGTCTATGTTCGTTCTTAAGTGCTTCCTCTAATTTGTGAAATAATTGAACCATAGATAGATCACTGGTGGATTCATTACACATATCTATAGTATTATCATTGCAGCTTAGGGCTTTTCTATTGTTGATCCTTTGATCTTTGCTCTGCATTGTACTACTAAGTGATAAATTCTGATAGGGAATAATAAGTGTACTAAATAAAAAAAGTGTCAATAATTATAATGTGATAAAATTATCTAATGAAGTGAATCAAATAAATAATTATATGAGAAGTGTATATAAAATATATAATTTTGTAATGTATTCAATGTTACCCACAATACTCTAGTGATATATAATAGTGGGTGATCGAAAGTGAACTATTGTGAAGTAATTAAAATATTCAAACCTAGTCGCAACCTAATCGATTCCCAAAAAAAATTGATCAAAAAAGTGCTAGTATATAATTAGTGCGCCAATGGTCTGAAAATCCACTGTCTGTATGACAGTGAGACACAATCACAGTGTTAAAAATCTAAATATATAACTATACGATACAACTCGTTATAGAAAAATACCCCATTCAAATTATATTAGGATACAAATGATTCTTAAGAAACAAATGAATTCTTCTTAGATATTAAAAGTGATAACATAATATAGTGGTGTCTTTGCAGCAAACACCCCAAAATAATAAGGTGATAAAACTGCAAGGGCACTGTAAATAATAAACACAGCAATGTGATAGAATTGTAAAATATTATAGTGAAAAAGTCCCAATGATCAAAGTTCAAAGTGTTACATATATGATGGGCGTAATGTCCAAATCACAGTAGGCAGGCTCTTCTCCAAAAGATCCCTGTTGGTGACCCAGGGGTGGATACTAAATAGAAAAAAAGATAAAAGAAGGCGCCAACATAGTGCGGTTACCAATGGGATGGAACACGCTTAGTAAATAATACCAGGTACTCACAGGATGAAAGACACTTGAGAAGTGTCACAGGTGCCTCCTGGACTCTCAGAGTTGTCCAGCTAACTCCCACTCCACTGTGGTGGTAAGGTTCCGCTTGTCTCTACCGATTAAGATGGCTCCGCTAGTGGTTGTGGCTCCCAGCCAGTATTCCAATAGGACTCTCTTGCGGTTTCCCCAAATCCAGCTATCCAGTTAGAATCCGTGCTCTCCGGTGAGAGGTGATACAGCAAGGATAAAAGTGGTTTGTGACGGTGGTAACAAACTACAATGTTGCCATTAAAAATATCAGAAAAGAAAGTTCGTGGCTGCAGTAATAAAATCAAAAAAAGACTTTATTTACACAACGTTTCTCGGTCTGTACGTGACCGTTTCCTCAGGTGCATAAGTGTATAATAAAACACATAAAAACCACGAACTTATATCAGTAATACAGCGTCTCCAAATGCATACTGCGCATGTACGTGGGTGTGTCCCCATACTGGGAGTTCCATTGGCGTAAACTAACCAATGAGGTGCTTGTAATCACACACCTCCATAATTACGAGTGTATTGGGGAATTACTCAGTGTGGTTTTAACAAATAGCCCACACAGTTTTAAAAGCCACACCGGGCCATGGTAATCAATAAATCTGATGATCAGATAATGTACAAGAAAAAATATTATCTAAAAAAAATATATACATGTATATAAAAATATATATAAAAACATATCAATAAAATGTGTAAATATACAAACTACCAGATTGGGCACACCCACTCGCTATGTATACATACATACTATTACTAACGTTCATGAAGTCATTAACTCTTCATAAAATTGGTTCACATACAGATGGTTAATTGCATGGATATAGGAGAGATCTTACATGTAAAATGCAAACTATGAATATAGTAACCTATATGTAAAAAAATATATTAGAAGTATAATACGTCTCTCCCCAAAGATACGATTAATTCCATAATTTGGTTAAAAATGACAGTATTAGATAAATCAATATTCGTCTACATGATCAGAGAGAAAATTGCTTAACCCTAGACAGAGTGATTAATATAAAAAACTTAGCTAGGGTGTATGAAAAGGATTTAGAACCCAATCCAACCTGACTGTCTAGTTATAAGGACTTGTAATAACTGTGTTAGCTCCTTAATGGACATTAATCATGTTGTTTCTATAAGGTGCCTAGACTCAAACTGGTTTTACTTATTTAGAGGTACATAACGTGACATTCATATAAATAGTAACGATATATTGTAAATCAAAATACATTAAATTTTATAACCACATATACATGTTGATGCTAACAGGAGTCAGGAACCCAGTCCTACAAATCTAAATGAAAATACTAATTAAAATGACCTCGAATTAGGTACTAAGTGTTGGGTTTGCTGTATGTGGACTATAGTTTGATCACTTGATGATGTTCATTATTCCTCATAATATAGTGCTTATAATTATAGTAAAATTATTTAGCTAACATATACCTAGTGTATTAGATGAAAAGGGTCAAATTAAAGCTAGATGGTAATCTCACATCAATGAAGGAGGATAATAACAATAGGGTTATAATGTGTCTAGCAGTATAATAATATCAGTGTGGAGCCTATATATCAGGGGTGGGTATTAAAGTCCTATATTGAACTAAATACAGAATGACTCATAGTAGATCAGTTAGTTAAAGGCCGCCATATCAATATTAGCGTTTAGGCCACCAGGGGACAGGGTGCGCATCTTCCAGATCCAAAAAGTCTCCCTTTGTCTTAAATGCAAATATCTGTTTCTACCCCATTTGGGGTACACTTGTTCTAGAGGGAATATGCTAAACACATTTGATGTATTAGTATGGCATGTATTAGCATGCCTAGGGACACTATGATTGGCAATGTTTTTACTGATATTCCTTAGATGCTCACCCCATCTTTTTTTGAGGGGTCTCGAGGTCCTACCCACATACTGGACCCCACAGCTGCATTCTAACAAATAAACTACAAAGGCCGAATCACATGTAAAGTGTGTTTTGATATGACATTTTTCCTTACTAATATAGGATGCAAATTCAGTTCTCTTGCTATTTGTGTATTGACATAATCCACAATTAGCTCTATTGCACTTAAAAAAACCTGGTTTGTCTAGGAACTTATTACCTCTTATACTACTTAATTTACTCGTCAGTGATCTTTTCTTCATTACTATTTTACTCGGGGCTAGTACATTCTTTAACGTGGGAGCTCGTCTAAAAGTACAGACAGGTGTATTACCTATACTCTCCCTCAGCAAAGGGTCCCCTGTCAAAATGTGCCAGTGTTTGCCTAATATAGTTTTAATTTTATTATGGTTGTTATTGAATTGTGTTATGAATCTGACTTTCTCACTCCCTTTAATAGAACCTCCAATAGGTATAGTCTCCTTATTCTTGGCAAAGAAATCTTCTCTGCATTTATTTCTTGCTCTCTTGTAGCTAGTCTCAATAAGATCTGTGGGGTAATGTTTTTCAACAAACCTTTTCTTTAAAATATTAGCTTGTATATCAAAACTGTCTAAATCTGTGCAATTCCTACGAATCCTACAGAATTGGTTGTAAGGGATATTGTTCTTCCACGGTAAGTGGTGGTTGCTTTTATAGTTCAAATAACTGTTAGCATCCACCGACTTAAAAAAAGTTTTGGTAGAGATGTTACCTACACTGTCCCATGTTAAAATGAGATCCAGAAATTCTATACTAATCGCATCTATTTTAGAAGTGAAGTTCAGACCTAATGAATTGTTATTCAGACTATCCAAAAATTTCTGAGCCAATGATGTGTCCCCCTCCCAGATGAACAACAGGTCATCTATGAAGCGGCCATAGAAAACCAGGTTCGCCCCATATGAGGAAGGATATATATATTGTTCCTCAAAAAATCCCATAAAGAGATTAGCAAAACTGGGGGCGAACCTGGTTCCCATGGCCGTTCCCCTAATCTGCAAGTAAAATTTCTCCTGATATACGAAGTAGTTATTTTTTAATACAAAAGATATGCATTCCAAAAGGAAATCTCTTTGCTTGACTGGCATGTATATGTCCCTCTCCAAGTAATATTGGATGGCTTGAATACCCAGATGGTGTGCAATATTAGAATATAGGGCAGAGACATCACAGGTCAGCCATATCAAATTTCTTCCCTCTTTCTTTATGTGTGATAACTTATATATTAAGTCTGGTGTATCTTTTATGTAGGATTTTAAAGTAATCACAGATTTTTTTAAAAAGGAATCCACATATTCGGATAAATTACAGGTTAAATTATCGATTCCTGATATGATGGGCCTCCCCGGAGGGTCCACCATACTCTTATGTATCTTTGGGAGGTGATAGTAATATGCCATATTTGGTGCATAGGGTATTAAATAGTCTCTCTCTTTCTTAGTAAGTATTCCCTCTAACCAGCCTGCATCAACCATTTTAATCAAGTTAGTTAGAAATTTTGCTGTGGGATTGTATGTTAATAATTTGTAATATTCTGTGTCTAAAAGAATACGATCAGCTTCTTTGATATAATCCTTAATATTCTGGATGACTATCCCACCTCCCTTGTCCGCTTGTCTAATTGCTATATTTTTGTTGGCTGCTAGTCTAGATAAAGCTGTTAATTCATAAGCATTCAAATTTGGATTCTTAATATTTTTTTCAGAAAGTTTGCCAAATTCTTCCAAAACTAGATTTTGAAATATTTCTAGACTAGTTCCTGTACAAGGAGGATTAAAGTTGGATTTAGGGGTCAAATCAGAATGTAAGTAATTCTCAAATAATTCATCACATAATATCTCAGGCTCAAAATAGATAATATCTGTCAAGGGCCTTTCTGTCATTTCATTCGTTAGAATTGGTGCATGACCAGTACCTTTGAGCTTCTTGTCACAGAAATATCTTTGGATCGACAATTTTCGCACAAATTTATTTAAATCTACAAATAATTCGAACAAATTGTGATTTCTAGAAGGACAGAAAGAGAGCCCTCTATTTAAAACTCCCACCTCCTCATTAGTTAAAACATGATCAGAAAGATTAAAGATGTTCTCCCTCATTCGTTTAAATTTCTCCTTTTGGGATGACTTAGCTCTCCCTCTGCTGCCACGTTGGCGTATGATCTTTTTTTCGGGGTAGTTGTTGCAATCTCTCTTTCTGGGCCCCTCTCTAGCTGTTTTAATCGTATCGGTGTGTGTCTTACCTGCGGGGAGTTGTAGGGTAATCTCTGTGCCTGATGAAAAACCTGCGGGCTACTCATGGGTTCCCTCTCTTGTCTTTGTACAAAATTGCTATTGTTTGTCATATGGCTTCTAGTGTCATTATGGTGGTTATTTCTAGGGGTATATGTGTTTGGATCCCTTGTGTTGTCTGGGAATCGATGAGATCTATAGTGATGGTGGCCAAATTCATTTTGGTGGTCCCTATTGGACCAATGTCTCCAATCTCTATTAAACTCGTTTCTGGGCGTGTAACTAAAGTTTTGTTTATAACTATAATTATAATTATCATCCCCTCTCTCATGGTGGGAGACTTGATTCCCATAGTTGGAGAGATAATTACTGTTACCCACAGAATGATTGGATATAAAATTACTATTGCTAGCAGAATTCTTTCTATTTCTAATAAAATTATTATTCCTAAATTGGACATTTTTCTTTTTGTCCTTGGGTTTTTTGTAATCAACTTTAACCCAGGTGTCTGGTCCAATTGCATTCGAGACAGGCTCCTGATTGTCAGAATCTTCTAATTTATTCCTAGAGTGTGAGTCATATACTTTATCCTCTAAATAGTCTTGTTCATCCCTCGCTAACTTTTTAATTTTAGTGGATATAATTTTCTTTTGGAATACATCAGATTTCTCCTGTACCTCTTGGGTAAATTTAGCATAATCTGTATTAGACTCAAACTTAAGTAAACAATTTTGGATTTCCTCTATCTCTGTCTCTACTTTATTCAAAAGGGTCTCCCGAAATTCAATTAAAAGATCTATAAGTTTAAAAGAACATTCAGTTAAAATACTAAGCCATTTGGTAGTAAGTTCCGGATCATGTTTAAAAGAACACTGTTTGGATATCCTTAGACCCCTTGGTATATGCCCTTTTTCTTTATATTTACGAAGTGTATCTATATCCCACCAGTGTCTATGTTCGTTCTTAAGTGCTTCCTCTAATTTGTGAAATAATTGAACCATAGATAGATCACTGGTGGATTCATTACACATATCTATAGTATTATCATTGCAGCTTAGGGCTTTTCTATTGTTGATCCTTTGATCTTTGCTCTGCATTGTACTACTAAGTGATAAATTCTGATAGGGAATAATAAGTGTACTAAATAAAAAAAGTGTCAATAATTATAATGTGATAAAATTATCTAATGAAGTGAATCAAATAAATAATTATATGAGAAGTGTATATAAAATATATAATTTTGTAATGTATTCAATGTTACCCACAATACTCTAGTGATATATAATAGTGGGTGATCGAAAGTGAACTATTGTGAAGTAATTAAAATATTCAAACCTAGTCGCAACCTAATCGATTCCCAAAAAAAATTGATCAAAAAAGTGCTAGTATATAATTAGTGCGCCAATGGTCTGAAAATCCACTGTCTGTATGACAGTGAGACACAATCACAGTGTTAAAAATCTAAATATATAACTATACGATACAACTCGTTATAGAAAAATACCCCATTCAAATTATATTAGGATACAAATGATTCTTAAGAAACAAATGAATTCTTCTTGGTTGTGTGGGCGGTGGGTTTTAATGTTGGGAGGGTATTTGTACTTTTTTTTTACAGGTAAAAAAGCTGATTACTTTGGGGCAATGCCCCGCAAAAGGCCCTTTTAAGGGCTATTTGTAATTTAGTGTAGGGTAGGGCTTTTTTTTATTTGGGGGGGGGGGTTTTTATTTTGTTATTTTGTTAGGGGGATTAGAGTAGGTGTAATTAGTTTACAAATCTTGTAATTATTTTATTATTTTCTGTAATTTAGTGGGGGGTTTTCTTCGTACTTTAGATAATTTTTTTAAATTTTCATTAATTGTATTTAGTTTAGTTAATTTATTTAATTATAGTGTAGTGTTAGGTATAATTGTAATTTAGGTTAGGTTTTATTTTACAGGTATATTTGTATTTATTTTAACTAGGAAGTTATTAAATAGTTAATAACTATTTAATAACTATTGTACCTAGTTAAAATAAATACAAAGTTGCCTTTAAAATAAAAATAAACCCTAAGATAGCTACAATGTAACTATTAGTTATATTGTAGCTAGCTTAGGGTTTATTTTATAGGTAAGTATTTAGTTTTAAATAGGAATTATTTAGTGAATTGTATTAATTTTATTTAGATTTATTTAAATTAAATTTAAATTAGGGGGGGTTAGGGTTAGACTTAGGTTTAGGGGTTAATAACTTTATTATAGTGGTGGCGACGTTGGGGGCGGCAGATTAGGGGTTAATAAATGTAGTTAGGTTGCGGCGACATTTGGGGCGGCAGATTAGGGGTTAATAAATATAATGTAGGGTTCGGCGATGTTGGGGGCAGCAGATTAGGGGTTCATAAGTATAATGTAGGTGGCGACGGTGTCCGGAGCGGCAGATTAGTGGTTAATAATATAAGGCAGGTGTCAGTGATGTCGGGGGCGGCAGATTAGGAGTTAATACGTGTAAGATTAGGGGTGTTTAGACTCGGGGTTCATGTTAGGGTGTTAGGTGTAGACATAAAAAGTATTTCCCCATAGGAATCAATGGGGCTGCGTTAGAAGCTGAACGCTGCTTTTTTGCAGGTGTTAGGTTTTTTTTCAGCCGGCTCTCCCCCATTGATTCCTATGGGGAAATCTTGCACAAGCAAGTTTTACCAGCTCACCGCTACCGTAAGCAGCGCTGGTATTGAGGTGAGATGTGGAGCTAAATTTTGCTCTTCACTCACTTTTTGGCGATTTAACGCCGGGTTTCTAAAAACCCGTAATACCAGCGTTGTCTGTAAGTGAGCGGTGAGCATAAACTGCTCGTTAGCACCGCACCCCTGTTAACGCAAAACTCGTAATCTAGGTGATAATTTGTATCATACAAGTAACTGCTGACTCTCTGAGAACGTGTGGTGTTTGAATAGTGGTGCACAGACTCTCACAGCATATGTGCGTATGTTGCTGCAAAACAGTAATAACTTTTACTTTTTGCTAAGTAAAGTATATTGCAAAAATGCGTATTTTTTAAATTGAAATACACATTTATTTTTTTACCTTTCTATTCCTTTAAGTATAGGAGAGACACTCCTGACTCACTCTTGAAGGAAGTGGAACAAGCACAAGAGATTTACAGCAAAGTCAGACAACAATATTGCACTGCTGTTTTATTTTCCTAACATTCTTTAGTGCACCCTATACTTTTAATGGATAGTGCAGGGAGCGATGTTATCGTGCTCATATTAGAAGTGGTGAGATAGGTCCAATGGTAATGACTCGGCTGATGACTGGAGATATTATGTGAACTTGAGCAGGAGCAGGCCTAGATCAGGTTTAAAGGGACAGTCTAGTCAACATTAAACTTTCATGATTCAGATAGGGCATGCAATTTTAAACAACTTTCCAATTGACTTTTATCATCAAATTTGCTTTGTTCCCTTGGTGGTATTTTAAAAAGCAAAACCTAGGTAGGCTCAAACGGATTTCTAAACTGCTGAAAACCACCTCCTAGCTCAGAGCATTTTGAAGGTTTTTCACAGTTAGACAGTACTAGTTCATGTGTAGCATATAGATAACATTGTGCTCACTCCCGTGGAGTTATTTAGGAGCCTGCACTGATTGGCTAAACTGCATGTCTGTCAAAAGCACTGAGATAAGGGGGCAGGCTGCAGAGGCTTAGATACAAGGTAATTACAGAGGTAAAACATATATTAATATAACTGTGTTGGATATGCAAAACTGGTGAATGGGTAATAAAGGGATTATCTATCTTTTTAAATAATAAAAATTCTGGTGTAGACTGTCCCTTTAAGATATTTACAGCAACTGCTAGATGTTTGGGAACAATTGGTAGAGTAATCTGTAATCAGGCAGAAGTTCAGTAACATAAGGTCAGTCAGGAACCAGGTGTCATAGCAAAACAGCAGGATAATCCAGAGAATAGTTCCAAAAGTCTATTACCAGGTTATCAGTCCGAATATCATGGTAAAGATAAAGGCTAGACAATGTACAAAGGTAAGGAGACGCTAGGACTTCCATACAAATTAACCAAGCACTGAATGGGAGTCAGTGATGACCTTTTAACACTTCCCCTTCAGACTTGGTGCTAAAGGAAACTGCAGCGGACACTTCTAACAAAATATACTAACTAGCGCTATCCTTAGCGCACTCACAGACAATACAAACTTCAGGAAAATGCACAGAGTGCCCTACACTGTCAGCTGCCCTTGTTCAAAGGCTTCTTAGTGCGGTCCAGACCTCCATTGCCACATCCATCGTGGAACTAGCATGCCTGTCAGCCCTGCAAGAGTAAGCAGTGCACCTTGCATGGGGACCCGCCAGCAAGTACATACAGTGTGGTCCTTACCAAACCTCGTGACCAGACAGAAGAGCAAGAAGAACCCTACTACTTGTGCATCTTTATCTTAGCGCAGCTTCAGCTTAGAGCTTGACATTTTACTTCACTCCTTTATACTGTAAGTCTATTATGTGAGGGGTTTAGCGCACTTGCGCTATCCAACATGCAGACATTAGCGTGCGCTGGACTATCTCTCAAGCAATGTTAACACTAGTATTTTTGTCCTCCGCTTGTAATCTACCCCTTATTTTGTACGCAATGCATGGCTGAACTAATGGTATATCAATATGTTTTTATGTCCCTTTAAATACAAAGCGTGAGTTTTAGTTAGGATTATTGGTTTCTCTAAATATTTAATCAGTTTCTCGTCTTTCACTGTTTATTTCTGCAGCTTCTATATGCCCATCAGCACATAATGCAGTATTGATGGAGAGAAAATGAGAGTTTGTGTCTTCCCACAAACTAAAATCCATAATATACAAGAAAAAAGTCTCCCTGAATAGATTCACAGGATGTTATTGAAACCCTATAATAGCTATGGTGGTTTATGAATCTGTGCTCTGAAAGAAGCTCATGTTGTGAATATTACCTGTGGTTGCGTATGTTATGTATAAATATCCGTTTTGAGCCATATCTATGTCCTGGGGTGGCACAGGCTTTTTTATACATCAGCATCTTATGCTAATGGGGCTCTTTGTGTTTGTAGTCAAATAAAAAAGCAGGGCCCTAACACAGATTTCAAATGTACTGAGCCAAGGCAAAGACTTTAAACTATAAAAAATATAATATTTGTAACAACTGTTACTTGTCCTCCAATGTCCATATGTGCATTAACCCTTGAGTGCTAACGACGGCTCTGAGCCGTCGCAGTTTGTCTCAGTCGGGTGCTGACAACAGCTCAGAGCTGTCGCTAGCACTCGCCCACCTTGAGGGCAATCTGGGGGCTCCCACCTACTCCCACCCCGTCGATCTGGCCTAAATAGTGAGAGGCATTGCCGGGGCTTCACGATTCATGCGGTGACGTCACACACAATGACGTCACTGTGCAACTTTATTTAAAATTAAAAATGGGGGCATGCTACTTAGAAGCTTGTATCTCAGGCATCTAAGCAGCTACAGACCCCCAAGACCCACCGTTAGAAAAGTAATCGCCTAACCTTTATAAGTCTTGAGGATCTGGGAAAAAAAAGAAAAAAAAAGAAAAGCTCAAATCCAGCTTAGCACCCAGGTGGAAAATGGCGTAGCAGCCAAAGGGTTAATTAATGCAGGGCTTAAAGGATAGGAAAGTCACAATAAAACCTGCATGATTCAGATAGATCAGCTCATTTTAAGACACTTACAAATTCACTTCTTTTTTCAAATGTGCTTTGTTCTCTTGGTATCACTACACTACACTAGTTGGAGCTAGCTGCTAATTGGTGCCTTCACATAATTGTCTTGTCTCTTGTGATTCGTTGACTAGATGTGGTTAGCTAGCTGCCAATTTTCCTTCAACAAAGGATAACAAAAGAGTGAAAAAAGTTGATAATAGATGTAAATTGGAAAGCTGATTAAAATGTAATGTTATATTCGAATCATGAAAGAAAATTTTGGGGTTCCCCAGGGATACACATACTCAGTATATATTTGTACATTTCAGCTATTTAACCCCTGATTTCCAGAGTCATATGTGAAGCAGTAAATCAACTCCAAGATTATCATAGAGATGCAGGGCAATCAAGGCATTAAATAACTGCTGCATAACACATTTGCAGGTGATTTAACCACCTTGTATGCCAGAAATATTTAGGCAGCAATAAATCCTTTGGTTACCAGATTCTTACAGGAACATCTGTCAAGCAACAAATAAACTCCTTGGTTACCTCATATGCACAGGAACAAGAAATGGTCGTCAGTACGCGTTTGTTGATTTGCAGAGGAAAATACAGTGATTTTATTTTTGCTGGAATATTTTGACGAAGACCATTTTATTTATTGGTTTAATTTTTTTTCTGTGATTAACTGCAGATATTAAAGGTCCAAAGAAGTTGTTTCCTGATCTTCCTTTTGGAAATATGGACAGTGATAAGGTTGAGGCACGAAAGAGCCTCCTGGAGTCATTTTTAAGGGTAAGAAAAGGTAGTGACCATATAGATTCACCTTTACTAAATGCACTTGTTAATAGGGGGATTGGTGCGTTTCGGACCATTCTTTCTCAGGAGCAAGAAAGGATTTCTATATTTTCATTAGAACTTTATATATCAGTAGCTAATTACTGTATTATAAAACATTTGTGGACAAACTAAGAAGCTGATTATAATCTATTGTTTAAAGGGACATAATACTCATATGCTAAATCCCTTGAAACTGATGCAGTATAACTGTAAAAAGCTGACAGGAAATTATCACCTGAGCATCTCTATGTAAAAAAGGAAGATATTTTACCTCACAATTTCCTCAGCTCAGCAGAGTAAGTTCTGTGTAAAAAGTTATACTCAGCTGCTGCCCATCTGAAGGTAAAAAATGAAGAAATGAACAGCAGCCAATCAGCATCAGCAGTGCTGAGGTCATGAACTCTTACTGTGATCTCATGAGATTTGACTTAACTCTCATGAGATTTCATAGTAAGCTTCCTATACCTGATTGGTGAAATAATATGAGAGTTCACAAGGCTCATCCTTTCAGCTGTCCCAGGACAGACACACTAAAATGCTTCTTAGAAATCCTTTACAATGGGATGTGGCTACTGAGGAACTTTTGAGGTAAAATATCTTTCTTTTTACATAGAGATGTTCAGGTGATATTTTCTAGACATCTTTTTACAGCTATACTGCATCACTTTCAAGTGTTTAAACATTTGGGTATTATGGCCCTTTAAGTACCTGTATATCAGCCATTTTTTATGTTGATGTGATCATAATCAGCTGTTTTTATTTTCTTTATTTGTTTGTGAAAATGGTCCTATCCATATTTTCAATTAGAAATAACAAATTTTCAGGGTTATTTCAGAGTATTGCTAGGTGCCCCCAAAAGTAATCAGATATAACATTCTTTTGAGCATGTGCGACACATACTAAAGAAATGACCCCTCCTTATTTGATAAGCATCCTCACCAAACAGATAGAAAAGCTACCTGCTTAATCAATTAAAGTTACGCTAGTACTTTAACACTAATAAAAAAGAGTGAAATTAATAGCTTAACAAACATTCCCCCTATTCAAAACCCTTAAATGGACATACATCATACATACATCTCTGGTTTGGGATCACAACAGTTTAATTGCAGTTGTCTCCTGTAAGCATCACTACACTACAGTTGCTATACACACCCCTCAACCCGTAATGTAATTACTTCATTTTGTTTGCGTTTTATTGAGTACAATTTTCAATACATTATCACAAGAACAGCGAAACAAATAATGATTCATTGTTGTTTTCGGTAGATAATTTTATTCTTGAGGGGTATTAACAGGATTATGATCACTGGAAAAAACACAATGACAATATTGGTCGACTGTCAGAAAACATTTACATAAAACAACTGATAGATCTATCCCTGAATGTTTTAAAACCTTTTTAAAGCTTTCACTTTGTTGGCAAAATTTGCATTGTTTTGCTGTGAAGGGAGATACCCCTTGTAAAGCCACTTGAGAATGTTGATTTTATGTGCTTTGCTTTGACCAATTACGGACAGATATAATTGAGCTCCTGCACTGATCAATCACTGTGTAGTATGTTGCAGGGTTCTGAAGTCTGCAAAATGCTATCCAGTTTCAGAGGAAAAGGGGGAAAAAACATGTTTGGAACTAAATAACATGTTAAGCAGGTAAATTAAGTTATGAAATGATATATAATTCAACTTCTTAATGAAGAATTGCAGTTTGAGTTTAATGTCCCCTTAAAGGGATAGTAAACCCAATTTTTTTCTTTCTTTCATGATTCAGATAGAGCATGCAATTTTAAGCAACTTTCTAATTTACTACTATTATCATTTTTTCTTTGTTCTCTTGCTATCTTTATTTGAAAAGGCAGAAATGAAAGCTTTGGAGCCAGCTTATTTTTGGTTCAGTAGCCTGGATAGGACTTGCTGATTAGTGCCTGCATTTAGCCATCCAATCAGCAAGCGCAACCCAGGTTCTCAGCCTAAAATGGGCCGGCTCCAAAGTTTTTATTCTTGCTTTTTCAAATAACGATAGCAAGAGAACGAAGAAAATTGATAATAGAAGTAAATTAGAAAGCTGCTTAAAATTGCATGCTCTATCCGAATCATGAAAAAAAAATGTGGGTTTGGTACCCCTTTAAGTAGGCTATTTTTCATTAAAATATAAGTCCCAAGCATTTTTGGCTGTATAGATAGAAATGTCCTGTATATACTACACACATGCACAGGTTTGAAACATACAAGTGTTACAGCCCATGTATTGAAATCAGTACTGTTCTTGGATTTCAGCTGATTACACAAAGCTTCCTAAGGTCTATTGGAACAGTATCATGTTGTTAGTGACTTCTGAAGTTTAATATAAATTAACATCAATATGTTCATGTTCCAGCAACTATGCGCTGTGCCTGAGATCGCCTGCAGTGAGGAGGTGCAGGAATTCCTAGCTCTGAACACTGATGCTCGTATTGCATTTGTTAAGAAACCATTTCTTGTTTCCAGAATTGATAAGGTATATTATCTGATGTGTGTATGATATGTGTAGTGAATATGGTTTTGTACTATAAAGACTTAAATATATAAATGTATTATGTGTGTGTGTATATATATATATATATATATATATATATATATATATATATATGCAGCCAAAAGAAAATGCACTCTCAGGACTTTCATAAACAGGTTACTTTTATTTCTGTAACGTTTTCGGAGGTCTTGCCTCCTTCATCAGCATGAATAAAGTGAAATCAAACAAACTCTTAAATAGTGACATACTCACTCCAAATCATTTCAAACCACTATCTTCACTGGCGCCAAAATTATCGGTGTTGGACCGCATAGTGCGTTCCAAATGTGCTAAGTGGCGGAAGTAGTGCGCCAAACTACTTCCGGTTGTCAAAATTCTGTAGCCGTAAAAAATCGGCTTAATATGTGTTAATGCCATTATTGTAAAACCATTATGGCATATTATCTTAGAAACATAACAAACTCTTAACGTGCAAAAGATTGTGCTATTACACTAAATAGTGATAGTAAGTGTGACAGCCGCTTGTTGCCATGACAACCTAAACAATGCTAGAATGTAACCCTGTTAGAAATACAGGAACAGACTAACAGTAATTATCTTTCAAGGTATATCACAAAGTGTGTCAAAGCAAGCATGCTGCTCGACTACAATATGTGTATTTAAAGAAAGTGTATGTATTGAAAAAAAGGGGAGAGACACTGTGCAGAACACAGACATTCGGTGGCATCAATAAGATACACACTTATTGATCATGTACCCCCACTAGATAGAGGGGGAGACAGAGGTAAAATACTTCTGCAACGGGAGGCACAATGGATGTACCGACTGGGTACCATTTACCCAGGTGGGCTCAACACCACCCCTGACTTCAAGGCTTTGATGTAATGTGGCTATACAGTGTGATACAATCGCAGGGTACGGCACCTAGACTATCATGACTCTGTGGGCCACATGGTCGGCGTGCCTCGTTCTAGGGGTGCTCCTAACCACGTTGGCATACAGCACCAGGGATAGGAGTCTTTGGTATTTCTAATACCTGTGTGGAAGTCGGATAGTGGTTCCTTGGAGTTACCAGTTTTTTACACACATAGCTCAAATAACATTACACATATTCAAAGCTGGACACTAGATCCTCAAGTATGTTAGGAAGAAGAAATAACAACAGAAGAGGACCAATATTGAACATTATAGCATGGAGAATAATTTGATGGTTGAACAACCAGGGTAACATAATGCATATTAAGCATTCGATCCTAAAGGCCACGTTAACCTAGAGGACTAGGGTGTAACAGAAGATACCGAAAAATGCACAGAAATAAACACAGAGCGGGTCATCATATATAAATTCAGAAGTAAATGACCAGGCGCTCTTTATTCTGCATACATGAGAATCATGGACTTTTAGAGCTAAATCTATCCCGAGTGGGATATCGTTGAAGTCAATGGAAAGACCGCTATATCAATTGTTTTTATTTTTATTTGTATTTGTGTTAACTTGTTTGGAGTGTTTTGATAGTGAGTGTATGGGGGCATTGCTAACCACAAGATGGAAGTGGAATATGCTATATATGACCCCCATAGCTTTAGTATGGAAATTAAATATGGTGTAAATATATAACCTCATCACTCAATAAGAAGTATTTGAGTTGTACAAATTCACCAAAAATTTTTTTTATTTTAGGTAAATAAGGTGTTTTGACGGAGGGTATGAATAGCATGCATGTCAATAGCTCATGACAATGGGGAGATCCCAGATAAATGATATTTTTTAGTATGTTAGTCGTTTACACATTGAAGGCAATACATCGGAGGCATACATCTCCATATGAGACTCCTCTATGAATATTGGGTAGACTGGCTTAATATCCTCAATATAAGCTAACACAGCAACATGTATATAGCACAATATAGAAATATAAGAAGAAGAAATGGATAAACCTGAGCACTCAAGATAAACTTATAGGAATTAATTCTTAATTTGAGTAGATGTAGGACTGGGTTATTTTAAAATAAAACATAACTTTTATTATTATTGAGTAAAAAATATATATAGGTGATAAACATTCACTCCGTGTAATGTGTATTAAAAACAATTAAAAAGATGAATGCTGCAGTGCCAAACAATGGCCATACAAAGTATGTCAAGTGGGTAGTTAACAATCACAAGCACTATTAAGTGCTAGGCATAAGCAACAATGCCAATTCAATACCAAAAAAGGGAAGATACACTTCCACAAATTACGATGCTAAGTACAGAGCTCAGTCAATGTGAGCTTGAGTAAACATCACACACTCTGTATATAGTTACACACTAGGATTAGGCTATGAGAAAGTATACCTGAATTATGAATCAAGATAAGACTCAATAACAATGAAAAGGTGTGAGTGTATAAGCTATACTGTTAGCATATATATGTTGCTATAAACAATTATTCCCACGAGAAGTGTGTGCGTGGAGGGTATATCTGGCAGGGGTGTACCACAATATGCTCACGGATTGCACGCAAAACTAATCTAAAAAGAGGAATGACCTCGCACAAATTATCTAGCTAGTGCAATACTGGAGCGGTACTACACCGTGTCAGATTCCCATACTATAAATCATAAATCATTGTGTAAGAAATATAGTCAAACACATTGGCCGACTAAGGAGCTAATGAAATAGAGGAGATGCTTCGTACTAAGTATATAACACAGCGTCAAAGTGTTTCCCAAATAAGCACACACACACACACTAAACAACTGTCAGCATTCAAATGGAGCGCCTGATGCGCATTTCGCCACCTCCGTGGCTTTCTCAAAGGCTAACCCGTCCTTCCTCCACTCGAGCGGTTAAATACCGCTCAGAGCCAATCACGGGTGAGTAATCATACACACCCTCTAACGGCTGGCCTATCACTTGTCATCTACCTGATAGGGTAGAAGTCTGTCACATGACTTATGATGCTGATGTAGATGGGCGCGACTCATCACGCAAATAGACACCAGCTATAGCGAATAGTATTTTAGAGATATAGATTATTCTCATTCGTTTATATGAATTAGTCACCATGTTACCATAGCAATCGGGCATTGTAACTTAGTTCCAATCACGCCAATACTGTTCTATTACCCTATGTTGGGCAGAGAAGAAACTGGCTCATAATTCAGAATAACACACCGGGTATTACGTTGCCTCTATTACTATGATAATGACAGATCTAGAATAATGGCATGAAACAGTAATTTACTTGTTGAGTTATGATACCACATATGGAGTAGTTACGTTTATTGGAGAAACTATTTATACACATTTGTGCAATTTGTTTCTGATATTACTCCAAATCTTATTAACTATAGTCTTTTACAACAGTATCAAAAATAAAGAATTATATATTGAATTAGCTTTCAAATTTTAGATGTAGTAAATAGGCCCAGGATAGCTTTTTTTAAAATTCGCAACGCTTCTCATATCCATAAACTTATAATGGTATAACTGCAAAATGCAAAGTTAAAACTAAATCAACAGTATAATCATTTACAAACCTGTACCGAATAGACTCAGGATATATGTCATACTTTAATAAAAGCTTGTGAATCATATATAATAGTAGTATTAAAGGTATATATAGGGCCAATAATTCAGCCAAAATCACTTCAATTCAAAGGTGTTACATAATGTTCGACCTTATTATGGAGCTTGAGATAAGGAAGTTCTCACATATGTCTGCTACCATATTTAATTATTAGATATGTCATGTTTTTACTCAAATTATATATCCAAAGAATCTTTAGTGTTGTGTTCACTTTTTATTATTAAACCAGAGAGGGATATATATCGTGCAAAAACGTATCATCAGCCTTAGTTCTAAAGCATAGTACTCTTATGGATATCATATTATACACTTTATAGGAAGGAATTATAGCCATCTTGTTCATTAATGCCCACTGGGGCTAAAGTATTTAACCAGAATATCCAGCGGCACTCTGCTTGTAGCAGCATATTTTCTACATTTCCTGCTCTAATCCCAGGTTTAATTACCTGTAATACTGATATCTTCAGTTCAGGTCTTGTACTATGGTTTCTTAGGTAGTGTTTTGCTACTGGGGTTAGATTCTTGCCTTTCTCTTGGTCTTTAAGGCAGTTTTTGATACTACTGATATGCTCACCTAGTCGTATACGTAGCTCCCTAGTAGTAATTCCAATATATCTTTTGCCACATTTGCATAGCAGGCAGTACACAACATTTTTGGTTTTGCAATTTGCAAATCCCAGCATCCGTTTTATGCTTCCTGTTCGTGTCTTATATTCTCTTTCATTAGAGATGTATTGACAAAAACTGCATGTGCCACATGCATATGTTCCGCATATGTATTTATTCGTTATCCTTTTTGTAAAGTGGCTTTTGACCAACAAGCTACCTATCGTAGGTGCTCTTCTCCAGCTTGTCTTTATTCTCTCACCTACATATGGTGATAAATCTTTATCAGATTTGAGAATTCCACTATGTCTATTCAAAATATTAGTGATTTTGTCATGATTGTTATTATAGGTTGTTACAAATCTGACTTCCTTTTCAGCAGTTTGTATCTTCTTTTTAGGAATCAAGAGTGTTTCCCTTGGTGTTCTTTTCGCTCTCTGATAAGCTTTGCGTATTATTTTGCGACTGTATCCTCTATCCTTCAGTCGTAGTTTCAATTCTCTTGCTCTCTCATTAAAGACTTTAAAGTCCGTACAATTTCTCCTTATTCTGAGGAATTCTCCCGTAGGGATAGCATTTTTAGTTCCTCTAGTATGACAACTATCGTATTGGAGAATTGAGTTAGTTGCTGTTTCCTTCCTAAAGAGATCAGTTTTTATGTAATTATTCTCATCTCTGTAAATATTGATGTCCAGAAATTCTACTTTGTTTCTATTTATGTGGTATGTCAGTTTCAGGTTGATGTCATTCTGATTAAGTTTGGTAATAAATTCTTTAAACATCTCTTCACTACCCGTCCATATTATGAAGAGATCATCTATGTATCGACACCACATATTTACATGATCAGTGTATTCTGACATGCTGTCAGTGAAAACATATTCACTCTCCCACCACCCTAAATAGATGTTGGCATAGGTGGGGGCGCAGGATGACCCCATGGCGGTGCCCTGGATTTGTAAGTAGAAATTATCGTTAAACACAAAGTAGTTGTGCGTTAGTACAAATTGTAATAGTTTAATCACAAACTTATTTCTCTCAGATCTGTCGTTGGATTGCATACTTAGAAAGAATTCAACCGCTTTCAACCCGAATTCATGTTTAATAGAAGTATAGAGCGATTCAACATCACAGGTGACTAAGAAAGAATCTTGATCAAGTATTAAATCATTTAATTTGCTCAATACATCCATAGTGTCCCTTGTATAGGACGGTAGTGCCCATACTATCTCTCTTAGATATAGATCCAAGAATTTGCTCCCTTGTTCGCATAGGCTGTTTATGCTAGAGACAATAGGTCTGCCTGGTGGTGATTCCTTATTTTTATGGATTTTAGGCAAAAAGTAGATAGTAGCAATCCTAGGGTTTTTGACTTGTAGGAACGAATATTCCTTAACACTAATTAGATTGTCTGCCTTTGCCTCATTGATCAATTTAAGATAGTCATTCAAGAACTGTGATGTTGGATTGGAAAAAAGGTGCCTATAACATTTACGATCTTTTAGTTGTCTATTGGCTTCAATAATGTACTTGTCTTTCCCCCAAATAACAATGTTGCCTCCTTTGTCCGACGGTTTGATGATTACATCATCCCATGAACTAATTTCTTTTAATGCCTCCTCTTCTTTTTTAGTGATATTTCTTACTTTTGTGTCTGGTAATTCTAAGAAATCATTCATGACCATTCTCAAAAAAACCTCAATTTGTGGTACCTTTGAGGTTGGTGGCATATATTTAGATTTCAGTCTGATTTGTTTGTCAAGAAACTTATCATTTACACTTGTTTCAGTTCCTTCATTTTCATTTAATAATTCAATCAGGATGTCTAGTGTTTGGAGATCAGAAGTCACGTTGTCATCATGGGTACTGTACATCTTCTTTAACACTAATTTTCTACAATAAAGATGTAGATCTTTAATTAAATCAAATTTGTCCAAGGGGGGGGATGGAGAGAAAGATAATCCTCTGGATAAAACAAGGGTTTGTGTTTCTGTAATCATTTTTTGTGTTAGGTTGATGACTTGTAATTTGTTACCATCCCCATTCACCACCTCGGGCGCTTCCCCCAATCCTCTCTTCTCCTGTACCCGTTGTCTGACCTGTACCCCCACCGTGCTCGATCTCGTAGGGTCCTGTTTTCTTTTTTTGCCCCTTCTGGTGGATCTCTCGTATCTTTGTCTAGATGTGTCATATCCCTTCCTAAAAAACTACTCGTACTTGGTCTATTAGTGTTACTTTCAGAATCACTGTCCTCCACCGCCGACGACTCACAATCTGATTGGTGTGTCGTCTTAGGCGGGGGTAGACTATTGGGTGGTCTTCGTCTGGGTTGCTTATCATCCCATGTGAATATCCTTCCTTTTTCAAAGTCTACCATGTCTCTCTTCATCTTAGAGCACTTAGTCTGTATTATCTCTTTCTCTCTCTTATCTAGCTCCTCTCTCATTTCTTTGTATGATTGTTTAAATTTATCTAATGATTCAAATTTTTGTAATTTTACATTGTATTCACTGATTTCTTTGTCCAACTCTGACATGACTTCAGTTTCATAGTCGGATAAAATCGCAACCAAAATTTCGGAGCAGTTGATCAGTGCCTGCTCCCATCTGTCCTTATAACTATCAATGTGAAATGAAAAGGTGGGAAAAAGGCGTACTCTAAGACCTCTAGGTATGATATGTTTCGCCAGGTATTTATCATACGCGCTCTTATTCCAAAAAGAGCGCGTGTGTTTTTTAATCAAATAATTCAGGGATTTTAGACCGTCTTCCCAATTATCTATTATTGTGTCAGGGGTAGTTTCAGTATCACATGCCAGAGCAAAAGTTTTATCTATATCTCTCAGTCTCTGATCTTGTCTATTCTTAAAGTCTTGTGACAGACTGTGTGTCATTTTTGTTATGTATCTTAGTGATTTGGCCAGTTACTTACCTCCCTAGGTAAGTACTTTTGTTAGTTAAGTAGTTCCTCAGAATGCTGTCCTAAACAGCGGATAGATATGAATAGTTTAAGAAATTAAGGAAGAGGAATATTACTGTATTTGTAGTGCTTATACGTTCCCCAACATAATTGAGTCCTATCTATAAGGAGGAAAAATTATCTTTCCTTCATCAAAGTAGTAAAGGAGGGGGGTGCTCAATATCCTGTATTAACATAGAAATATAAGAAGAAGAAATGGATAAACCTGAGCACTCAAGATAAACTTATAGGAATTAATTCTTAATTTGAGTAGATGTAGGACTGGGTTATTTTAAAATAAAACATAACTTTTATTATTATTGAGTAAAAAATATATATAGGTGATAAACATTCACTCCGTGTAATGTGTATTAAAAACAATTAAAAAGATGAATGCTGCAGTGCCAAACAATGGCCATACAAAGTATGTCAAGTGGGTAGTTAACAATCACAAGCACTATTAAGTGCTAGGCATAAGCAACAATGCCAATTCAATACCAAAAAAGGGAAGATACACTTCCACAAATTACGATGCTAAGTACAGAGCTCAGTCAATGTGAGCTTGAGTAAACATCACACACTCTGTATATAGTTACACACTAGGATTAGGCTATGAGAAAGTATACCTGAATTATGAATCAAGATAAGACTCAATAACAATGAAAAGGTGTGAGTGTATAAGCTATACTGTTAGCATATATATGTTGCTATAAACAATTATTCCCACGAGAAGTGTGTGCGTGGAGGGTATATCTGGCAGGGGTGTACCACAATATGCTCACGGATTGCACGCAAAACTAATCTAAAAAGAGGAATGACCTCGCACAAATTATCTAGCTAGTGCAATACTGGAGCGGTACTACACCGTGTCAGATTCCCATACTATAAATCATAAATCATTGTGTAAGAAATATAGTCAAACACATTGGCCGACTAAGGAGCTAATGAAATAGAGGAGATGCTTCGTACTAAGTATATAACACAGCGTCAAAGTGTTTCCCAAATAAGCACACACACACACACTAAACAACTGTCAGCATTCAAATGGAGCGCCTGATGCGCATTTCGCCACCTCCGTGGCTTTCTCAAAGGCTAACCCGTCCTTCCTCCACTCGAGCGGTTAAATACCGCTCAGAGCCAATCACGGGTGAGTAATCATACACACCCTCTAACGGCTGGCCTATCACTTGTCATCTACCTGATAGGGTAGAAGTCTGTCACATGACTTATGATGCTGATGTAGATGGGCGCGACTCATCACGCAAATAGACACCAGCTATAGCGAATAGTATTTTAGAGATATAGATTATTCTCATTCGTTTATATGAATTAGTCACCATGTTACCATAGCAATCGGGCATTGTAACTTAGTTCCAATCACGCCAATACTGTTCTATTACCCTATGTTGGGCAGAGAAGAAACTGGCTCATAATTCAGAATAACACACCGGGTATTACGTTGCCTCTATTACTATGATAATGACAGATCTAGAATAATGGCATGAAACAGTAATTTACTTGTTGAGTTATGATACCACATATGGAGTAGTTACGTTTATTGGAGAAACTATTTATACACATTTGTGCAATTTGTTTCTGATATTACTCCAAATCTTATTAACTATAGTCTTTTACAACAGTATCAAAAATAAAGAATTATATATTGAATTAGCTTTCAAATTTTAGATGTAGTAAATAGGCCCAGGATAGCTTTTTTTAAAATTCGCAACGCTTCTCATATCCATAAACTTATAATGGTATAACTGCAAAATGCAAAGTTAAAACTAAATCAACAGTATAATCATTTACAAACCTGTACCGAATAGACTCAGGATATATGTCATACTTTAATAAAAGCTTGTGAATCATATATAATAGTAGTATTAAAGGTATATATAGGGCCAATAATTCAGCCAAAATCACTTCAATTCAAAGGTGTTACATAATGTTCGACCTTATTATGGAGCTTGAGATAAGGAAGTTCTCACATATGTCTGCTACCATATTTAATTATTAGATATGTCATGTTTTTACATAGAGATGTATTGACAAAAACATATGCATGTGGCACATGCAGTTTTTGTCAATACATCTCTAATGAAAGAGAATATAAGACACGAACAGGAAGCATAAAACGGATGCTGGGATTTGCAAATTGCAAAACCAAAAATGTTGTGTACTGCCTGCTATGCAAATGTGGCAAAAGATATATTGGAATTACTACTAGGGAGCTACGTATACGACTAGGTGAGCATATCAGTAGTATCAAAAACTGCCTTAAAGACCAAGAGAAAGGCAAGAATCTAACCCCAGTAGCAAAACACTACCTAAGAAACCATAGTACAAGACCTGAACTGAAGATATCAGTATTACAGGTAATTAAACCTGGGATTAGAGCAGGAAATGTAGAAAATATGCTGCTACAAGCAGAGTGCCGCTGGATATTCTGGTTAAATACTTTAGCCCCAGTGGGCATTAATGAACAAGATGGCTATAATTCCTTCCTATAAAGTGTATAATATGATATCCATAAGAGTACTATGCTTTAGAACTAAGGCTGATGATACGTTTTTGCACGATATATATCCCTCTCTGGTTTAATAATAAAAAGTGAACACAACACTAAAGATTCTTTGGATATATAATTTGAGTAAAAACATGACATATCTAATAATTAAATATGGTAGCAGACATATGTGAGAACTTCCTTATCTCAAGCTCCATAATAAGGTCGAACATTATGTAACACCTTTGAATTGAAGTGATTTTGGCTGAATTATTGGCCCTATATATACCTTTAATACTACTATTATATATGATTCACAAGCTTTTATTAAAGTATGACATATATCCTGAGTCTATTCGGTACAGGTTTGTAAATGATTATACTGTTGATTTAGTTTTAACTTTGCATTTTGCAGTTATACCATTATAAGTTTATGGATATGAGAAGCGTTGCGAATTTTAAAAAAAGCTATCCTGGGCCTATTTACTACATCTAAAATTTGAAAGCTAATTCAATATATAATTCTTTATTTTTGATACTGTTGTAAAAGACTATAGTTAATAAGATTTGGAGTAATATCAGAAACAAATTGCACAAATGTGTATAAATAGTTTCTCCAATAAACGTAACTACTCCATATGTGGTATCATAACTCAACAAGTAAATTACTGTTTCATGCCATTATTCTAGATCTGTCATTATCATAGTAATAGAGGCAACGTAATACCCGGTGTGTTATTCTGAATTATGAGCCAGTTTCTTCTCTGCCCAACATAGGGTAATAGAACAGTATTGGCGTGATTGGAACTAAGTTACAATGCCCGATTGCTATGGTAACATGGTGACTAATTCATATAAACGAATGAGAATAATCTATATCTCTAAAATACTATTCGCTATAGCTGGTGTCTATTTGCGTGATGAGTCGCGCCCATCTACATCAGCATCATAAGTCATGTGACAGACTTCTACCCTATCAGGTAGATGACAAGTGATAGGCCAGCCGTTAGAGGGTGTGTATGATTACTCACCCGTGATTGGCTCTGAGCGGTATTTAACCGCTCGAGTGGAGGAAGGACGGGTTAGCCTTTGAGAAAGCCACGGAGGTGGCGAAATGCGCATCAGGCGCTCCATTTGAATGCTGACAGTTGTTTAGTGTGTGTGTGTGTGCTTATTTGGGAAACACTTTGACGCTGTGTTATATACTTAGTACGAAGCATCTCCTCTATTTCATTAGCTCCTTAGTCGGCCAATGTGTTTGACTATATTTCTTACACAATGATTTATGATTTATAGTATGGGAATCTGACACGGTGTAGTACCGCTCCAGTATTGCACTAGCTAGATAATTTGTGCGAGGTCATTCCTCTTTTTAGATTAGTTTTGCGTGCAATCCGTGAGCATATTGTGGTACACCCCTGCCAGATATACCCTCCACGCACACACTTCTCGTGGGAATAATTGTTTATAGCAACATATATATGCTAACAGTATAGCTTATACACTCACACCTTTTCATTGTTATTGAGTCTTATCTTGATTCATAATTCAGGTATACTTTCTCATAGCCTAATCCTAGTGTGTAACTATATACAGAGTGTGTGATGTTTACTCAAGCTCACATTGACTGAGCTCTGTACTTAGCATCGTAATTTGTGGAAGTGTATCTTCCCTTTTTTGGTATTGAATTGGCATTGTTGCTTATGCCTAGCACTTAATAGTGCTTGTGATTGTTAACTACCCACTTGACATACTTTGTATGGCCATTGTTTGGCACTGCAGCATTCATCTTTTTAATTGTTTTTAATACACATTACACGGAGTGAATGTTTATCACCTATATATATTTTTTACTCAATAATAATAAAAGTTATGTTTTATTTTAAAATAACCCAGTCCTACATCTACTCAAATTAAGAATTAATTCCTATAAGTTTATCTTGAGTGCTCAGGTTTATCCATTTCTTCTTCTTATATTTCTATGTTAATACAGGATATTGAGCACCCCCCTCCTTTACTACTTTGATGAAGGAAAGATAATTTTTCCTCCTTATAGATAGGACTCAATTATGTTGGGGAACGTATAAGCACTACAAATACAGTAATATTCCTCTTCCTTAATTTCTTAAACTATTCATATCTATCCGCTGTTTAGGACAGCATTCTGAGGAACTACTTAACTAACAAAAGTACTTACCTAGGGAGGTAAGTAACTGGCCAAATCACTAAGATACATAACAAAAATGACACACAGTCTGTCACAAGACTTTAAGAATAGACAAGATCAGAGACTGAGAGATATAGATAAAACTTTTGCTCTGGCATGTGATACTGAAACTACCCCTGACACAATAATAGATAATTGGGAAGACGGTCTAAAATCCCTGAATTATTTGATTAAAAAACACACGCGCTCTTTTTGGAATAAGAGCGCGTATGATAAATACCTGGCGAAACATATCATACCTAGAGGTCTTAGAGTACGCCTTTTTCCCACCTTTTCATTTCACATTGATAGTTATAAGGACAGATGGGAGCAGGCACTGATCAACTGCTCCGAAATTTTGGTTGCGATTTTATCCGACTATGAAACTGAAGTCATGTCAGAGTTGGACAAAGAAATCAGTGAATACAATGTAAAATTACAAAAATTTGAATCATTAGATAAATTTAAACAATCATACAAAGAAATGAGAGAGGAGCTAGATAAGAGAGAGAAAGAGATAATACAGACTAAGTGCTCTAAGATGAAGAGAGACATGGTAGACTTTGAAAAAGGAAGGATATTCACATGGGATGATAAGCAACCCAGACGAAGACCACCCAATAGTCTACCCCCGCCTAAGACGACACACCAATCAGATTGTGAGTCGTCGGCGGTGGAGGACAGTGATTCTGAAAGTAACACTAATAGACCAAGTACGAGTAGTTTTTTAGGAAGGGATATGACACATCTAGACAAAGATACGAGAGATCCACCAGAAGGGGCAAAAAAAGAAAACAGGACCCTACGAGATCGAGCACGGTGGGGGTACAGGTCAGACAACGGGTACAGGAGAAGAGAGGATTGGGGGAAGCGCCCGAGGTGGTGAATGGGGATGGTAACAAATTACAAGTCATCAACCTAACACAAAAAATGATTACAGAAACACAAACCCTTGTTTTATCCAGAGGATTATCTTTCTCTCCATCCCCCCCCTTGGACAAATTTGATTTAATTAAAGATCTACATCTTTATTGTAGAAAATTAGTGTTAAAGAAGATGTACAGTACCCATGATGACAACGTGACTTCTGATCTCCAAACACTAGACATCCTGATTGAATTATTAAATGAAAATGAAGGAACTGAAACAAGTGTAAATGATAAGTTTCTTGACAAACAAATCAGACTGAAATCTAAATATATGCCACCAACCTCAAAGGTACCACAAATTGAGGTTTTTTTGAGAATGGTCATGAATGATTTCTTAGAATTACCAGACACAAAAGTAAGAAATATCACTAAAAAAGAAGAGGAGGCATTAAAAGAAATTAGTTCATGGGATGATGTAATCATCAAACCGTCGGACAAAGGAGGCAACATTGTTATTTGGGGGAAAGACAAATACATTATTGAAGCCAATAGACAACTAAAAGATCGTAAATGTTATAGGCACCTTTTTTCCAATCCAACATCACAGTTCTTGAATGACTATCTTAAATTGATCAATGAGGCAAAGGCAGACAATCTAATTAGTGTTAAGGAATATTCGTTCCTACAAGTCAAAAACCCTAGGATTGCTACTATCTACTTTTTGCCTAAAATCCATAAAAATAAGGAATCACCACCAGGCAGACCTATTGTCTCTAGCATAAACAGCCTATGCGAACAAGGGAGCAAATTCTTGGATCTATATCTAAGAGAGATAGTATGGGCACTACCGTCCTATACAAGGGACACTATGGATGTATTGAGCAAATTAAATGATTTAATACTTGATCAAGATTCTTTCTTAGTCACCTGTGATGTTGAATCGCTCTATACTTCTATTAAACATGAATTCGGGTTGAAAGCGGTTGAATTCTTTCTAAGTATGCAATCCAACGACAGATCTGAGAGAAATAAGTTTGTGATTAAACTATTACAATTTGTACTAACGCACAACTACTTTGTGTTTAACGATAATTTCTACTTACAAATCCAGGGCACCGCCATGGGGTCATCCTGCGCCCCCACCTATGCCAACATCTATTTAGGGTGGTGGGAGAGTGAATATGTTTTCACTGACAGCATGTCAGAATACACTGATCATGTAAATATGTGGTGTCGATACATAGATGATCTCTTCATAATATGGACGGGTAGTGAAGAGATGTTTAAAGAATTTATTACCAAACTTAATCAGAATGACATCAACCTGAAACTGACATACCACATAAATAGAAACAAAGTAGAATTTCTGGACATCAATATTTACAGAGATGAGAATAATTACATAAAAACTGATCTCTTTAGGAAGGAAACAGCAACTAACTCAATTCTCCAATACGATAGTTGTCATACTAGAGGAACTAAAAATGCTATCCCTACGGGAGAATTCCTCAGAATAAGGAGAAATTGTACGGACTTTAAAGTCTTTAATGAGAGAGCAAGAGAATTGAAACTACGACTGAAGGATAGAGGATACAGTCGCAAAATAATACGCAAAGCTTATCAGAGAGCGAAAAGAACACCAAGGGAAACACTCTTGATTCCTAAAAAGAAGATACAAACTGCTGAAAAGGAAGTCAGATTTGTAACAACCTATAATAACAATCATGACAAAATCACTAATATTTTGAATAGACATAGTGGAATTCTCAAATCTGATAAAGATTTATCACCATATGTAGGTGAGAGAATAAAGACAAGCTGGAGAAGAGCACCTACGATAGGTAGCTTGTTGGTCAAAAGCCACTTTACAAAAAGGATAACGAATAAATACATATGCGGAACATATGCATGTGGCACATGCAGTTTTTGTCAATACATCTCTAATGAAAGAGAATATAAGACACGAACAGGAAGCATAAAACGGATGCTGGGATTTGCAAATTGCAAAACCAAAAATGTTGTGTACTGCCTGCTATGCAAATGTGGCAAAAGATATATTGGAATTACTACTAGGGAGCTACGTATACGACTAGGTGAGCATATCAGTAGTATCAAAAACTGCCTTAAAGACCAAGAGAAAGGCAAGAATCTAACCCCAGTAGCAAAACACTACCTAAGAAACCATAGTACAAGACCTGAACTGAAGATATCAGTATTACAGGTAATTAAACCTGGGATTAGAGCAGGAAATGTAGAAAATATGCTGCTACAAGCAGAGTGCCGCTGGATATTCTGGTTAAATACTTTAGCCCCAGTGGGCATTAATGAACAAGATGGCTATAATTCCTTCCTATAAAGTGTATAATATGATATCCATAAGAGTACTATGCTTTAGAACTAAGGCTGATGATACGTTTTTGCACGATATATATCCCTCTCTGGTTTAATAATAAAAAGTGAACACAACACTAAAGATTCTTTGGATATATAATTTGAGTAAAAACATGACATATCTAATAATTAAATATGGTAGCAGACATATGTGAGAACTTCCTTATCTCAAGCTCCATAATAAGGTCGAACATTATGTAACACCTTTGAATTGAAGTGATTTTGGCTGAATTATTGGCCCTATATATACCTTTAATACTACTATTATATATGATTCACAAGCTTTTATTAAAGTATGACATATATCCTGAGTCTATTCGGTACAGGTTTGTAAATGATTATACTGTTGATTTAGTTTTAACTTTGCATTTTGCAGTTATACCATTATAAGTTTATGGATATGAGAAGCGTTGCGAATTTTAAAAAAAGCTATCCTGGGCCTATTTACTACATCTAAAATTTGAAAGCTAATTCAATATATAATTCTTTATTTTTGATACTGTTGTAAAAGACTATAGTTAATAAGATTTGGAGTAATATCAGAAACAAATTGCACAAATGTGTATAAATAGTTTCTCCAATAAACGTAACTACTCCATATGTGGTATCATAACTCAACAAGTAAATTACTGTTTCATGCCATTATTCTAGATCTGTCATTATCATAGTAATAGAGGCAACGTAATACCCGGTGTGTTATTCTGAATTATGAGCCAGTTTCTTCTCTGCCCAACATAGGGTAATAGAACAGTATTGGCGTGATTGGAACTAAGTTACAATGCCCGATTGCTATGGTAACATGGTGACTAATTCATATAAACGAATGAGAATAATCTATATCTCTAAAATACTATTCGCTATAGCTGGTGTCTATTTGCGTGATGAGTCGCGCCCATCTACATCAGCATCATAAGTCATGTGACAGACTTCTACCCTATCAGGTAGATGACAAGTGATAGGCCAGCCGTTAGAGGGTGTGTATGATTACTCACCCGTGATTGGCTCTGAGCGGTATTTAACCGCTCGAGTGGAGGAAGGACGGGTTAGCCTTTGAGAAAGCCACGGAGGTGGCGAAATGCGCATCAGGCGCTCCATTTGAATGCTGACAGTTGTTTAGTGTGTGTGTGTGTGCTTATTTGGGAAACACTTTGACGCTGTGTTATATACTTAGTACGAAGCATCTCCTCTATTTCATTAGCTCCTTAGTCGGCCAATGTGTTTGACTATATTTCTTACACAATGATTTATGATTTATAGTATGGGAATCTGACACGGTGTAGTACCGCTCCAGTATTGCACTAGCTAGATAATTTGTGCGAGGTCATTCCTCTTTTTAGATTAGTTTTGCGTGCAATCCGTGAGCATATTGTGGTACACCCCTGCCAGATATACCCTCCACGCACACACTTCTCGTGGGAATAATTGTTTATAGCAACATATATATGCTAACAGTATAGCTTATACACTCACACCTTTTCATTGTTATTGAGTCTTATCTTGATTCATAATTCAGGTATACTTTCTCATAGCCTAATCCTAGTGTGTAACTATATACAGAGTGTGTGATGTTTACTCAAGCTCACATTGACTGAGCTCTGTACTTAGCATCGTAATTTGTGGAAGTGTATCTTCCCTTTTTTGGTATTGAATTGGCATTGTTGCTTATGCCTAGCACTTAATAGTGCTTGTGATTGTTAACTACCCACTTGACATACTTTGTATGGCCATTGTTTGGCACTGCAGCATTCATCTTTTTAATTGTTTTTAATACACATTACACGGAGTGAATGTTTATCACCTATATATATTTTTTACTCAATAATAATAAAAGTTATGTTTTATTTTAAAATAACCCAGTCCTACATCTACTCAAATTAAGAATTAATTCCTATAAGTTTATCTTGAGTGCTCAGGTTTATCCATTTCTTCTTCTTATATTTCTATGTTAATACAGGATATTGAGCACCCCCCTCCTTTACTACTTTGATGAAGGAAAGATAATTTTTCCTCCTTATAGATAGGACTCAATTATGTTGGGGAACGTATAAGCACTACAAATACAGTAATATTCCTCTTCCTTAATTTCTTAAACTATTCATATAGCACAATATGCCAGCTGGCGCGACTCATAAGTAGACCTTTTCATCCCCTTTTTTTCAATACATACACTTTCTTTAAATACACATATTGTAGTCGAGCAGCATGCTTGCTTTGACACACTTTGTGATATACCTTGAAAGATAATTACTGTTAGTCTGTTCCTGTATTTCTAACAGGGTTACATTCTAGCATTGTTTAGGTTGTCATGGCAACAAGCGGCTGTCACACTTACTATCACTATTTAGTGTAATAGCACAATCTTTTGCACGTTAAGAGTTTGTTATGTTTCTAAGATAATATGCCATAATGGTTTTACAATAATGGCATTAACACATATTAAGCCGATTTTTTACGGCTACAGAATTTTGACAACCAGAAGTAGTTTGGCGCACTACTTCCGCCACTTAGCACATTTGGAACGCACTATGCGGTCCAACACCGATAATTTTGGCGCCAGTGAAGATAGTGGTTTGAAATGATTTGGAGTGAGTATGTCACTATTTAAGAGTTTGTTTGATTTCACTTTATTCATGCTGATGAAGGAGGCAAGACCTCCGAAAACGTTACAGAAATAAAAGTAACCTGTTTATGAAAGTCCTGAGAGTGCATTTTCTTTTGGCTGCATATCTTCTACAAATTTGCACCCAGGCAGTTTTCCTTTGTGGGCGAGTTCTGGTGTTTTGGATACCTATATATATATATATATATATATATATATATATATATGTGTGTGTGTGTGTGTGTATGTGTTTATATGGAATGTGTGTGTGTATTTATTTATATATATATATATATATATATATTTATTTATATGATGTGTATATATATATATATATATATATATATATATATATATATATATATGTACATACACGTGTATTTGTGTTTAAATGATATGTGTGTGTGTATATATGTATATACATATGTATTTATGTGTTTATGTGATATGTCTGTGTGTATATGTATATTCATGTGAATTTATGTGTTTATATGATATGTCTGTATGTATATATGTATATACATGTGTATTTATGTATTTATATGGAATGTGTGTGTATATATGTATATACACATGTATTTATGTGTTTATATGATATGTCTGTGTGTGTATATGTATATGCATGTGTATTTATGTGTTTATATGGAATGTGTGTGTGTATATATGTATATACATGTGTATTTATGTGTGTGTGTGTGTGTGTGTGTGTGTGTATGCAGTATCTCACAAAAGTGAGTACACCCCTCACATTTTTGTAAATATTTTATTATATCTTTTCATGTGACAACACTGAAGAAATGACACTTTGCTACAATGTAATGTAGTGAGTGTACAGCCTGTATAACAGTGTAAATTGGCTGTCCCCTCAAAATAACTCAACACACAGCCATTAATGTCTAAACCATTGGCAACAAAAGTGAGTACACCCTTAAGTGGAAATGTCCAAATTGGGCCCAAAGTGTCAATATTTTGTGTGACCACCATTATTTTAAAACACTGCCTTAACCCTTTTGGGCATGGAGTTCACCAGAGATTCACAGGTTGCCACTGGGGTCTTCTTCCACTCCTCCATGACGACATCACGGAGCGCTCCCCCACCTTCCATTTGAGAATTCCCCACAGATGCTCAATAGGGTTTAGGTCTGGAGACATGCTTGACCAGTCCATCACCTTTAGCCTCAGCTTCTTTAGCAAGGCAGTGGTCGTCTTGGAGGTGTGTTTGGGGTCGTTATCATGTTGGAATACTGCCCTGCGGCCCAGTCTCTGAAGGGAGGGGATCATGCTCTGCTTCAGTATGTCACAGTACATATTGGCATTCATGCTTCCCTCAATGAACTGTAGCTTTCCAGTGCTGGCAGCACTCATGCAGGCCCAGATCATGATACTCCCACCACCATGCTTGACTGTAGGCAAAACACACTTGTCTTTGTTCTCCTCACCTGGTTGCCACCACACACGCTTGACACCATCTGAACCAAATAAGTTTATCTTGGTCTCATCGAACCACAGGACATGGTTCCAGTAATCCATGTCCTTAGTCTGCTTGTCTTCAGCAAACTGTTTGCAAGCTTTCTTGTGCATCATCTTTAGAAGAGGCTTCCTTCTGGGACAACAGCCATGCAGACCAATTTGATGCAGTGTGTGGTGTATGGTCTGAGCGCTGATAGGCTGACCCCCCACCCCTCGAACCTCTGCTGCAATACTGGCAGCACTCATACGTCTATTTCCCAAAGACAAACCTCTGTTGCAGGGTCTTGGCAATCTTCTTATAGCCTAGGCCATCTTTATGTAGAGCAACAATTCTTTTTTTCAGATCCCCAGAGAGTTCTTTGTCATGAGGTGCCATGTTGAACTTCCAGTAACCAGTATGAGAGAGTGTGAGAGTGATAACACCAAATGTAACACACCTGCTCCCCATTCACACCTGAGACCTTGTAACACTAACGAGTCACATGACACCGGGAGGGAAAATGGCTAATTGGGCCTAATTTGGACATTTCCACTTAAGGGTGTACTCACTTTTGTTGCCAACGGTTTAGACATTAATGGCTGTGTGTTGAGTTATTTTGAGGGGACAGCAAATTTACACTACTATTCAGGCTGTACACTCACTACTTTACATTGTAGCAAAGTGTAATTTCTTCAGTGTTGTCACATGAAAAGATATAATAAAATATTTACAAAAATGTGAGGGGTGTAGTCACTTTTGTGAGATACTGTATGTATATATATGTGTATTTATGTGTGTATATGGAATTTGTGTGTATATATGTATATACATGTGTATTTATGTGTGTATATGATATGTCTGTGTGTGTATATGTATATACATGTGTATTTATGTGTTTATATGGAATGTGTGTGTGTATATATTTATATACATGTGTATTTATGTGTTTATGATGTGTGGGTGTGTATATATGTATATACACATGTATTTATGTGTTTATATGATATGTCTGTGTGTATGTATATACATGTGTATTTATGTGTTTATATAATTTGTCTTTGTATATATGTATATACATGTGTATTTATGTGTTTATATGATATGTCTGTGTTTATATATGTATATACATGTGTATTTATGTGTTAAATGGTATATGTATATACATGTGTATTTATGTGTTAAATGGTATATGTATATACATGTGTATTTATGTGTTTATATGATATGTCTGTGTGTATGTATATACATGTGTATTTATGTGTTTATATAATTTGTCTTTGTATATATGTATATACATGTGTATTTATGTGTTTATATGATATGTCTGTGTTTATATATGTATATACATGTGTATTTATGTGTTAAATGGTATATGTATATACATGTGTATTTATGTGTTAAATGGTATATGTGTTTATATGTTTTATGTGTGTGTATATATATATATATGTATTTATGTGTTTATATATGTATACTTTAAAAAAAATATTTAGCGCACAACTTGTAATCTGTCTCATAGAGTTGTAGGGTCGCTAGTGATTGTTTTCTCTATAATGATCCTTTAGTATAAGTATACTAAGCACCTGCCACTTTGGTTCTGGTGTTAGTATCCAGTCATTTCACAAGGAAATCTTCCTCTATTGAAAAGGACTTAAGTCAAATTTTTACTTTCATAGTTCAATTTACTTTTGATGTCAAATTAACCTATTTTTGTTGGTTTCCTTTGTTGAAACTTAGCTCCTTTCTATGTGGGCATACTTAGGTAGGCTCAGTATTGTGCACGCGTCAAGCACTGTGTCTGACTTCCACATCCTGAGAGTTTAACCAAAAAGTCCTCGCTGTTGTATTTTTGCACACAGCTTGTCTTGTAATATACTTTATTGTGAAAAAAATACCTCTTACAGTTAACCCTTTGACTGTATTGCTGCTCAAATCCATCAGGTCTGTGTGCTTTTACATTTTTTGGACCGTGTCGTAAAGCATTCATCATCCAATTTTTATTAAGGTCTATAATGTCTTCAGTTTTGAATAATAACAAAATATCTGAATATATTGAAACTGTCAGTAACAATTATTAGTAACACTTTTTGTTGTGTGTGTCAGATTTGGGATATAGAAACTGAGAATATTCTATTACATTAATGCCTTGTATTTTATACCAGATTGTTGTAAACGCTATTGTGGACACTCTGAAAACAGCGTTCCCGCGATCTGAACCACAGAGTCCCACCGATGAGCTGAGCGAAAATGAGGTGGACGGCAAATCTCAGAATGACAGTAAAAAAAGTGCTAAGTGAGTCGCCCGAATCCCCTAAACCCATTTTACAGACTATATTGTGTTCTCTGTATATTTTATTATAAAATATCATCTGTTTCTAGTACAGACCTACATGCAAAAACTGTTTTCTTCTTGACGCTTTTGAGCACTCTCTGGGTATAATGAAAAGCAGTAGAAATCAGAATTGCAGAGCATAAAATCCGAGGATTAGTATAACATGCTGTGATGAGGTTAACTTGTTTGATAAAGATTTTATTTAATATAATAATGTTAAAGTGCTTTCAAACACCCACATTTTTTTCATTCTTTTAACCCCCTGTTTGTCAAGGAGTTGTTTATTGCTTTGCTTTTAAACTAGTATATAGGAGAGAACCTAGTTAGTACCTAGAAAAGTTATACGATTTTTGTTTAATACTGTATCTACCACGTTCCCTGCATTTAAGCTAATGACCTTTCTTATGTTGCGCGCAGAGGTGATCAGCTTAGTTTTGCTGCCTTTTTTTATTTAATGTTCCACTTTGTGACTCAAATTAAAATAAAGTGCTTTGCACTCTGAGGTGTTAAGGATACACAAAAGTCAAACTAAAAGTATAATTGCATCGAAGCTCCCTTAAAAGGATAGAAAGGTCAAAAATCAAATGTGCGTGGGTTCATTTCAATTCGAAATAGAAGCAATTTTACAATATACTGCTATTATCAAAAATGCTTCTAATAAAAGTTATTAAAAAAAATGTATGCGGCATACGCAGATATCCTGTGAAGGTCTATGCACCAGTATTAAACAATGCACCTTCCCAGAGAGCTGACAGTGATGTCTATTGTTTCTCAGACAAGCCACTGCTGATTCTCTGAGAAGGTGTTTGAATACCGGTGCACCGGCCCTCACTGCACGTTTGCTGCAGACAAACCATAAAAACTTTTACTAGAAACATTTTGTTAATGAAAGTATTTTGCAAAAATGCTTCTATTGTTTTATTGAAATGCACCTATACACATTCCATTTTTGACTTTTCTATCCCTTTAATAAAGGGACAGTCAACACTTCCGTTAACATTATTTGAGATAGAAATATAAGAACCGAAGATCCGCCTGCACTATACCCCTTCTGCCATGCCGCCTTGCTTCTGTAGTAATCACTTTCGCTAACTTGTCTAATACCGGGTAAATATGGCAGCCGGACTCCCCCCACCGTTACGTAGCTGCCTTCTTCTTCAAATGATCATCAAATCAGAATCCAGTCCTCGGACAGAAATTGCACGCGCTTGCAATTTCTGTCCGAGGACTGGATTCTGATTCTGATCTGATAATATAATATACCTTAAATTAAAAACCTACCTGTGAAACAAAATTAAAAGTTAAAGGGACAGTCAAGTCCAAAAAAAACTTTCATGTTTCAAATAGGGCATGTAATTTTAAACAACTTTCCAATTTACTTTTATCACCAATTTTTCTTTGTTCTTTTGGTATTCTTACTTGAAAGCTAGACCTAGGAAGACTCCTATGATAATTTCTAAGCCTTTGAAGGCCGCCTCTAATCACATGCTTTGTATTTGCTTTTCACAGCAGGGGAGAGCTAGTACAGGTAAACCCTATAGATAACATTGTAAGCATGCCCGTGGATTGTGGCAGACACTGCACTAATTGGCTAAAATGAAAGTCAATAGATAATAAATAAAATGTCATGTGATCAGGGGTTTGTCAGAAGATGCTTAGATACAAGTTAATCACAGAGGTAAAAAGTATATTAATATAACTGTGTTGGTTTTGCAAAACTGGGGAATGGGTAATAAAGGGATTATCTATCTTTTAAAACAACAAAAATTCTGGTGTTAACTGTCCCTTTAAGCTTAAACTAAAAAAAAACTAACATTACTTATTTAAAAAAAATAATAATACAAAAAATAAAAAAGCTACATTACAAAAAAAAACCTAACATTACTAAAAATAATAAAACCCCCCAAACCCCCCCCCAAAAAAAAATAAAACCCCCTAAACTAAAAATAAAGTACCAATAGCCCTTAAAGGGGCCTTTTGCAGGGCATTGCCCCAAAGCCAACAGTTCTTTTACCTTGAAACCCCCCACCTATTACCCTGGATGAAGATTGGAGAAGAAGCTCCGCCGATGAATGAAGATGTTTCGCCGCCGGGATGAGGATGGATCGCCACCCTTCATCATTGGTGAGTACCAATTTGGGGATTAGTGTAAGGTGTTTTTCTTCTAAGATTAGGGAGTTTTTTATTTTTTGGGGGGGTCTGAAAAAGAGCTGAATGCCCATCCAAATGCCCTTTTCGGGGCAATGATTAGATTAGGTTTTTTTAGTTAGATTTTTTTATTTTGTGGGGGTGGGGGTTGTAATGTTAGCGGGTAATTGGTGGGGGGTTTAGGTAAAAGAGCTGTTAGGTGGGTTTTTTTGTGTGGGGGTATGGAATAGGAATAATTTTTATTATTTTGGATAATTTGTTTGTTTTTGTAATGGTAGCTTTTTTATTTTTTGTAATTTTAGTGTTTATTTTTTTTGTAATGTTAGGTTTTATTATTTTTAGTAATGTAGCTTTTTTGTTTTTTGTATTTTTTTTTTAAAACAAGTAATGTTAGGTTTTGTTTTTAGTTTAAGCTTAGGTTTTAATTTTGTTTCACAGGTAAGTTTTTACTTATTTTAAGGTAGTTAGTATATTTTAAAGGGATACTAAACCCACATTTTTTTCTTTAATGATTCAGATTGAGCATTCAATTTAACAAACTTTCTAATTTACTACTATTATTAAATTTTCTTCGTTCTTTTGCTATCTTTGTTTAAGAAGCAGAAATGTAAAGCTTAGGAGGTGACCCATTTTTGGTTCAGGACCTGGGTTATCCTTGCTTATTGGTTTGCTAAATGTAGCCACCAATAAGCAAGCACTCTCCAGATTGCTGAACCTAAAATGGGCTGGCTACTAAACTTTACATTCCTGCTTTTTAAATAAAGATATCAAGAGAACAAAGAAAAATTAATAATAGCAGTAAATTAGAAAGTTGCTTAAAATCGCATGCTCTATCTGAATCATGAAAGAAAAAAATGTGGGTTTAGTATCCCTTTAACCCCTTAATGACCGGACCATTTTTCAATTTTCTTACCCTTAATGACAATGGCTATTTTTACATTTCTGCAGTGTTTGCGTTTAGCTGTAATTTCCCTCTTACTCATTTACTGTACCCACACATATTATATACCGTTTTTCTCGCCATTAAATGGACTTTCTAAGGATACCATTATTTTCATCATATCTTATAATTTCCTATAAAAAAAATATAAAATATGAGGAAAAAATTGAAAAAAACACACTTTTTCTAACTTTGACCCCCAAAATCTGTTACACATCTACAATCACCAAAAAACACCCATGCTAAATAGTTTCTAAATTTTGTCCTGAGTTTAGAAATACCCAATGTTTACATGTTCTTTACTTTTTTTGCAAGTTATAGGGCCATAAATACAAGTAGCACTTTGCTATTTCCAAACAACTTTTTTTCAAAATTAGCGCTAGTTACATTGGAACCCTGATATCTGTCAGGAATACCTGAATATCCCTTGACATGTATATATTTTTTTTTAGAAGACAACCCAAAGTATTGATCTAGGCCCATTTTGGTATATTTCATGCCACCATTTCACCGCCAAATGTCATCAAATAAAAAAAAAAGTTCACTTTTTCACAAATTTTGTCACAAACTTTAGGTTTCCCACTGAAATTATTTACAAACAGCTTCTGCAATTAAGGCACAAATGGTTGTAAATGCTTCTTTGGGATCCCCTTTGTTCAGAAATAGCAGACTTATATGGCTTTGGGGTTGCTTTTTGGTAAGTAGAAGGCCGCTAAATGCTGCTGCGCACCACACGTAAATTATGCCCAGCAGTTAAGGGGTTAAATTAGGTAGCTTGTAGGGAGCTTGCAGGGTTAATTTTAGCTTTAGGGTAGAGATCAGCCTCCCACCTGACACATCCCACCCCCTGATCCCTCCCAAACAGTTCTCTTCCCTCCCCCACCCCACAATTGTCCCCGCCATCTTAAGTACTGGCAGAAAGTCTGCCAGTACTAAATAAAAGGAGTTTTTCTTTTTTTTAATAAAAAAAAATAAAATGTTTTAGCTGTGATGGACTCCTGCCTTAGCCCCAACCTCCATGATCCCCCCCCCCAGCTCTCTAACCCTCTCCCCTACCTAATTGCCGCCATCTTGGGTACTGGCAGCTGTCTGCCAGTACCCAATTTGCCCCCCAAAAAAGTGTTTTTTTTTATCTTTTATTGCCAGTTTAAATTTTTCTGTAGTGTAGCAGCCCCCCACAATACCCCAACCCCCTCCCCCACCCAGATCCTCATATATTTATTTTTTCCCCCCTCTTCCCTCCTCATTGGTGTCAGTGTGGGTAGCTAATCGCACGCGCACCCGCGCACCCGCACGCTCCCGGCACCCGGCGTGCACATTGCACTTACAGGAGCCGGATGCCGGGTAGCGATGGGCCGCCCACCCGCCTCCCTGTTGCGCTCCCACCCACCAACGAACCGGCACCATCGCTACCGGTGCAGAGAGGGCCACAGAGTGGCTCTCTCTGCATCGGAGTCTTCTGAAAGGGTATTGCAGGATGCCTCCATATGGAGGCATCACTGCAATACCCTGAGAGCTGCTGGAAGCGATTGCGATCGCTTCCAGCACTCTCTTAGACAACTGACGTACCAGGTACGTCTATTGTCATTAACTGTAAGTTAATGCATGACGTACCTGGTACGTCAGTTGTCATTAAGGGGTTAAATTTAATTTAGGTGTATTTTAATTTTGTTAAAGTTAGGGGTGTCAGGTTTAGGGGTTAATAGTTTAATTTAGGTATTTGTGTTGTGGAGGGATGGCAGTTTAGGGGTTAATAGTGTATTTTATGGGTGTTAGTGTACTTTGTAACATATTTTTGATGTGTGAAACTTTTTTGTTTTGCAAAACACATAACTACATATCTTTGAATGTGGAATGGATCGGTGCGGAAAAGCCACAACATATCAAGTATGTGACCATTCCACATGCAAAGACCATTTTTTGCGTGCGGGAAAGCCATACCGCGCAACTTGTAATCCAGGCCACCGTATTTAGCAGATCGATGACAAATCTGGCTTCCTCCAATTGTTGTGTTCCCCATCTGGCGTCCAGCTCATGGGGCATGCTATGATTTGGAGGAAGCTGGATTTGTCATCGATCTGCTAAATACAGTATTAGATGCAGGCGGAGGAACGGCGGTCTGTTTACCATAACTCAGTGATAAATATTTTAAAAAACGAAGGATCTTTCAAAATGTTAATGAATTAAAGTGCCCCTGTTTTAAAGATTACTTTTATATAATGGTCAGTAAGTTGTTAATTCTCTTGAGTTTATCATATCACTTTCCTACAATGGAAGCCCTTTCTGTGTGTTTGAGCACAAGCATCATACGGCGCATGCTTATTGGGGAGGCAGTGACATCATACTTGCTTTCGAGTGAGCACTTGAACTTTTACCCTTTTGCTTGACCAGGTCCTTTCTTGTTTAAATTACAGACATTCCTAACCCACTCATAGCCTAATTATATTGTTCTTTGCTTTCTTTCACTGGTTTGCTAATGTTAAATAGATAATTATGTGTAATTTAGATTTGCTTTATTGCTTTTGCATCTGTTTAGTAGTTAATAGAGTCAAAATTGTCAGACTAATGTTATTCCTTTAATGATATTATAAAGGCTGCATATAATTAGTTGCATAGTGGCCAAAAGAGAATTAGTTTTATACCCTCTTAAAAAGCATAGCAGTTTCAGCTTTTGGTTTTCTGTTTGAAAAATCTTCTTCATTGGTGAATGCTATATAGAGACTTAAGCCAAGATATGGTATATTATTTTAATAGTAACCGCTATTATCTTGTAGTTAAGTCAGATGCCTGTGTACTCTGAGTCCCCTGGTGGAGAAATGCGCTATTTAAATTATTACACATATCATTATTTATTAGAATAATAATAAGCATAATTCACTGCCCAAGACTTTTCAGTACATCATTAATCAGTTTTTTCCTTTGCCTTACATTTCAGGTCACGTCTTCGATTTCCTTCTAGTAAGATTGCGCCAGTGCTGAGCTCATCTGATACACAGGAGAAGATTGTATACTCTGTGAGAGAAGGAAGCACGGTGAGGACAAAAGCTAAGATCCAACTGCTGAGTGAAACATTAACTATAAATCTCTGGCTGATAGATGGAATTGTGCACAACATCCTATAGCGGACAATTACAAGGATATCATGGGGTTGTAATAAGAATCTGATCTTGGTCTGAAAATGCTATTATACATAAAAAAACTCTTCTCAGTGATTTCAATTTATAGTAACATGGAAAAAACAAATATTCTTATTTGTTAAAACCAGAATATAAACATCTGCCTGAAATATGTGATTTAACGTTTAGAAACACTGCATTTGTTTTGCAGCTTGTTTGGTTCGCTGCTCCACTTTGCCTCAAATGTACAATATAATTGTATTTGACCAATTAATCGAGCTATGTACATTGTTTACAAAGATGTATAGAAACCCCAGATGCATTGTGACACTGGAAAAGCATGAATGCCCAGACTTTAGTGGGTCAGAGTATGCTTGTTAGCTATGTGTCAAACCTGTGTACTACACATACATACCCATACACCTGTGTACTATACACATACCCATACACCTGTGTACTACACACACACATACCTATACACCTGTGTACTACACACACACATACCTATACACCTGTGTACTACACACACACATACCTTTACACCTGTGTACTACACACACACATACCTATACACCTGTGTACTACACACACACATACCTATACACCTGTGTACTACACACACACATACCTTTACACCTGTGTACTACACACACACATACCTATACACCTGTGTACTACACACACATAGCCATACACCTGTGTACTACACACATACCCATACACCTGTGTACTACACACACATATACCTATACACTTGTGTACTACACACACATAGCCATACACCTGTGTACTACACATACATACCCATACACCTGTGTACTATACACATACCCATACACCTGTGTACTACACACACACATACCTATACACCTGTGTACTACACACACACATACCTATACACCTGTGTACTACACACACATACCTATACACCTGTGTACTACACACACACATACCTATACACCTGTGTACTACACACACATAGCCATACACCTGTGTACTACACACATACCCATACACCTGTGTACTACACACACATATACCTATACACCTGTGTACTACACACACATAGCCATACACCTGTGTACTACACACACATATACCCATACACCTGTGTACTACACACACATACCCATACACCTGTGTACTGCACACACATACCCATACACCTGTGTACTACACACACATAGCCATACACCTGTGTACTACACACATACCCATACACCTGTGTACAACATATGTACCCATACACCTGTGTACTACACACACATAGCCATACACCTGTGTACTACACACATACCCATACACCTGTGTACAACATATGTACCCATACACCTGTGTACAACATATGTACCCATACACCTGTGTACTACACACATACCCATACACCTGTGTACTACATACGTACCCATACACCTGTGTACTACACACGTACCCATGCACCTGTGTACTACACACATACCCATACATCTGTGTACTACACACGTACCCATGCACCTGTGTACTACACACACATACTCATACACCTGTGTACTACATACGTACCCATACACCTGTGTACTACACACGTACCCATGCACCTGTGTACTACACACACATACCCATACACCTGTGTACTACACACATACCAATACATCTGTGTACTACACACATACCCATACACCTGTGTACTACATACGTACCCATACACCTGTGTACTACACACGTACCCATGCACCTGTGTACTACACACACATACCCATACACCTGTGTACTACACACATACCAATACATCTGTGTACTACACACGTACCCATGCACCTGTGTACTACATACACATACCCATACACCTGTGTACTACACACACATACCCATACACCTGTGTACTACACACATACCCATACACCTGTGTATTACACATACATACCCATGCACCTGTGTACTACACACATACCCATGCACCTGTATACTACACACATACCCATGCACCTGTGTACTACACACATACCCATACACCTGTGTACTACACACATACCCATACATCTGTGTACTACACACATACCCATACACCTGTGTACTACACACACATACTCATACACCTGTGTACTACACACACATACTCATGCACCTGTGTACTACACACACACACTCATACACCTGTGTACTACACACACATACTCATACACCTGTGTACTACACACACATACCCATGCACCTGTGTACTACACACACATACTCATACACCTGTGTACTACACACACATACCCATGCACCTGTGTACTACACACGCATACCCATACACCTGTGTACTACACATACATACCCATACACCTGTGTACTACACACATACCCATACACCTGTGTACTACCCATACATCTATGTACTACATACATACCCATACACCTGTGTACTACACACATACCCATAGATTTGTGTACTACACACATACTGTACCCATACACCTGTGTACTGCACACATACACTCACACAAACACACACATATAAATAAATATATATATATACACACACACACAAACGGACACGTGATCCTGTATATATAGACGCACACCTTTACACTTATATACACATGAGCCTCTCTATATACATAGGTACATATCTATACACTTGCATACACACACACGTGATCCTGTATATAAAAACACACACCTATGCACATGCATACACACACGCACGTGATCCTCCTGTGTATATATAGATACACACCTATATACATGCATACACACACACACATACATGATCCTGTAAATATAGACACACACCTATACACTTGCATACACACGTGATCCTGTATATATAGACACACACCTACATACATGCATACACACACACACACATACATGATCCTGTATATATAGACACACACCTATATACATGCATGCATACACACACATATGGGATCCTGTATATATAAACACAAACCTATACACATGCATACACACACACGTGAATATATATATATATTTATAGTTATATAAAACACACACACACCTGTATACATGCATTCACACACACATACATGATTCTGTATATATAGACACGCACCTATATACATGCATACACACCCACCCACGTAATCATATATATATATAACACACCTATATAAATGCATACACACCCACCCACGTAATCATATATATATATATATATATATATAACACACCTATATACATGCATACACACACATAAGTGATCCTGTACATATAGACACACACCTATATACATGCATACACATACATGATCATGTATATATAGACACACACCTATACACTTGCATACACACATGTGATCCTGTATATATAGACACACACTTATACACATGCATACACACACACACACACACACGTTATCCTGTATATATTTATCCTGTATATATAAACGGACACCTATACACATGGATCCACACACGTGATTCTGTATATATATATATAGACACACACCTATATACATGCATACACACACACACACACACACACACACGTGATCCTGTATATATAAACGCACACCTATACACATGGATACACACACGTGATCCTGTATATATAGACACACACCTATACACATGCATACACACACGTGATCCTGTATATATAGACACACACCTATACACATGCATACACACACGTGATCCTGTATATATAGACACACACCTATACACGTGTATATATACACACATGATCCTGTATATATAGACACACACCTATACACATGCACACACACATTATTCTGTATATATATATATATATATACACACACATGCATACACAATTGTGATTCTGTATATATAGACACACACCTATACACATGCATACACACGTGATCCTGTATATATAGATACACACTTATACACATGCATACACACTGACGTGATTTTGTATATATAGACACACACTTATACACATGCATACACACACGTGATCCTGTATATATAGACACACACCTATACACATGCACACACACATTATTCTGTATATATATATATATATATATATATATATATATATACACACACATGCATACACAATTGTGATTCTGTATATATAGACACACACCTATACACATGCATACACACGTGATCCTGTATATATATATATATATATATATATATATAGACACACACTTATACTCATGCTTACACACACACACACACACACACACATTATCCTGAATATATAGACACACACCTATATACATGCATACACACACATACGTGATTACGTGATCCTGTATATGTATATATATATATATATATATATATATATACACACACACTTATACACATGCATACACACGTGATCCTGTATATATAGATATACACACTTATACACATGCATACACACACCTGATTCTGTATATATAGACACACACTTATACACATGCATACACACATGTGATCCTGTATTTATAGATACACACTAATACACATGCATACACGCACGCACGCAAGAGATCCTGTATGTATGTATATATAGACACACACTTATACACATGCACACACATGATCCTGTATATATAGACACACACCTATACACATGAATACACACACATGATTCTGTATATATAGATACACACTTATATACATGCATACACACACTTGTGATCCTGTATATATAGAAACACTATTATACACATGCATACACACACACACACAAAATCCTGTAAATATAGACACATACTTATACACATGAACACACACGTGATCCTATATATATAGACACACACCTATACACATGTATACACATACACCAGTACACGTCCTCAGAATTCTACTTTCCACAATTCACTTAAATTCTGTCATAGGACCCATGCGTCTTGATAGGCAGTAGCAATGGCACGCCGCTTCTATAAGATCCTTCAGCAAACGTGGTCAATATTGCAGGTTTCGGAAACCCTGTCAGTGGCAGGCATGGAATCCTTCATCCAAAAGCAGGAGAAGATGCTGAAAGAGACAATTCATGAGAGGACACGCTCTCCCAAGGAGCCCAGTGTGAGACATTCGCATACACACCAACCCCACAAAATAGGTAATGTTCTGCGCAAGCGTCTCTCTCGCACAGTATTTTTCATTCTGTTGCATTAACCTCTTGACTGCTAGAGAGAGAATAAATAAATAGTTTATTGCAGACCTCCTTTTCACCATATCAACTGATAGTTAATACCTTTTTATTTGTGTTAGAGCATATTTCAGCTTATTGGCCAAGGAAATATCAGTTGCTTAGTTAATCAGCGGCACATGCATCTCTTCATGGTAATTAAATAAATTTCCCATTGCCTAGTCATTATGAAAATGTACATTATCAATTGGTTGACAAAAGGCTTAATATAGTTATGTTTTTAGCACTGAAACACACCTAGTATAGTGACCTACATTCAGACGCTCCTGAGATCCCTTTGTAAAGGTAAGATTGTGTTCCAAATCCACTGAGCATCACTTCAGATCTATGTTTTAGAGTTTGGTTAGCAGGCGTTCCTGCTATTAGCATATACAATAGCTCACAAAAGTGAGTACACCCCTCACATTTTTGTAAATATTTTATTATATCTTTTCATGTGACAACACTGAAGAAATTACACTTTGCTACAATGTAAAGTAGTGAGTGTACAGCCTGTATAACAGTGTAAATTTGCTGTCCCCTCAAAATAACTCAACACACAGCCATTAATGTCCAAACCGTTGGCAACAAAAGTGAGTACACCCCTAAGTGGAAATGTTCAAATTGGGCCCAAAATGTCAATATTTTGTGTGGCTACCATTATTTTTCAGCACTGCCTTAACCCTCTTGGGCATGGAGTTCACCAGAGCTTCACAGGTTGCCACTGGAGTCTTCTTTCACTCCTCCATGACAACATCACGGAGCTGGTGGATGTTAGAGACCTTGCACTCCCCCACCTTCCGTTTGAGGATGCCCCACAGATGGATACATGCTTGGTCAGTCCATCACCTTTACCCTCAGCTTCTTTAGCAAGGCAGTGGTCATCCTGGAGGTGTGTTTGGGGTTGTTATCATGTTGGAATACTGCCCTGCGGCCCAGTCTCCGAAGGGAGGGGATCATGCTCTGCTTCAGTATGTCACAGTACATGTTGGCATTCATGGTTCCCTCAATGAACTGTAGCTCCCTAGTGCCAGCAGGCCCAGACTATGACACTCCCACCACCATGCTTGACTGTAGGCAAGACACAATTGTCTTTGTACTCCTCATCTGGTTGCCGCCACACACGCTTGACACCATCTAAACCAAATACGTTTATCTTGGTCTCACCGGACCACAGGACATGGTTCCTGTAATCCATGTCCTTAGTCTGCTTGTTTTCAGCAAACTGTTTGCAAGTTTTCTTGTGCATCATCTTTAGAAGAGGCTTCCTTCTGGGACGACAGCCATGCAGACCAATTCGATGCAGTATGCGGCGTATGGTCTGAGCACTGACAGGCTGACCCCCCCACTCCCTTAATCTCTGCAGGTACAAAAAAGAGAGAGAAGTTTGACAGTACCCAGCACTCACAAAACACTATATAGTAACAGTATGCATTGAAAACCGGATTGTGTCAAGAACTGGTTATTAAAACGTAACTTTTACTAATGATAGAATAAAAAGGGTGGTAAATAGTACCAAATGTATAACATAAATATGTGAGACATACATTTAAAACTTAGATTAAGAAACAAATCAGGACTGTGTGTGTGAGACTTCAAAAACAGAATTACTTCCCTTCAAATACACCGTAACCCTCAGGGCTCAGAGAATACACGGATGCATTGTCTGTGTGCATGAGACTTGCTAATTTGTGTTTACCTGGGACCTTTCTAAGCTCATATTGATGTGGCAATTGCCTTCCTTAATCAGTCATTTATAAACCGCTTCCTCTCCTGCTCTAGATACCAGTATTGCTCAGATTAGGTAATGTTGTTGGGGTCAATCCCCTTTTTAGATTAGCTTTAGAGCAATCCGTGTATTCTCTGAGCCTTGAGGGTTACGGTGTATTTGAACTATTACCCAGGGAAGTAATTCTGTTTTTGAAGTCTCACACACACAGTCCTGATTTGTTTCTTAATCTAAGTTTTAAATGTATGTCTCACATATTTATGTTATACATTTGGTACTATTTACCACCCTTTTTATTCTATCATTAGTAAAAGTTATGTTTTAATAACCAGTTCTTGACACAATCCGGTTTTCAATGCATACTGTTACTATATAGTGTTTTGTGAGTGCTGGGTACTGTCAAACTTCTCTCTCTTTTTTGTACCTATATATCTATCAGACAGTCAGCACCCCCCTTCTCCTACACTTCACCAGTGATACTAACTGGTATATAATGAATACTGAATAGATTATATATCTACTATTATTTCAGCATACTATATTATGAAGGGGTTGATATTTGCATAAACAAACACTGTTGCCACTATTTCCTTAATCTCTGCAGCAATGCTGGCAGCACTCATACGTCTATTTCCCAAAGACAACCTCTGGATATGACGCTAAGCACGTGCATTCAACTTCTTTATTCGACCATGGCGAGGCCTGTTCTGAGTGGAACCTGTCCTGCGAAACTGCTGTAAGGTCTTGCCCACCATCTTTATGTAGAGCAACAATTATTTTTTTCAGATCCTCAGAAAGTTCTTTGCCATGAGGTGCCATGTTGAACTTCCAGTGACCAGTATGAGAGAGTGTGAGAGCGATAACACCAAATTTAACACACCTGCTCCCCCATTCACACCTGAGACCTTGCAACACTGAGTCACATGACACCGGGGAGGGAAAATGGCTAATTGGGCCCAATTTTGACATTTCCACTTAAGGGTGTACTCACTTTTGTTGCCAACGATTTAGACAATGGCTGTGTGTTGTTATTTTGAGGGAACAGCAAATTTACACTGTTATACAGGCTGTACACGCATTAGTTTACATTGTAGCAAAGTGTCATTTCTTCAGTGTTGTCACTTGAAAAGATATAATAAAATATTTACAAAAATGTGAGAGGTGTACTCACTTTTCTGAGATACTGTATAGTTGTCTGAGGTGCCCAGTACATGATATCTCGCACATCAAGCAAGAACCGCTAGCAGCGACAAGAAACAATAATTACAACACTCAGATAACACTCTGCAATATGTAATTGCAAAATATTCACGTCTGTTTTGTTGCGGTAATTTAGTTGCGCTGGATATAGTAAAAACTGTGTTCTATAGGCGTAGTCAGAATTTCCTATGACATGGAGAGTCCACAACATCATTCCAATTACTAGTGGGATATTCAACTCCTGACCAGAAGGAGGAGGCAAAGAGCACCCCAGCAAAGCTGTTAAGTGTAACTGCCTTACCCATAACCCCCAGTCATTCTCTTTGCCTCTGTCAATGGAGGTTGTGTGAAGCTTGTGTCTGAAGAATTTAATCCTTTTATGGGTACTTTTCCCTGCAAGCAAGGATTGGGGTCTAGCTGTGTCCACGTCAATCTCTTGAGTAAGAGTTGTGGTGGCTTTTAGCAGTTAAAAGGTGGCAAGGAAGTCCTTTGCTTTACTTTTAACACTTTGCTACCCCTTTGCAGAAAGCCAGAGTTGGTTACTCTGTTCTTTCGTTTCCTACAGGTCTACGACAGCGATTAAGACGCCTGCCACCTAAGGATCAGCATTCATCATGCATTTGGATCTAAGGTATGTGCTTTTACCTTCTAGGTACAGAAGGATATTAGCACTTAGGAGGTTAATCCTCTTTTAGATCCTTCATTTGGGACTTAATACTCCTTATTAGTTAAGGAGTCATATTTAGGACATGGCACTTAAGTTTATAGTATGAGTTATGGGCATTTACTCTTTGCATGGGAGTTTAAAGGTTTTTTAATAAATGATTATTTATTGATCGCCTTAATTTTTATTGCGTTTCTGGGGTAGAGGATTATTTGCTTTACTGGGCTACCGGAATTCTTCTATGTAACAGTAGAGGAGATTGCTGCTCAGTTTTTATACTTATAGTCAGTTTACATGGTCTTATAAATATAAGCCGTTTTTAAAACTGCAGTTGTTTTCGCTCTCTTTTTAGAGTGGAGTACATTTCTGTGTCGCAGTTGATTTTTGTCCCGATCACATGTAGACCGCACTTCCACTTTTGCGGAGCGGTTATACAGATTGGGCAGCCGTCTTTGGTCCTGCCTGGTCTTTTGTGAAATTGGCTTCTGTTTTTCAGCAATAAGTAGTTTTCCAGAGACAAATTTCTAGTGGGACATTCTTCTGACAGGTAGGAGCCTCAGGCATCTGAGGCAGTTTTATTAAAGTGTTTTTTTGTTTTATTTCTTTGCCTGATGATTTAAAATAATCTTCTGAAGCATTAAGTTTTTCTTTTGCATTAAGAATCTCTATATATAAGAATCTCTATATTTCTACATTACTTGTGGGACCTCTATCCAGACTATGGACCCAGATCAGGATCAATCTATCATCTATGGCTAGATGTTTACTTTGCTTAGAAAACCAGATTGTCCTACCTATGCAGTTTTGTTCTGCCTGTTTAGCAAAGACTTTGAAATATAAACAAAAAATTCTCTCTTCTGAGCCAAGTGTCTCTCAGGATTCTGCTGTGCATGATATGCCTCAGCTTTCTCCTCAGACGTCCCAAACCTTAATTGTTTCTCATACTGTGCCATCTGTGTCCTCTCATCCACCTAGGGGTGTTTATTTACCTGGGGATTTTACTGCTCAGGTTTCTTCTGCTGTAACTGTGGCTTTGTCAGCTTTCCCTGCATTGGGTAAGCGTAAGAGAAAATCTAAACATTTGCCTGATACTAAGGCTTCTGATTCTAGGACTGCTTTAGCAACCCTTTATCAGATGTCTGATGAGGAAAATACTTCAGTAGCTTCTGAAGGTGAGATCTCAGACTTCAACACTTAAGCAGAGAAATCTTCAGAATCTGAGGAGGTTAATTCTAGATTTAAGATTGAACACATCCAGTTACTATTGAAGGAGGTCCTAGCTACCTTAGACAACTCTGAACCTTCTGTTGCTGTCAACCCCATGAAGTCTTCTAAATTGGATAGGGTCTATGATTCCCCATCTTCTGAGAAAGTTTTTCCTATCCCAAGGAAGATGTCTGAAATTAAATGGGATAAGCCAGGGGTTCCTTTTTCCCCCTTCCCCAGTTTTAAGAAGATGTTTCCTGTAGTGGACTCCATTCATGACTTATGATGCACTGTTCCTATAGCATGCAAAGAGAACTACCATTCCCATAAAGGATAGTTGCTCTTTTAAAGACCCAATGGACAAGAAGCTATAGGCTTACTTAAAAAGGATGTATATTCATCAATGGTTACAGTGGTAACCAGCAGCAATTATTGCCCGGTTGCGGGAGCTGCATCTTATTGGTGCAATGCATTGTCTGATCTTATTACACAGGAAACTACAATAGAGTAGATCCAAGATCGGATCAAAGCTCTCAAATTGGCCAATACATTTATCTGTGATGCCAATATGCAGATAATTCGTCTGGGAGCTAAGATGTCTAGCTTCTCAGTATTAGCCCGCAGGGCTCTGTGGTTAAAATCTTGGTTGGCCGATGTCTCTTCTAAGGCTAAGCTTTTGGCTTTACCTTACAAGGGGAAGACTCTGTTTGGACCTGGTCTGGCAGAGATTATTTCAGATATTACAGGTGGAAAGGGATCTTTTCTACCTCAGGACAAGAAGAATAGACCTAGAGGTCGTCAGACCTCTAATTTTCGTTCCTTTCATAATGTTAAGGAACTAAATTTCTCCTCTTCCTCTTCCAAACCTGATCAACCCAGATCTTTTTGGAAATCCAACCAGCCCTGGAATAAGGGAAAACAAAACAAGAAGCCCTCTGCTGACTCTAAATCAGCATGAAGGTTCTGCCCCCAATTCCAGTGTGGATCAGGTACGGGGCAGGCTTTCTCTTTTTTGTCAAGCCTGGATACGAGATGTCCCAGACCCTTGGGCGGTGGACATAGTATCACAGAGTTACAGAGTGGAATTCAAGTCTTGCCCTCCCAGGGTCAGATTTCTCCTGTCAAAACTATCCTCAAACCAAATAAAGAAGGATGCCTTCTTAAACTGTGTAAAAGACCTATACTCTCTGGGAGTTATTGTTCCTGTCCCTCTAGTAGAACAGGGTCTAGGATTCTATTCAAATCTATTTGTGGTTCCCAAAAAGGAGGGAACTTTTGGGCCCATTCTAGACCTCAAGTGTCTCAACAAATTCTTCAGGGTTCCGTCCTTCAAGATGGAAACTATTTGTTCCATTCTTCCTTTGGTACAGGAAGGTCAGTTTATGCATACCTTCACGTTCCCATTCACAGGGAACACCATCAGTATCTGAGCTTTGCTTTTCTGGACAGGCACTTCCACTATGTTGCACTTCCTTTTGGCCTGGCCACAGCTCCCAGAATATTCCCAAAGGTTCTGGGGGTTCTATTGGCTCTGATCTGATCCCAGGGAATTGCTGTAGTGCCTTATCTAGACGACATCTTGGTTCAGGCGTCATCTTTTCAACTAGCCCAACCTCATACAGAGATGCTGTTGTCTTTTCTACGTTCCCATGGGTGGATGGTGAATTTGGAAAAAAGTTCTCTTGTTCCATCTACCAAAGTGTGTTTCCTAGGGACTATAATAGATTCCCTGTCCACGAAGATTTTTCTGACGGAGGTCAGAAAAACAAGATTCTTGCTTCCTGCGTTTCTCCTCCAGCTTTGTATGCTCCGTTAATGGAACAGAGATCATTTGGATTTAACTCAATGGATAAATCTGGCCTCTCTAACAAGAGACACTCTCTCGTGTTGGGTTTCACAGGAACATCTGTCTCGGGGCACTTGCTTTCTGAGACCTTCCTGGGAAATTGTGATGACGGATGCCAGCCTGTCAGGCTGGGGAGCTGTTTGGGGCCCTCTAAAGGCTCAGTGCCTGTGGTCTCGGGAGGAGTCCTCTCTTCCCATAAACATATTGGAGTTGAGAGCTATCTTCAATGCCCTATCAGTGTGGCCTCAACTGTCGTTAGTCCGGTTTATAAGATTCCAATCGGACAACACATACAATAAGTGTGTAATGTAACCATGCTTGTGTAATAGTGATGACATATAGAATAGTGATGACATACAATAAGTGTATAATGTAATCCTGCTTGTGTAATAGTGATGACATACAATAAGTGTATAATGTAATCAGGCTTGTGTTATAGTGATGACATACAATAAGTGTATAATGTAATCATGCTTGTGTAATAGTGATGACATACAATAAGTGTATAATGTAATGATGCTTGTGTAATAGTGATGACATACAATAAGTGTATAATGTAATGATGCTTGTGTAATAGTGATGACATGAGTTATGGAAACAATAAGTGTATAATGTATTCCTGCTTGTGTAATAGTGATGACATACAATAAGTGTGTAATGTAATTATGCTTGTGTAATAGTGATGACATACAATAAGTGTATAATGTAATGATGCTTGTGTAATAGTGATGACATACAATAAGTGTATAATGTAATCATGCTTGTGTAATAGTGATGACATACAATAAGTGTATAATGTAATGATGCTTGTGTAATAGTGATGACATACAATAAGTGTATAATGTAATGATGCTTGTGTAATAGTGATGACATGAGTTATGGAAACAATAAGTGTATAATGTATTCCTGCTTGTGTAATAGTGATGACATACAATAAGTGTGTAATGTAATTATGCTTGTGTAATAGTGATGACATACAATAAGTGTATAATGTAATGATGCTTGTGTAATAGTGATGACATACAATAAGTGTATAATGTAATGATGCTTGTGTAATAGTGATGACATGATTTATGGAAACAATAAGTGTATAATGTATTCCTGCTTGTGCAATAGTGATGACATACAATAAGTGTATAATGTAATGATGCTTGTGTAATAGTGATGACATGAGTTATGGAAACAATAAGTGTATAATGTATTCCTGCTTGTGTAATAGTGATGACATACAATAAGTGTGTAATGTAATTATGCTTGTGTAATAGTGATGACATACAATAAGTGTATAATGTAATCATGCTTGTGTAATAGTGATGACATACAATAAGTGTGTAATATAATCATGCTTGTGTAATAGTGATGACATACAATAAGTGTGTAATGTAATGATGCTTGTGTAATAGTGATGACATACAATAAGTGTATAATGTATTCCTGCTTGTGTAATAGTGATGACATACAATAAGTGTGTAATGTAATCATGCTTGTGTAATAGTGATGACATACGATAAGTGTATAATGTAATCATGCTTGTGTAATAGTGATGACATACAATAAGTGTATAATGTAATCATGCTTGTGTAATAGTGATGACATACAATAAGTGTATAATGTAATCATGCTTGTGTAATAGTGATGACATGAGTTATGGAAACAATAAGTGTATAATGTATTCCTGCTTGTGTAATAGTGATGACATACAATAAGTGTGTAATGTAATCATGCTTGTGTAATAGTGATGACATACAATAAGTGTATAATGTAATGATGCTTGTGTAATAGTGATGACATACAATAAGTGTATAATGTAATCATGCTTGTGTAATAGTGATGACATACAATAAGTGTATAATGTAATCATGCTTGTGTAATAGTGATGACATACAATAAGTGTATAATGTAATCATGCTTGTGTAATAGTGATGACATACAAAAAGTGTATAATGTAATCATGCTTGTGTAATAGTGATGACATACAATAAGTGTATAATGTAATCATGCTTGTGTAATAGTGATGACATACAATAAGTATATAATGTAATCATGCTTGTGTAATAGTGATGACATACAATAAGTGTATAATGTAATCATGCTTGTGTAATAGTGATGACATGAGTTATGGAAACAATAAGTGTATAATGTATTCCTGCTTGTGTAATAGTGATGACATACAATAAGTGTATAATGTAATGATGACATACAATAAGTGTATAATGTAATGATGCTTGTGTAATAGGGATGACATACAATAAGTGTATAATGTAATGATGCTTGTGTAATAGTATAATGTAATGATGCTTGTGTAATAGTGATGACATACAATAAGTGTATAATGTAATGATGCTTGTGTAATAGTGATGACATACAATAAGTGTATAATGTAATCATGCTTGTGTAATAGTGATGACATACAATAAGTGTATAATGTAATGATGACATACAATAAGTGTATAATGTAATCATGCTTGTGTAATAGTGATGACATACAATAAGTGTATAATGTAATCATGCTTGTGTAATAGTGATGACATACAATAAGTGTATAATCTAATGATGACATACAATAAGTGTATAATGTAATCATGCTTGTGTAATAGTGATGACATACAATAAGTGTATAATGTAATCATGCTTGTGTAATAGTGATGACATACAATAAGTGTATAATGTAATGATGCTTGTGTAATAGTGATGACATGAGTTATGGAAACAATAAGTGTATAATGTATTCCTGCTTGTGTAATAGTGATGACATTCAATAAGTGTATAATGTAATGATGCTTGTGTAATAGTGATGACGTACAATAAGTGTATACTGTAGTGATGACATACAATAAGTGTATAATGTAATCATGCTTGTGTAATAGTGATAACATACAATAAGTGTATAATGTAATGATGTTTGTGTAATAGTGATGACATACAATAAGTGTATAATGTAATCATGCTTGTGTAATAGTGATGACATGAGTTATGGAAACAATAAGTGTATAATGTATTCCTACTTGTGTAATAGTGATGACATACAATAAGTGTATAATGTAATGATGACATACAATAAGTGTATAATGTAATGATGCTTGTGTAATAGTGATGACATACAATAAGTGTATAATGTAATGATGCTTGTGTAATAGTGATAACATACAATAAGTGTATAATGTAATGATGCTTGTGTTATAGTGATGACATACAATAAGTGTGTAATGTAATGATGCTTGTGTAATAGTGATGACATACAATAAGTGTGTAAATTAATTATGCTTGTGTAATAGTGATGACATACAATAAGTGTATAATGTAATCATGCTTGTGTAATAGTGATGACATACAATAAGTGTGTAATGTAATGATGCTTGTGTAATAGTGATGACATACAATAAGTGTATACTGTAGTGATGACATACAATAAGTGTATAATGTAATTATGCTTGTGCAATATGGATGACATACAATAAGTGTATAATGTAATGATGCTTGTGTAATAGTATAATGTAATGATGCTTGTGTAATAGTGATGACATACAATAAGAGTATAATGTAATCATGCTTGTGTAATAGTGATGACATACAATAAGTGTATAATGTAATGATGCTTGTGTAATAGTGATGACATACAATAAGTGTGTAATGTAATTATGCTTGTGTAATAGTGATGACATACAATAAGTGTATAATGTAATCATGCTTGTGTAATAGTGATGACATACAATAAGTGTGTAATGTAATGATGCTTGTGTAATAGTGATGACATACAATAAGTGTATACTGTAGTGATGACATACAATAAGTGTATAATGTAATTATGCTTGTGTAATATGGATGACATACAATAAGTGTATAATGTAATGATGCTTGTGTAATAGTATAATGTAATGATGCTTGTGTAATAGTGATGACATACAATAAGAGTATAATGTATTCCTACTTGTGTAATAGTGATGACATACAATAAGTGTATAATGTAATGATGCTTGTGCAATAGTGATGACATACAATAAGTGTATAATGTAATGATGCTTGTGCAATAGTGATGACATACAATAAGTGTATAATGTATTCCTGCTTGTGTAATAGTGATGACATACAATAAGTGTATTATGTAATGATGCTTGTGCAATAGTGATGACATACAATAAGTGTATAATGTAATGATGACATACAATAAGTGTATAATGTAATGATGCTTGTGTTATAGTGATGACATACAATAAGTGTATACTGTAGTGATGACATACAATAAGTGTATAATGTAATGATGCTTGTGTAATAGTGATGACATACAATAAGTGTGTAATGTAATGATGCTTGTGTAATAGTGATGACATACAATAAGTGTGTAATGTAATGATGCTTGTGTAATAGTGATGACATACAATAAGTGTGTAATGTAATGATGCTTGTGTAATAGTGATGACATACAATAAGTGTATAATGTAATCCTACTTGTGTAATAGTGATGACATACAATAAGTGTATAATGTAATGATGCTTGTGTAATAGTGATGACATACAATAAGTGTGTAATGTAATGATGCTTGTGTAATAGTGATGACATACAATAAGTGTGTAATGTAATGATGCTTGTGTAATAGTGATGACATACAATAAGTGTGTAATGTAATGATGCTTGTGTAATATTGATGACATACAATGTGTGTAATGTAATGATGCTTGTGTAATAGTGATGACATACAATAAGTGTGTAATGTAATGATGTTTGTGTAATAGTGATGACATACAATAAGTGTGTAATGTAATGATGCTTTTGTAGTAGTGATGACATTCAATAAGTGTGTAATGTAATGATGCTTGTGTAATAGTGATGACATACAATAAGTGTGTAATGTAATGATGCTTGTGTAATAGTGATGACATACAATAAGTGTATACTGTAGTGATGACATACAATAAGTGTATAATGTAATGATGCTTGTGTAATAGTGATGACATACAATAAGTGTATAATGTAATGATGACATACAATAAGTGTATAATGTAATGATGCTTGTGTAATAGTGATGACATACAATAAGTGTATAATGTAATGATGCTTGTGTAATATTGATGACATACAATAAGTGTATACTGTAGTGATGACATACAATAAGTGTATAATGTAGTGATGGCATACAATAAGTGTATAATGTAATGATGCTTGTGTAATAGTGATGACATACAATAAGTGTATAATGTAATGATGCTTGTGTAATAGTGATGCCATACAATAAGTGTGTAATGTAATGATGCTTGTGTAATAGTGATAACATTCAATAAGTGTGTAATGTAATGATGCTTGTGTAATAGTGATGACATACAATAAGTGTGTAATGTAATGATGCTTGTGTAATAGTGATGACATACAATAAGTGTGTAATGTAATGATGCTTGTGTAATAGTGATGACATACAATAAGTGTATAATGTAATTATGCTTGTGTAATAGTGATGACATACAATAAGTGTATAATGTAATGATGCTTGTGTAATAGTGATGACATACAATAAGTGTATACTATAGTGATGACATACAATAAGTGTATAATGTAATGATGCTTGTGTAATAGTGATGACATACAATAAGTGTATAATGTAATGATGCTTGTGTTATAGTGATGACATACAATAAGTGTATAATGTAATGATGCTTGTGTTATAGTGATGACATACAATAAGTGTATAATGTAATGATGCTTGTGTAATAGTGATGACATACAATAAGTGTATACTATAGTGATGACATACAATAAGTGTATAATGTAGTGTTGACATACAATAAGTGTATAATGTAATGATGCTTGTGTAATAGTGATGACATTCAATAAGTGTGTAATGTAATGATGCTTGTGTAATAGTGATGACATACAATAAGTGTGTAATGTAATGATGCTTGTGTAATAGTGATGACATACAATAAGTGTATAATGTAATGATGACATACAATAAATGTATAATGTAATGATGCTTGTGTAATAGTGATGACATACAATAAGTGTGTAATGTAATGATGCTTGTGTAATAGTGATGACATACAATAAGTGTGTAATGTAATGATGCTTGTGTAATAGTGATGACATACAATAAGTGTGTAATGTAATGATGCTTGTGTAATAGTGATGACATACAATAAGTGTATAATGTAATCATGCTTGTGTAATAGTGATGACATACAATAAGTGTATACTGTAGTGATGACATACAATAAGTGTATAATGTAATGATGCTTGTGTAATAGTGATGACATACAATAAGTGTATAATGTAATGATGCTTGTGTAATAGTGATGACATACAATAAGTGTGTAATGTAATGATGCTTGTGTAATAGTGATGACATACAATAAGTGTATAATGTAATGATGCTTGTGTAATAGTGATGACATACAATAAGTGTGTAATGTAATGATGCTTGTGTAATAGTGATGACATACAATAAGTGTATAATGTAATGATGCTTGTGTAATAGTGATGACATACAATAAGTGTATAATGTAATGATGCTTGTGTAATAGTGATGACATACAATAAGTGTATAATGTAATGATGACATACAATAAGTGTATAATGTAATGATGCTTGTGTAATAGTGATGACATACAATAAGTGTATAATGTAATGATGACATACAATAAGTGTATAATGTAATGATGCTTGTGTAATAGTGATGACATACAATAAGTGTATAATGTAATGATGCTTGTGTAATAGTGATGACATACAATAAGTGTGTAATGTAATGATGCTTTTGTAGTAGTGATGACATACAATAAGTGTATAATGTAATGATGCTTGTGTAATAGTGATGACATACAATAAGTGTATAATGTAATGATGCTTGTGTAATAGTGATGACATGAGTTGTGGAAACAATAAGTGTATAATGTATTCCTGCTTGTGTGTTACAGGTCTGGAAGGTGGTCTATCAGCCGTGGCTTTAGAAGTGCTGTGGTTGGCAATGAGGGACCATTGGAGCTGGCTGTGCACAGATAACATGCAGAAACTTACACATTTACTGTGCGGCAGCCTCATCCAGAGGTACCAGATAACGTGTATATAACCTCATCATTTAGGCAATAGAGACTCATCCTTAGGCTTACAGTATGTTCATATGGCCCTAATTTAGTAATCACTTTAATTCCTTGTACTATCAAAACACTAAAAGGGGACATTATCTGTTTTACCTTAATATTTAAGGGATATGAAACCAAATTTTTTTTTATGGTTTAGATAAAACATGTGATTTTAAGCAACTTTCTTTTATTATCTTTTTGTTGAAAAGGATACCTTGGTAGGCTCAGGAGCTGCTGATTAGTGGCTGCACATATATGCCTCATGTTATTGACTCACCTTATGCATTCAGCTAGCTCCCAGTAGTGCATTGCTGCTTTTTGAACCAAGGATACCAAGAGAACAAAGCAAATTAGATAATAGAAGTAAAATTGAAAGTTGCTTAGCATTGTATGTTCTATCTGAATTATGAAAGAAATTTTTTTCTTGTGTCTCTTGTATTTTTGCCTTTTCAACAGCTGGAGGATTATCTGTATAATTTACTGGTCAGGACATAAGGACATAAAAATGTAATCTAGTTCATATTAACAATAGCAGAAAGACTCATTTTGTATTCTCCATCAGCGGAAATATGTGTATAATATTTGTGTGTGTGTATATAAGTGTGTATATATGTGTATACTATGTGTGTATAATATGTATGTGTGTGTGTATATAAGTGTGTATGTGTATATATGTGTGTATATATGTGTGTATGTGTGTATATATGTGTATAATATTTGTGTATGCGTATATAATATGTGTGTGTGTGTATATAAGTGTGTATATATGTGTGTGTATATGTGTATATATGTGTATAATATGTATGTGTGTGTGTATATAAGTGTGTATGTGTGTATATATGTATGTGTGTGTGTGTATAAGTGTGTATATGTGTATAATATGTATGTGTGTGTATATAAGTGTTTATGTGTGTATATATTTGTATAATATGTGTGTATGTGTGTATAATATGTATGTGTGTGTATATAAGTGTGTATGTGTGTATATATGTGTGTATGTGTGTATAATATGTATGTATGTGTGTATATATGTGTATAATATGTGTGTATGTGTGTATAATATGTATGTATTTGTGTATATAAGTGTGTATGTGTGTATATAAGTGTGTATGTGTGTATATATGTGTATAATATGTATGTGTGTGTGTATATAAGTGTGTATGTGTGTATATATGTGTATAATATGTGTGTATGTGTGTATAATATGTATGTGTGTGTGTATATAAGTGTGCATGTGTGTATATATGTGTATAATATGTGTGTATAATATGTGTGTGTGTGTGTATATAAGTGTGTATGTGTGTATATATGTGTATAATATGTGTGTATAATATGTATGTGTGTGTATATAAGTGTGTATGTGTGTATAATATGTATGTGTGTGTGTATATAAGTGTGTATGTGTGTATAATATGTGTGTATGTGTGTATAATATGTATGTGTGTGTGTATATAAGTGTGTATGTGTGTATATAAGTGTGTATATATGTGTATAATATGTGTGTATAATATGTATGTGTGTGTGTATATAAGTGTGTATGTGTGTATAATATGTATGTGTGTGTGTATATAAGTGTGTATATATGTGTATAATATGTGTGTATAATATGTATGTGTATAATATGTGTGTATGTGTGTATAATATGTATGTGTGTGTGTATATAAGTGTGTATGTGTGTATAATATGTATGTGTGTGTGTATATAAGTGTGTATGTGTGTATATAAGTGTATATATGTGTATAATATGTGTGTATAATATGTGTGTGTGTGTGTATATACAGTGGGGCAAAAAAGTATTTAGTCAGCCACCAATTGTGCAAGTTCTCCCACTTAAGAAGATGAGAGAGGCCTGTAATTTTCATCATAGGCATACCTCAACTATGAGAGACAAAATGTGGAAACAAATCCAGACAATCACATTGTCTGATTTGGAAATAATTTATTTGCAGATTATGGTGGAAAATAAGTATTTGGTCAATATCAAAAGTTCATCTCAATACTTTGTTATATATCCTTTGTTGGCAATGACAGAGGTCAAATGTTTTCTGTAAGTCTTCACAAGGTTGTCACACACTGTTGCTGGTATGTTGGCCCATTCCTGCATGCAGATCTCCTCTAGAGCAGTGATGTTTTGGGACTGTCGCTGGGCAACACGGACTTTCAACTCCCTCCAAAGGTTTTCTATGGGGCTGAGATCTGGAGACTGGCTAGGCCACTCCAGGACCTTGAAATGCTTCTTACGAAGCTACTCCTTCGTTGCCCAGGTGGTGTGTTTGGGATCATTGTCATGCTGAAAGACCCAGCCACGTTTCATCTTCAATGCCCTTGCTGATGGAAGGAGGTTTGCACTCAAAATCTCACGATACATGGCCCCATTCATTCTTTCATGTACACGGATCAGTCGTCCTGTTCCCTTTGCAGAGAAACAGCCCCAAAGCATGTTGTTGCCACCCCCATGCTTCACAGTAGGTATGGTGTTCTTTTGTTGCAACTCATCATTCTCTCTCCTCCAAACACAACGAGTTGTGTTTCTACAAAACAGTTCTACTTTGGTTTCATCTGACCATTTGACATTCTCCCAATCCGCTTCTGGATCATCCAAATGCTCTCTAGCATACTTCAGACAGGCCCGGACATGTACTGGCTTAAGCAGGGGGACACGTCTGGCACTGCAGGATCTGAGTCCCTGGCGGCGTAGTGTGTTACTGATGGTAGCCTTTGTTATGTTGGTCCCAGCTCTCTGCAGGTCATTCACTAGGTCCCCCTGTGTGGTTCTGGGATGTTTGCTCACCATTCTTGTGATCATTTTGACACCACAGGTGAGATCTTGCGTGGAGCCCCAGATCGAGGGAGATTATCAGTGGTCTTGTATGTCTTCCATTTTCTAATTATTGCTCCCATAGTTGATTTCTTCACACCAAGCTGCTTGCCTATTGCAGATTTAGTCTTCCCAGCCTGGTGCAGGTCTACAATTTTGTTTCTGGTGTCCTTCGACAGCTCATTGGTCTTCACCATAGTGGAGTTTGGAGTGTGATTGTTTGAGGTTGTGGACAGGTGTCCTTTATACTGATAACAAGTTCAAACAAGTGCCATTTATACAGGTAATGAGTGGAGGACAGAGGAGCCTCTTAAAGAAGAAGGTACAGGTCTGAGAGAGGCAGAAATTTTGCTTGTTTGTAGGTGACCAAATACTTATTTTCCACCATAATATGCAAATAAATTCTTTCCAAATCAGACAATGTGATTGTCTGGATTTGTTTCCACATTTTGTCTCTCATAGTTGAGGTATACCTATGATGAAAATTACAGGCCTCTCTCACCTTCTTTAGTGGGAGAACTTACACAATTGGTGGCTGACTAAATACTTTTTTGCCCCACTGTATGTGTGTGTATATATGTGTATAATATGTGTGTATATATGTGTATAATATGTGTGTATGTGTGTATTTAAGTGTGTATGTGTGTTTATATGTGTATAATATGTGTGTATGTGTGTATAATATGTATGTATGTGTGTGTGTATATATGTATATAATATGTGTGTATTGTTATGTTCTCTGTGTAGTCAGGACTTTCAGTTCTGTGCTGTTATCTTGTATCTGATGTGTCTTGCACATATCACTGACACTCTGCAGCAGGTACTTTAGTCAAACTTTTATTCAGCTACAACCACGTGGCTTCTTTATAAACAGGTTCCTCAGTAAATCTAAACATGGCTACTGATGATGTCATAGAAACCCAGACACACCCAGAGGGTGTGGTAAGCTGATCTTAAAGCTGCAGCACTTCTAACATATAATGATGAGACAATTTTAGTGGAAAGATACAGTAAAAGCTGCAGTAATCTTAACATCCCCTTTTCTTTCTAATTGGCATGGAGAGTCCACAAATCCATTCTAATTACTAGTCGGAATTCAACTCCTGGCAGCAGGAGGAGGCAAAGAACACCCCAGCAGAGCTGTTAAGTGTCGCTCCCATTACCCATAATCCCCAGTCATTCTTTGCCTTATACTTAGGGAGGATGTGCGTAGATGATGTCTGAAGATATCATAATCATTTTATGGGTAGTTTCCTTCAAGCAAAGATTGGGGCTATGCTGTGTCCATGTAAATCTCTTGAGTAAGAGTAATGGTGGCTTTTGACAGTTGGAAGACGGTTAGGTAGTCCTTGCTTCCCTTCCAATATTTATGCTATCCCTCTATAGAAAACCAGGGTTGGTTACTCTGCTTTTCTACCCAGTTTCCTGTCAGAGGATGGTTGAAGCTGACAGACTGAAAATGGCTGTGTCTGCTCCACAGCAGAAGACCCTTGGCGGTAAGTCCATTTATATTACTTATTCCCTTCCCTTGGCAGGTATACTGTTACTGTCATCAGGGATAGGGGGACGTTTAACGGTGACCAGCTGGCACCTCCATTGCCCTGTTAGATGGGTCTAGGAATTTTAGTTATGTCCCGACTGAGGATATTAGTTAAGTATGAGCAGCACGGCATTAACCGGCATCTTCTTAACAGGATCCGGTTCTCAAATTATTGATTAATCCTCTGTGAGTTTTGCCCTGAAATTAAGATCGCTACTTATCGCTGGTGTAAAGCACTCTGTATAGGACGCTTATGTTCAGTGAGCACTGGTGCAATTCGCAGCACTTAGTAGGTGCTTAAAAGGGTATGTATAGCGCCTCCTGCCAATGGCCACACATTCGCAGTCCACAGCTGGGACTCTTGTGTATCTATGGCACTGGGATAATTGGCTGCATTCACAGCACTCAGTAACACAGTATGGGGTGCTTGTGTAGTATAACGCCAGTGTAAATGGCCGCATTGTGGTCCTCAACTGGGGCGCTTGTGTCAATATGGCTTTGAGTAAATGGCCGCATCGCAGCACACAATAGAGGCACAGCTCTCAGTATGAGGCGCCGGTGTACCGTGAGCACCAATGTATTTAGCTTTTCACAGCTCATACCAGGCTATTTGTATCCAACACACGCAGCAAACTTTACATGGCTGCATAAACAGCTTAGCAGCATATGCAGTACACAATCTTTATCCGCATTCACAAATTACAACCGCTTCACTTAGGTGATTGATCTCTAGGCTGGCCCTAGGGACTTATCGCGGCATACTGCCGCGTATTTATTTAGTGGCTTCTGTGCTTGTACATTCCCTCACATTTTGTCCAGTTAGGTGTTATAACTGGGCCCGCTGGTGTCAAGGTTTTTTGACGCGCCATTGGATTGTGATGTTTAACGGATAGCTCTTTCAAAAAACTGACTCAGCGTTTTTTTATAAATTAAGCGTTTCCCTGCCATGAGCAGGGTGTAATGCTCGTGAGATATTCCACTATCAAACCAAACTCAGCCAGTAGTCTTCTTATCCCAGCGTCCAGCCGGAAGGATAGGGAATATCCCAGAGCAGAGAAAGTTTGCAAAATGAGGTAAGCGGCACTCACCACAGGCAGGGTAGTCTTCGGCGGCAACAGGCAGGGAATCAGAGAAAGGCATATCAGTGGAAAACCACAAGAAGGGTCAGGCAGGCAAGATTTGGCAACAGTAAGGCAGTCCAAAGGTAAACCACTAGAATGGTCAGGCAGGCAGGGTTTGGCAACAGTAAGGCAATCCAGAACAATAGAGGTTAACAGGCAGAGTGGTCAGACAAGCAGAGTTCAGCAGCAGTATATCAATCCAGCAAATCAGCAATCTTTCACACCCAGGAGCACACAAAGTAACATCTATACTTGGGCAGTGATAAATTGCTGAATGGCAACTTACATAGGCGCAGGATTCGCGCCACAGGGGACCCCAACCGGCATCAGAGTGGAGAGAGCGCAGCGATGATGTCAGCGCCGCACGCAACAGGAGCCGACACAGCCCCTGACAACAAGCAAGGAAGGAGGTGTCGCGTCCCTAGCAACGGCTAGTGTGGCGCGGAGTAACACAGGGTCCTATTGGCACGTTGTTGCTCTGCACCTAGGAGAGGATGCTTTGCTAAATAGCTCAGTAAGCAAAGTCCTATAAATACTAACTACTAAGGTCATGTGTTTGATACCCAGTTAGTGACTTTGTGACATAATAATCAAAAGCTGACTCCACTATGTTTAATCACAATGCAGTCATTTCTCATTGGCTACTTGGAACCTCCTAAGATTTCCGGTGCATTATTATTTCTATCTCAGGTTCCCAGGAATATTAAACTATATAATTTTGCTGGGTCCTGTGAATAGCTGTCTCTAAGATCAGCGTAGCAGACTGTGTATTATGTTATGATCATACAGTCAGAGGCTTACTCTTTATGTTTTTTAGTAGAGGTGTGATATGGAAAGTGTTACATTTTCTTTCCATTATCCTTTCTTCAATTTTGTTTAACAGGAATTCCCTGTTATCTACTACCATCTTGTGGTAATTAATGGTATTTATCATTAAAGGGACACTGAACCAAAAATTTTTCTTTCGTGATTCAGATAGAGCATGCAATTTTAAGTAACTTTCCAATTTACTCCCATTATCAATTTTTCTTTGTTCTCTTGCTATCTTTATTTGAAAAAGAAGGCATCTAAGCTAAGGAGCCAGACACGGACAGCACTTGTTTATTGCTGGGTAAATTTATCCACCAATCAGCAAGGACAACCCAGTTTGTTCACCAAAAGTGGGCCAGCATCTAAACTTACATTCTTGCTTTTCAAATAAAGATACCAAGAGAATGAAGACAATTTGATAATAGGAGTAAATTAGAAAGTTGCTTAAAATTGCATGCTCTATCTGAATCACTAAAGAAAAAAAATTGGGTTCAGGGTCCCTTTAATTTTTAGAATACTCTATTCAATTTTTTTTTATAGTTATTCATAATAAACCTTCCTTGAGGTTTTCTTATTTTTCTTGTGGATGGTACTACTCTAGTATATCTAGTATATGGTATCTATTTGGGATCCCAGTGGGATTAACATGTAATATAACATAATAAGATTTTTATGTTATTGTACTCTGTACAGGGGCTCTCCTTTTTGTTATAGGGGCTCCATAGTTAATGTCTGTGACATGTATGTTTCCTATTTTATGTATAGGGGCTTATATTAATCTCTCTCATATGGAGGTGATTTTTTCTGATGAATGTTACATGTTTTTTTCATGTATCATATTCAATTGTTAGTGTTTTAAAGGGACAGTCAACACCAGAATTTTTGTTGTTTAAAAAGATAGATAATCCCTTTATTACCCATTCCCCAGTTTTGCAAAACCAACACTGTTATATTAATACACTTTTTACTTCTGTGACTTACTTGTATCTAAGCATCTTCTGACCGCCCCTAATCACATGACTTTTAGTTATTATCTATTGACTTGCATTTTATCCAATAAGTGCAGTCTGCCACTAGCCACAAGCGTGATCACAATGCTATCTATATGGCCTACATGAACTTGCTCTCCCCTGCTGTGAAAAGTAAATAAAATAGAGGCGGCCTTCAAGGGCTTAGAAATTATCATATGTGCCTTCCTAGGTTTGCTTTCAACTAGAATACCAAGAGAATAAAGCAAAATTGTTGATAAAAGTAAATTGGAAAGTTGTTTAAAATTACATGTCCTTTTTGAAAAATGAAAGTTTTATTTGGACTTGACTGTCCCTTTAAGGACACTAATATATTTTATGCTATGTTTTTCTTTATAAGAATACATGTTTTTAATATCCCTCATGAGGTGAAGAGTTTTTCATAGGATGGAGAGGTAGACTTTTGCAACTTCAAATGACAGAAATCCTCCTCATCTTCTAATTCTGAGCCAGCCTAGACCTCATGGAGCCAGCCTTGGAACAAGGTAAAACAATCCAGGAAATCTTCTGCTGAGTCTAAATCAGCAAGAAGGGTCCGCCTCCGATCCAGTTTTGAATCAGGTAGGAGGAAAGCTTTCCTTCTTTCATCATGCTTGGATCGTGTTGTCCCAGATCCCTGGCCAGTGGAAGTAGTATCCCAGGGATACAGTATAGGATCAAAACTTGTCCTCTCTGAGGCAGATTTCTCCTATCTAGATTATTTACAATCCAGTTAAAGAAAGAGGCTTTCTTAATCTGCGTAAAGGATTTCTCTTCTTTAGGAGGGATTGTTCCAGTTCCTCTGGCGAAACCTTTTTAGACCTCGTGTCCCAACAGATTTGTCAGCCTTCCTTCAAAGGGGAGACTATCTGTTATATTCTCCCTTCGACTCAGGAGGGTCACTTATGACTTCCATCGACCTGAAGGACACTTAGCTTTATGTTCCTATCTCAAGGAGCATTTCCAATCCTTTTGGTTTGTCTTTCAGGACAAACACTTCCTAGTTGTGACCCTTCTTTTCGGTTTTGCCTCTGCACCTTAAATCCTTATGAAGGTTTTAGGGGCACTTCTGGCAGTGATCAGAGCTTAAGGGCATTGTGGTGGCTTCTTACCTGAATGATTTCTTTGTTCAGACGCCATCTTTCATTTAGCTAGTTCCCTGCTACCAATAACCAGGGTATGCCTTTTAGGAACGATCATAGATTCTCTGTCTGTATAAAGATTTTTCTGAGCAGACAGACTTTTCATCCAGGGGAGTGGGCGCTCCATCCGGAAGTATTCTCAGGATCAAACAGAGTAGCTGTACGAGTTTCTTCATCGCCTAGCATGCCAAAGGTTGGGAGCTCGAATCCCTCTGTTGGATGCCGGGTCTTTGTTAAGATGGCGTCTCATCTGAATGCCAGGCTTCCAAGGTGCGGGTCAAGATCAAGAGATCCTCAAGCAGTTCTGATTGATGCTCTGGCAGTCCCTTGGGACTTCGATCTTGTTTCCTCCGTTTGCCCTTCTTCCTCGAGTATTTATTCGCGTCAGACAGGATAGGGTTTCTGTGCTTCTAATAGCTCCTGCCTGGCCTCGCAGGATCTGGTGACAATGTCATCTCTTCCCCTTTAAGATTGCCTTTGAGGAAGGATCTTCTATTTCAGGGTCCCTTCCTCCATCCAAATTTAGATTCTCTGGAGCTGACTGCTTGGAGATTGAACGCCTAGTCTTTGCTGAGCAGGTCATTGATACTATGCTTAAAGTTTGTGATCCTGTTACTCGTAAGACTTTCCATAGGGTATGGCGTAAATACCTTTATTGGTGTAAATCTAAGGGTTCTCCTTGGAGTCGGGTAAGGATCCCTCACATTCTCTTCTTTCTTCAGAATGGCCTGGAGACAGGCTTGTCAGTCAGTACTCTCAAGGGTCAGATTTCTGCTCTGTCCTTTTATTCAAACGTCTGGTAGATCTGCCAGATGTTTAATCTTTTGTTCAGGCCTTGGTCGGCCTACAGCTACACCACCCTGAATGCGCCAAATCTCGTCTGATCTCCGAAGCTAAGCAGGAAAACTGCCTGGGAATACCAGGTGCTGAATCAGGCCTGTGTGTTGTATCTTTCTTTTTGTCTTAACCCTTCTTCTCAGACAGAACATCTGTTGCATAACTTGGATGTTGTGCATGCTCTAGAATTGTATCTACAAGCAACTAAAAATTTTCGGCAATCTACTGCTCTGTTCGTTGTTTTCGCTGGTAAGCGTAAGGGTCAGATGGCCTCTTCTACCACTCTTTTCTCTGTTTGAAAAGCATTATCCGGTTAACTATGGGATGGCTGGACAACAGTCTCCTTAGAGAAATTCAGTTCTTTCCACTAGGGCTGTCTCTTTTTCCTGGGCTTTCAAGAATGAAACTTCTGTGGAGCAAATCTGTAAGTCCGCCTGTCCTGTTCTCCCTCCCTTCCATTCTGTGTACTCTAGCTTGGGTATTGATTCCCACTAGTAATTAGAATGGATTTGTGGACTCTCCATGCCAATTGGAAAGAAAACTGCTTACCTGATAAATTCTTTTCTTTCCTTTATGCTTACCTGATAAATTATTTTCTTTCCTTAACATGGAGAGTCCACAACCCGCCCTTAATTTGAGTTAAGACGGCTTTTTTGGTATAAACCTCAGTCACCTCTATACCCTTGTGTCATCTTCTTTTTCTATTTTCCTTTGGCCAAATGACTGGGGATTATGGTTAATGGGAGTGACACTTAACATCTCTGCTGGGGTGTTCTTTGCCTCCTCCTGCTGGCCAGGAGTTGATTTCCCACTAGGAAAGGATTTGTGATAAATAATTTATCAGGTAAGCATAAATTTAGTTTCTCCAACATAGGTGTGTCCGGTCCACGGCGTCATCCTTACTTGTGGGATATTCTCTTCCCCAACAGGAAATGACAAAGAGCCCAGCAAAGCTGGTCACATGATCCCTCCTAGGCTCCGCCTTCCCCAGTCATTCTCTTTGCCGTTGTACAGGCAACATCTCCACGGAGATGGCTTAGAGTTTTTTGGTGTTTAACTGTAGTTTTTATTATTCAATCAAGAGTTTGTTATTTTAAAATAGTGCTGGTATGTACTATTTACTCTGAAACAGAAAAGAGATGAAGATTTCTGTTTGTAAGAGGAAAATGATTTTAGCAACCGTTACTAAAATCGATGGCTGTTTCCACACAGGACTGTTGAGAGGAATTAACTTCAGTTGGGGGAAACAGTGTGCAGACTTTTGCTGCTTGAGGTATGACACATTTCTAACAAGACGATGTAATGCTGGAAGCTGTCATTTTCCCTATGGGATCCGGTAAGCCATTTTTATTACATAAAGAAAAAAAAGGGCTTCACAAGGGCTTTTAAGACTGTAGACATTTTTCTGGGCTAAAACGATTCATATATAAGCATATTTTATACCCCATAGCCTTGAGGAATTATTTTAATCTTGGGAACTATGTAAAATAACCGGCAGGCACTGTATTGGTCACCTTATTCTCTAGGGGCTTTCCCTAATCATAGGCAGAGTCTCATTTTCGCGCCTCTATTGCGCACTTGTTTTTGAGAAGCATGACATGCAGATGCATGTGTGAGGAGCTCTGATACATAGAAAAGACTTTCTGAAGGCGTCATTTGGTATCGTATTCCCCTTTGGGCTTGGTTGGGTCTCAGCAAAGCAGATACCAGGGACTGTAAAGGGGTTAATTATAAAAACGGCTCCGGTTCCGTTATTTTAAGGGTTAAAGTTTCCAAATTTGGTGTGCAATACTCTTAAGGCTTTAAGACACTGTGGTGAAATTTTGGTGAATTTTGAACAATTCCTTCATACTTTTTCACATTTGCAGTAATAAAGTGTGTTCAGTTTAAAATTTAAAGTGACAGTAACGGTTTTATTTTAAAACGTTTTTTGTACTTTGTTATCAAGTTTATGCCTGTTTAACATGTCTGAACTACCAGATAGATTGTGTTCTGTATGTGGGGAAGCCAAGGTTCCTTCTCATTTAAATAGATGTGATTTATGTGACACAAAATTTAGAGAAAATGATGCCCAAGATGATTCCTCAAGTGAGGGGAGTAAGCATGGTACTGCATCATCCCCTCCTTCGTCTACACCAGTCTTGCCCACACAGGAGGCCCCTAGTACATCTAGTGCGCCAATACTCCTTACTATGCAACAATTAACGGCTGTAATGGATAATTCTATCAAAAACATTTTAGCCAAAATGCCCACTTATCAGCGAAAGCGCGACTGCTCTGTTTTAGAAAATACTGAAGAGCATGAGGACGCTGATGATATTGGTTCTGAAGTGCCCCTACACCAGTCTGAGGGGGCCAGGGAGGTTTTGTCTGAGGGAGAAATTTCAGATTCAGGGAAAATTTCTCAACAAGCTGAACCTGATGTGATTACATTTAAATTTAAATTGGAACATCTCCGCGCTCTGCTTAAGGAGGTGTTATCTACTCTGGATGATTGTGAGAATTTGGTCATTCCAGAGAAACTATGTAAAATGGACAAGTTCCTAGAGGTCCCGGGGCCCCCCGAAGCTTTTCCTATACCCAAGCGGGTGGCGGACATTGTAAATAAAGAATGGGAAAGGCCCGGTATACCTTTCGTCCCTCCCCCCATATTTAAAAAATTGTTTCCTATGGTCGACCCCAGAAAGGACTTATGGCAGACAGTCCCCAAGGTCGAGGGGGCGGTTTCTACTCTAAACAAACGCACCACTATACCCATAGAAGATAGTTGTGCTTTCAAAGATCCTATGGATAAAAAATTAGAAGGTTTGCTTAAAAAGATGTTTGTTCAGCAAGGTTACCTTCTACAACCAATTTCATGCATTGTTCCTGTCACTACAGCAGCGTGTTTCTGGTTCGATGAACTAGAAAAGGCGCTCAATAATAATTCTTCTTCTTATGAGGAGATTATGGACAGAATTCATGCTCTCAAATTGGCTAATTCTTTCACCCTAGACGCCACTTTGCAATTGGCTAGGTTAGCGGCGAAAAATTCTGGTTTTGCTATTGTGGCGCGCAGAGCGCTTTGGCTAAAATCTTGGTCAGCGGATGCGTCTTCCAAGAACAAATTGCTTAACATTCCTTTCAAGGGGAAAACGCTGTTTGGCCCTGACTTGAAAGAGATTATCTCTGATATCACTGGGGGCAAGGGCCACGCCCTTCCTCAGGATAGGTCTTTCAAGGCCAAAAATAAACCTAATTTTCGTCCCTTTCGCAGAAACGGACCAGCCCCAAGTGCTACGTCCTCTAAGCAAGAGGGTAATACTTCTCAAGCCAAGCTAGCCTGGAGGCCAATGCAAGGCTGGAACAAAGGAAAGCAGGCCAAGAAACCTGCCACTGCTACCAAGACAGCATGAGATGTTGGCCCCCGATCCGGGACCGGATCTGGTGGGGGGCAGACTCTCTCTCTTCGCTCAGGCTTGGGCAAGAGATGTTCTGGATCCTTGGGCGCTAGAAATAGTCTCCCAAGGTTATCTTCTGGAATTCAAGGGGCTTCCCCCAAGGGGGAGGTTCCACAGGTCTCAATTATCTTCAGACCTCATAAAAAAACAGGCATTCTTACATTGTGTAGAAGACCTGTTAAAAATGGGAGTGATTCATCCTGTTCCATTAGGAGAACAAGGGATGGGGTTCTACTCCAATCTGTTCGTAGTTCCCAAAAAAGAGGGAACATTCAGACCAATCTTAGATCTCAAGATCCTAAACAAGTTTCTCAAGGTTCCATCGTTCAAAATGGAAACCATTCGAACAATTCTTCCTTCCATCCAGGACGGTCAATTCATGACCACGGTGGATTTAAAGGATGCGTATCTACATATTCCTATCCACAAGGAACATCATCGGTTCCTAAGGTTCGCATTCCTGGACAAGCATTACCAGTTTGTGGCACTTCCGTTCGGATTAGCCACTGCTCCAAGAATTTTTACAAAGGTACTAGGGTCCCTTCTAGCGGTGCTAAGACCAAGGGGCATTGCAGTAGTACCTTACTTGGACGACATTCTGATTCAAGCGTCGTCCCTTCCACAAGCAAAGGCTCACACGGACATTGTCCTGGCCTTTCTCAGATCTCACGGATGGAAAGTGAACGTAGAAAAAAGTTCTCTATCTCCGTCAACAAGGGTTCCCTTCTTGGGAACAATAATAGACTCCTTAGAAATGAGGATTTTTCTGACAGAGGCCAGAAAATCAAAACTTCTAAACTCTTGTCAAATACTTCATTCTGTTCCTCTTCCTTCCATAGCGCAGTGCGTGGAAGTAATAGGTTTGATGGTAGCGGCAATGGACATAGTTCCTTTTGCGCGAATTCATCTAAGACCATTACAACTGTGCATGCTCAGTCAGTGGAATGGGGACTATACAGACTTGTCTCCGACGATACAAGTAGATCAGAGGACCAGAGATTCACTCCGTTGGTGGCTGTCCCTGGACAACCTGTCACAGGGGATGAGCTTCCGCAGACCAGAGTGGGTCATTGTCACGACCGACGCCAGTCTGGTGGGCTGGGGCGCGGTCTGGGGACCCCTGAAAGCTCAGGGTCTTTGGTCTCGGGAAGAATCTCTTCTCCCGATAAATATTCTGGAACTGAGAGCGATATTCAATGCTCTCAAGGCTTGGCCTCAGCTAGCAAAGGCCAAGTTCATACGGTTTCAATCAGACAACATGACGACTGTTGCGTACATCAACCATCAGGGGGGAACAAGGAGTTCCCTGGCGATGGAAGAAGTGACCAAAATCATTCAATGGGCGGAGACTCACTCCTGCCACTTGTCTGCAATCCACATCCCAGGAGTGGAAAATTGGGAAGCGGATTTTCTGAGTCGTCAGACATTTCATCCGGGGGAGTGGGAACTCCATCCGGAAATCTTTGCCCAAATCACTCAATTGTGGGGCATTCCAGACATGGATCTGATGGCCTCTCGTCAGAACTTCAAGTTTCCTTGCTACGGGTCCAGATCCAGGGATCCCAAGGCGACTCTAGTAGATGCACTAGTAGCACCTTGGACCTTCAAACTAGCTTATGTATTCCCGCCGTTTCCTCTCATCCCCAGGCTGGTAGCCAGGATCAATCAGGAGAGGGCATCGGTGATCTTGATAGCTCCTGCGTGGCCACGCAGGACTTGGTATGCAGACCTGGTGAATATGTCATCGGCTCCACCATGGAAGCTACCTTTGAGACGAGACCTTCTTGTTCAAGGTCCGTTCGAACATCCGAATCTGGTCTCACTCCAACTGACTGCTTGGAGATTGAACGCTTGATCTTATCAAAGCGAGGGTTCTCAGATTCTGTCATTGATACTCTTGTTCAGGCCAGAAAGCCTGTAACTAGAAAAATCTACCACAAAATATGGAAAAAATATATCTGTTGGTGTGAATCTAAGGGATTCCCTTGGGACAAGGTAAAAATTCCTAAGATTCTATCCTTTCTTCAAGAAGGTTTGGAGAAAGGATTATCTGCAAGTTCTTTGAAGGGACAGATTTCTGCCTTGTCTGTGTTACTTCACAAAAAGCTGGCAGCTGTGCCAGATGTTCAAGCCTTTGTTCAGGCTCTGGTTAGAATCAAGCCTGTTTACAAACCTTTGACTCCTCCTTGGAGTCTCAATTTAGTTCTTTCAGTTCTTCAGGGGGTTCCGTTTGAACCCTTACATTCCGTTGATATTAAGTTATTATCTTGGAAAGTTTTGTTTTTGGTTGCAATTTCTTCTGCTAGAAGAGTTTCAGAATTATCTGCTCTGCAGTGTTCTCCTCCTTATCTGGTGTTCCATGCAGATAAGGTGGTTTTACGTACTAAACCTGGTTTTCTTCCGAAAGTTGTTTCTAACAAAAACATTAACCAGGAGATAGTCGTGCCTTCTTTGTGTCCGAATCCAGTTTCAAAGAAGGAACGTTTGTTGCACAATTTGGATGTAGTTCGTGCTCTAAAATTCTATTTAGATGCTACAAAGGATTTTAGACAAACATCTTCTTTGTTTGTTGTTTATTCTGGTAAAAGGAGAGGTCAAAAAGCAACTTCTACCTCTCTCTCTTTTTGGATTAAAAGCATCATCAGATTGGCTTACGAGACTGCCGGACGGCAGCCTCCTGGAAGAATCACAGCTCATTCCACTAGGGCTGTGGCTTCCACATGGGCCTTCAAGAACGAGGCTTCTGTTGATCAGATATGTAAGGCAGCGACTTGGTCTTCACTGCACACTTTTACTAAATTTTACAAATTTGATACTTTTGCTTCTTCTGAGGCTATTTTTGGGAGAAAGGTTTTGCAAGCCGTGGTGCCTTCCATCTAGGTGACCTGATTTGCTCCCTCCCTTCATCCGTGTCCTAAAGCTTTGGTATTGGTTCCCACAAGTAAGGATGACGCCGTGGACCGGACACACCTATGTTGGAGAAAACAGAATTTATGTTTACCTGATAAATTACTTTCTCCAACGGTGTGTCCGGTCCACGGCCCGCCCTGGTTTTTTAATCAGGTCTGATAATTTATTTTCTTTAACTACAGTCACCACGGTATCATATGATTTCTCCTATGCAAATATTCCTCCTTTACGTCGGTCGAATGACTGGGGAAGGCGGAGCCTAGGAGGGATCATGTGAGCAGCTTTGCTGGGCTCTTTGCCATTTCCTGTTGGGGAAGAGAATATCCCACAAGTAAGGATGACGCCGTGGACCGGACACACCGTTGGAGAAAGTAATTTATCAGGTAAACATAAATTCTGTTTTTTTCTCAAAAAATAAAATAAAAATATATAAATAAAAAATAAAGGACAGTTGATAATATTGTAACATACAACAAGTAATAGACATACATACAGTATTTATCACTAAACCATACACTTGAACTTAGAACAGATTATCTCTATAGTCTATGTGCACAAGGCCTAGGTCACAGCCTAGATTTTAGTCACAGTTATGTTTTCTGAGATAAGTCCGCCTTCTGATTAGGTAATTCCTTTCTGAATAGTCTCTCACTGAATCCTCAAATTGCCATATGGATGGTGGCCTTCTCTGTCTAAAGGGCCGTAGAGTATTTGGTTCAGGAGAAATTGTCTGTGGAGGAGTACCCAACGGTTGTTGATCACCTGTGATATTTTGTTGTTGGACAGAATCATTCTGAGGGTGATCTGTTTGTTGTGTTCACTGTATTTTCATCTACAGAAGACTCATGCCACGGGGACTTGTCCTTTAGCCTCACCAGTGATTACTCTCCTCTTGACACTGCACTGCCCAAACAATGAAGATGGCCCCCCTCAACCTTCGGCGTAGTTAATACGTAGCCACAGATGTTGGGAGGCTTACAGTTTTGTCAGAAACAATCCAGATTTTCTCAATAAGGTGTCTGAAGAGTTTATAGATCAGATCCGTGAAGCTTAGAGCAATTCAAGTAATAGAGAAAAATCTTTAATTCTCGTGAATGGTTTAATTTAGGTATAATGTCTAATCCATATTCTGTTATTGTATAATCTGTGTAATTTGAAAACCATCCACAGTCTGAAAAGTGACAGTTTAACTTTCAACATTTCCTTTCAAATCAAACTTGCTGCTTTTTGTAATTATATAACTTGTGGAAATTCTTTTTATTTTATTTTTGCACTTAAAAGCACTCCCTGCAGAGACAGTAGAGTAAAACAGTAATCAGAATACTCAAGGATGTAAAAGCATTTGGTAAACAAGCACATCAAACAAATTAGAAAACACGATGAAGGGAAAACAGTGCGTTCCATGACTAGTTTTTATGGAAACAAAGCATAAAGATTGTTAGTTATAAACATACCATGAGTCTAAACGCTGGCACCTATCAAGCTTCTAGCAATAATTTTATATCATTTTATTATAGCAGTGTTTCTTGATTATAACTATGTATTTAACCACTGCAAAAGCAAAACCGCAATCAGTATGATAAATACATTATTTATCTATTTTTTAAAAACAAATGTATACATTTATAGATACATATCAAAACAGTACAATACCACTTGTGGCTAAAATATACATACACAGTATAGTAATAAAAATGTTAAAAAAACAATGGGCACAATTCAATCGTTTATGAATCCAGTCCCAATCTCAGACAAAAAGCAACTAGGCGCTGGGTTGCTCTAGATCAACTGAAGTGAATGCAATTGTTTGCTACATTATGTCCACAAATGATCTTAAACAATCAGCGACTAAGCACCAAGTAAGTGCTAAACTAACTCCGGAACAGGTGATGATATCTGCCCCTATGACAGTCACAGATCCTGGTATACGTAGTACTTTAAATACCTTAAAACCGCTACTGGTCCCCTTGTAGTTCGGGTCGCCCGGTATACTTAACCACTCTTCAGTCAGTTCAGATGTGGTAGCACTGTGTTTGGCGCGTGTATCCTTAGACGGTGATCCCCGTGACTCTTCAAGTCTCCAGCTTCGGAACTACTTCCACATTCGGCGGTCACATGTGTTGTCATCCAATGAGGTGCAGTTTATTTGGTGTGATTTTTTAAAAGATTCTTTCAGTTTGGTCTGTGTATTTACCAGCTTACATGACAGAGCGCTCTGTCTTTCCTTACTGGTAGAAACTCATTTACGCATTTAAGTCCACTGACGGCCTTTATCAAGCATGGGCTGTTACCCATGCTTGGGCTGTTTTATCTGTAGCAATATCATTAAATGGACTGCTTTCTTTCATCCTTATACTGGCAAATCTTTTGATATTAATGGTTACTATACCTGAAATAGTTCTTATGTAATTTACTTGATTAAGTGTCCGTGTAGCCTGTTATACGTGGGTGAGACCACTAGGAGAGCCTGTGAGCGGATGAATGAACACAAATCAAGTATAGGGAAAAAGGATTTAGATGCCCCTATTTCTTATCACTTTACTCAGGCTGGACATCAATTTTCCCAGCTCCACTTTCAAGTAATTGAGCAAGTATTGAGGCCAAGAAGGGGAGATAATAGGGAAAATCTGTTGAAAATGAGAGAAGTTTTCTGGATCTACAAACTTGACACTATGTACCATAAGGGCCTTAATAGAGACCTAGACTGGTCTCTGTTTTTTTAATGTTTCTGTTTTGTGTGATACTCTTCTGTTCTGCTTTACCTATGTATTTAAGTTGTAATTCTTGTATTGGATTTGTTATATTTTTTAATTGTATTTATATGGAGCTCCATTAGGTGGGGCTATGGTACTAGCTACAGGTAATTATCACCTGATTTACCTGTCTGTATAAACCTGTGAATAATGATGGTGTACACACATGATTAAGGGGTAACTCCCGAATCATTGTGGTTCTTGTATTAGTGCCAATAAATGGTTATTTCATACTGTGCTGATATCTTTTTGGAATTCTTCATTGATATTGGGGGTTTTGCAGTCTCCCCTGCAGCTTGCACAGTCTCTACAAGTGTGCTGGACTTTTCTCTGATTTTACTAAGACTATTTCTGGAAATAAAGTAGCAAACAATTGCATTCACTTCAGTTGATCTAGAGCAACCCAGCACCTTGTTGCTTTTTTGTCTCAGATTAGAACTGGATTCATAAACGATTGAATTGTGCCCGTTGTTTTTTTTACATTTGTATTATTATTTTGTGTACTGTATGTATATTTTAGCCACCAGTGGTATTGTACTGTTTTAATATGTATCTATAAATGTATACATTTGTTTTTAAAAAATAGATAAATAATTTCTTTATCATACTGATTTCGGTTTTGCTTTGTAGCGCATCTTCTTTTTTCCTACACCTTTAATTAAGCTCACCAGACAATCAAAGTAGAATGTAACAGACCACACAGTTCATCTGTAATGTGGCCGGGTTTGTTTTTTCTTGTGCAGGTGGTTGGAGGTGCAAGTTGGCAACTTAACCAGCATGCAGCGCTGGTCACTCTACCTCCGTCTACTGCAGCAGGCTATATGGCCTGGAGGTGCACTTCGAACACAGCCTCGACCAATCAGGACTCAGGAACAGAAAGATATGGCTCGTGCGCATGCGCTACAAAGCCTTGTGGGCATTTTACCTGGTGAGTTATGTTTGTCTGTGTGCACATGATCTATGTCTTACATCATATTAATAGATTCACTCTCCGTATCCACAGATTTGGTGCAGGAGCTCCTAGGAGTTCAGAAATGTCAACAAGTTTGGCATTCAGTGTTGGACTCTCTCCAGCATCCTCAGATTAACAGGTACATGTTCATTAATGTGACAAAATGTAATTCCCCATAACACAGGGACAGTAAAGTCAAAATATAAGTTAAATGGACTAGGTAGAGCATGACATTTTAACAACTTTCCAATTTATATATTTTGTCAATTTTGCTTAGTTCTCTTTTTATCCTTTATTAAAGAGTAATTCTAGGGTAGTTCAGGAGCGTGCATGTGTCTCTAGCCATCTGGCAGCAGTGTGTGCAACAATGTTTATAGCTATGTTATACATAGTTACAAACACTGCTGCTATAGACTGCTAAAGACACATGCATGCTCCTGTGATCAGCTTACCTAGCTTTACTCTTAACAAAGGATATGAAAAGAACAAAGCAAATTTGCTAGTAGAAGTTTATTGTAAAGTTGTTTAAAATCACATGCTCATAGGAATCATGAAAGTTTAATTTTGACTTTACTGTCCCTTTAAAGGGACAGTGAAGTCCAAAATAAACTTTCATGATTCAGATAGGGCATGTAATTTTAAACAACTTTCCAATTTACTTTTATCGCCAATTTTGCTTTGTTCTCTTGGTATTCTTATTTGAAAGCTAAACCTAGATAGGCTCATATGCTTATTTCTTAGACCTTAAAGGCCACCTCTTTAATAAGAATGCATTTGACAGTTTTTCACCACTAGAGGGTGTTAGTTCTTGTATTCCATATAGATAACATTGAGCTCATGCACATGAATTTACTGAGGAGTGAGCACTGATTGGCTAAAATGCAAGTCTGTCGAAAGAACTGAAATAAGGGGGCAGTTTGCAGAGGCTTAGATATGAGGTAATTCCAGAGTTAAAAAGTACATTATTATAACAGTGTTGGTTATGCAAAACTGGGGAATGGGTAATAAAGGGATTATCTATATTTTTAAACAACAACAATGTGGGTGTTGACTGTCCCTTTATTTATGTGCATTTTCATTATTTTGTCTGCTTTTCCTGTACTTTAGCACTGAAAGTTGTTTTTCCACTGTCCCCATAGAGGCTGTACTCCACTCTACAAAATGTCAGAAATTTGACCCTGCAAAATTCTACAGTGATTACTTGATCAGTGCAGCAGGTCATTTCTGTTTGACCTTAATGTACCACAGTAAAGCAGATAAAATAAACTAGACTTGATAGGCTTTTCAAGGGGTCTGTTACTGGGCTGCAAAACAATTCATTTAAAAAAATAAAGTCTTTCATTTATATTATTTATTTTGTATTTAGACATTTTAATGTTGCATTTAATCGTTAATAAATGCTATAGAAAAAGATAAACTGTAATGTCCCTTTAAATTACTAATCCCTGTACACATGATCTAAAATGCAAGTATTTGAAATATGTGTATAATATTATATAGATATTACAAATTCTTTGTAGACCAGGATGGAAAAAAACAATGATTTTTTTTTAATTTAAATTAGATTATTTTATTTTTAATAAAATACTTCTTGATAAAAAAAATCTAAAGATAGTTTCCTATTTAAGATACATTATAGTCTGAATAAGGATTCGTGTTTAATTATGAGGCTATATATTCATATAAAGAAGTGCACTGGAGACATTTGCAGTTAAGTGTTATACTGTGTATGTTGGTATGTTTATTGATCACTGAGTTGAGATAGGATATCATCTCTATTGTCTCTGTAATTAAGAACCACAATAGCTCCTCCTTTATCAGCTGAGCGAATCACAATGTCCATGTCATTAGCAAGATTGGAGAATGGAGATGGCTTCTTTTTCTTCCAGGGGCAGATTATGTCACATTCTAGTGCTAAACAAAGATTGAAGATCTTTTGTCACTATTCTTGTATATGTTGTAATGTTGTAATACTTGCATGTGTTAATGCTAGATCACATTTGCTCTTGATGCTAAAGCCTTTAAGGTTCATCAGTATGAGTGGTAGCTTGAAATAAATCTTTTAACTTTAATGTGCGCAGAAACTTCTGAACATCCAACCAAATATCAAATTGATTGGGTTTGTTTGTTGGAACAAAAGTCAACCCTCTGCTCAATACTTGTTCAGCACTTGTAAGTACCCCTAAAAAGGCTTAAAACTAGTAGATTATTTTGTAGGATGCTCAGAAAGAATAGAATTGTCTAAAACAGACCCAGGGCCACTATCAACTGGAGCTACCTTGGTGTATGTTCTGTGCAGTCTCCTAGAAACATTTGTCCTTCTTCAGGACTCAAGATCTACTTGTAAAAATTTTTCTTTTATAATCTTCAATTACCTGGTTCAATGTCTTATTTTTTTAGTAATTCTTGGAATGAGGGTAAAGATCAATAATTAGCAGTTCACATAATATAGATATAGGACATTCAATCACTGTGATATAAAGTGGTGTCCCATATTTAACATTGAATAGGATAGTGTGTAGCTGTAGTTGTAATATCATAGTTCTGGTATGAGATGATTAGATGTGGTATGATCTGGAACTTGATTACACAGTTATTTTGAAAAAAAAAGATAATTTCCCCATGTGGGATATAAATCAATATATATATATATATATATATATATATATATATATATATATATATATATACAGTACATCTAGTCAGGACATAATTTGTAGTGATTGTAGTATAAATAGACTTTAAGTAATTTAGAAGAGTCCTGAAGTATTATATTAGAACGCATACTGCATATGTATATTTAAAGGGACAGTAAACCTTAAAAATAATGTTATATAATTCTGCACATAGTGCAGAATTATATTACATTATTTAGGTGCTATAGCCATAAAAGCATTTTTTACCCGTTTAATTTGCTAAAATGCGGCGCTTTTACAGACCCGCTCTCTGCTGAGCGGGTCTGTTCTTTTTAGTCAGTGCATCGGGCCAGCTGTATAGTCACAGCCCGGCCCGACCGCGCCATAAGACTAAGTGCAGCTCGCTCCTGTCACAGGAGCGAGCTGCACTTAGTGCTATGGCGCGGTCGGGCCGGGCTGTGACTATACAGCTGGCCCGATGCGCTGACTAAAAATAACATACCCGCTCAGCAGAGAGCGGGTCTGTAAAAGCGCCGTATTTTAGCAAATTAAACGGGTACAAAATGCTTTTATGGCTATAGCACCTAAATAATGTTATATAATTCTGCACTATGTGCAGAATTATATAACATTATTTTTAAGGTTTACTGTCCCTTTAATATAACTTAAAATGTTGCTATGACGACAGCACGCAACCTGCATCGGTTTGATGATGTCATCATCGACCAACATCTCACCACGCCCCCCAACATTAAGATACACGCTGTGTTCGGTGTGTTATTTGTTACAGTGGAGTTTTGTGAACATAATCCAGATCGGATATATAGATTTATATTAAGGTAAGATCCTCATATATTAAACAATATTAGTTACTGATGGTCACTTTACACATATGATTGTAAATATAGTTTTCACAATAGAATGATTTGTTTACATAATAATGTTTCAATATATAAGTTTATCAATCTATGAGATGAGGTAAAGCTGATATGTTTTATAAAGGAATTGAGCACTTGCCTTGTGATAGGCCGTGCACAGAGGGGGTGGGGGGGGGAGTTCACATTTGGTATTTAGTATGATTTGCTCTCACTTGATTTTGTCTGAGGAAGGAGTGATAGCCCTGAAAACGTTCACAATAAAGTTTAGGATGTTGTAAATCCAGAGAGTGTATCCTGTTGTATTATATATATATATATATATATATATATATATATATATGTCAGAACAAGATTATTGCACACTAGACAGTGCTAAACCTCATCCAAATGACAAAGTAAAAAAAGTTCTATAAGAGGTGTAAAAATTCACAGTATATAGATACTCATACACAAAATACATAGGAAATGTATCCAAATACTTAAAGCAATAATTATATAATGTATCAATTCGATCAGAAATACGTGAGCACAAAAAATGAAATAGTAACTAAGTTAACGATTTTTTGTTAATAAATTGACACTAAAAGCAGCTCGATGTTCGGTATCAGATGCACACTCTAATGTAAATATTCAAACATAAAAAAATGGAGATATCAACTAAATCTACATGTGAATCATAGTTCATATAAATAAGTCCAATATCCAAAGTGCTTCAGGTAGATATGTGACAATAAAGTATCCCGTAGTGGGCTTCGTTAACTACTTCCAGGCACCTCAATCGTGTGAGGTAAGTGTGGGGCACGTTGTATAAGCCAGACCAGAGCTGTTATCAATTTGAAGACCTCTCCGTATTTCAGGCTAACGATCGGGTGAGGAATCCAGGTCTCTCCTTGGAATGTAGATGTATCCGGGGTCTTATCCACTCGTCAGGTGGTTTAGATGTGTAAAAGAACAGAAATAGAATATAGCATAACTCTGTTATAAGAAATGTATTATTTGAATATAGAGTGCTACTTCCACATTAAAACCTCAATCATTATGAGGTATCGTGCAGGCATTGGAATAAATAGTATAAAGTGCTTAGAACATCTAAGAAAATCCGGAGTCTTTCACAGCAGGGTTGCAAACACAGGAAACTAAGCCAAAAAAGCACCGGTAATATTTAAAAAATAACGAGTCCAGATAATATAACTTAAAAGAACAATTGTTAAAAGGTTCGCTAAAAGTAAATAAATGTGTGAGCAGTCGGAACAACACCCTTAAGTGCCTGACGCGTTTCAAAGCTATAACAAGCTTTTTCAGCATTTTTTGTGCTTACGTATTCCTGATCGCATTGATACAATATATAATTATTGCTTTCAGTATTTGGATACATTTCCTATGTATTTTGTGTATGAGTATCCATATACTGTGAATTTTTAAACCTCTTATAGAACTTTTTTTACTTTGTCATTTGGATTAGGTTTAGCTGTGTCTAGTGTGCACTAATCTTGTTCTGACATACCACATTACAGACAGACAGGGTCGAGCGTTCACCCTGTCAGTCTTTATCTGCAAACATACAGCAGCTTTACTATTGTATTTATATATAAAGTGCCTTCCGGTGGTATTTGTGTTTTAACACAAAAAAACACTTATCTCAAAATCTTTTTCACTATATATATATATATATATATATATATATATATATATATATATATATATATATATATATAGTAGCAATGAAGAAATCACTCACTAGTCTTTCAAAATTGTGGCTTTATTCCTTGTGACGTTTCAGCCACACACTGTATGGGTGTGTGTGTATATGTATATATATATATATATATATATTTATATATATATACAGTTTATATGTCAGTATATGGCCGGGTTATAATACAATATATTTAATAATTATTCTTTAAAACAAACCCCCAATAAAATGCACATAAGAAACAATTAAAATTAATGTAAATTTCTAAATGATATATTAGTTAAAATTTATAGACACATTGAATTATATTTATAGGAACCAGATTATGAATCAAACTATACAAGCGTAAACTGTTACAATATTCTTTACAAAGCAAACAAAATATACCTTTAGAATTAACCTTATTCACAATTGAATTGCATTACATCACCACAAAGAAATATCACAGTATGGGTCACTAACTTCCAGACCAGTACAACTGAACTACTTAGCCTAAAATGTATCCTATATAACTCTCTAATTTAAAACATCAGGAATTATATATATTATTTGTGCAAACAGCCAATTCCTATGCCAATTTATCTGAGCTGAAATAAATTTTTAATTATCTACAATTAAGACAAATTCTAAAATATATATAGATATTTACAAAGATAAATTACTTTTTTTTTTTTTTTTTTTTTTTTTTTTTTATAAATTTCTTTATTATTTGCCGAATCATTCAATGTAACAAGAAACAGTAATTAATAATACAACAATAGAGAAAAAAAAACTATACCGTACAATATAAGCAGAATCTTGTCGTATTGTCATTTACATAATTTTACAATCTTGAACAAATTAAAAGATACTCGACACCTGAGTCTACAAAAACATATAACAGTTATTTGTCGGCTTTTTTTTTTTTTTTTTTTTTTTCCCTAGCTTACAAAAGAAAGAGGAAAAAAGACAAAATAAACAAACAAACAAACAAACAAAAAAAAACAAAAAAAAAAAAAAAAAAAAAAAAAAAAAAAGAAAAAAAGGGGGGGGGGAAAGATGAATTATAATATGGTATTTTCTTGAGTGGATCTTATTACTCTCTACATTTATACCTCGGTTGGATTTCTAATCCAGGTATATGGAAACAGTTCTAATATGACCATCTCAATGAAACTAAGTGAAGAAAGAAAGGGTGCTAATATCTGTTTTTGAATAGTTAGAGGATATGTCTTAATGATGGAGTACCACGCATATAAGAATTTCTTAATTCTATTTTCAGACAAAGACTGAAGATGGTAGGATTCAAAAAGGATTTGTTCCTATAGCATTTGGGTAATTGTAGAGAGCGAGGGCGCTCTTCTGGCTTTCCAGCTTTTTAATATACAAAGTCTTACAATTAATATTGTAATATTTAAGGGGTATGTCCAACAACACCCTTGACTGTTAGAAGTATTAAATAATAAGACAATATCCCGGAATGTGAGGGAGGTAGATGAGTTATGAACTTTATTAAACCAGTATGTGATTTTTTGCCATAATTGTCTTATCTTGGGGCAAGCCCAAAACATATGAAACAGATCAGCATCCTGGTAGTGACATCTTGGACACTCAGCGGATCCACCCCGATAGTATTTGGCAGTTTTCGCTGGATATTGGTAAAAATCATTTATGAATTTCATATGTGATTCCTTCCAGTTTGAAGGTATTAAGCACTTATCTAAGTTATTAAAACTCAGGCAAATTTTATCCTGATCTATATCTGGGATTAACGGTAACCAAAAGTTACAGATCTTACCCATTATGACTTGAGATTGTTTAGATAACATTATGTCATATATCAGAGAAATTGATGTAATACCAGCAGTAAATCTTTGTAAGAGAGTCCTGACCTCAGACCATGCAATAGACAGAAGTAACCTCCATTTTTGAGCAGAGATAAAGTGTCTGATTTGAAAAAATGCAAATAAATCGGATCTGGGCAAATTAAATGCGGCAAACAAGGTTTCCCCTTGAAGTACTAACTCGTCCGGGCCAAATAATTGGCAAACCCGGTTTAATCCTTTTTCTGCCCATAGCTTAAAAACCTTCTGGCTAATTCCTGGTAAAAAGAGAGGGTTACCCTGAATAGGAAGAAAATCTGAAAGGGAAGGATCTATCTCCATTATTTTACAAAATTTATGCCATGCAAGAACTATATTTTTAAATGTAATCATTATGGAGACATTAGAAGGAAGCTGTTTAGGTTGACAATGGATTATAGCTGCCAATGCGAAAGGATGGATCAAGAAAGATTCTTCTACATATGTGGCATAGATATTTGTCTTTACCAGCCAATCAATTGCAATTTTCAATAATGAGGCAATATTATACAATCTAATGTCAGGAAATGATAACCCGGCAGCGCCTGATTTTTGTGAGAGTCTTGCTAAGGAAATACGAGGTTTTTTATTCCCCCATATAAATTTTGAAAAGTGGGCACACAATTTCCTTAAATCAATATTACGTAAGTATATCGGCAAATTCTGTAAAGGATACAGCAGCCGGGGGAGAATAATGGTTTTAACTAGATTGACCCGCGCCATTAAAGACAGTGGGAAAGAGATCCACAATTGTAAATCCACTTTAATTTTTTGAAATAACGAGATATAGTTATCAGTATACCAATATTTAGGATTTTTGTGTAATACAAGCCCTAAATATTTAATGGATTCTACCTCTTTAAAAGTATTAATAGATAAGCTTAAAGGAGATTTGCCGACAATCATCAATTCACTTTTCCCGGTATTAACCTTATAACCTGAGAACGAGCTAAACTCTTCCAAAAGTTGGATCAAAATTGGAATGGAATGCTGTAGATTCTTTAAAAAAAGTAAAATATCATCTGCATATAATAATATATTCAAGCAAGAAGTACCCAAAGGGATTCCAGTAAGGTACTTTCTCACTTGAATTGCAAATGGTTCTAGTGCCACATTAAACAGTAGCGGAGATAGGGGACATCCTTGTCGTGTACCCCGCTGCATGAAGATTTTGGAAGAGATAGTACCGTTTACCACTAGGTGAGATATAGGATTAGAATATATTCTATGAATGCATTTTATGAAATTCCCTTTAATGCCGAATTTTCCTAGTGATGTGAATAGATGTTCCCATACTATGGAGTCAAAAGCTTTAACTGCGTCTAGTGTTAAGACTGCCATATCATATCTTCTATTTGGCTGCTCCTGATTCCAAGCATAGTCTAGGAAAGTTGTTAGTTTACGTATATTCTTGGTTGAATTTCTGTTGGTCATGAACCCCGTTTGGTCCGGATGAATGAGTTTCTGTAAACACTGAGAAAATCTATTGGCTAAAATAGCTGTTAGAATCTTATAATCGGTATTTAAGACCGATATTGGTCTATAAGATGCCGGGTCCTCTGCATCTTTATCTTTCTTTAATATAAGGGAGATATTAGCCATTGTAAAATAAGCAGAAATCGGCATGCTTTCTGTATAATATTTATTATAAAGCAATTCTAATACTGGTACTAACTCTTCCTTTAAACACTTATAGAATTCAGATGGAAATCCATCAGGGCCAGCTGCTTTATTGCCTTTCAGTTTATCAATAGCTTTGTCAATTTCTTCTTTAGTTATAGGTTCATTTAATGCCATCAAATCCTCAGCTGAAATTTGTGGGGTCACTATTTTAGCCCAGAATCTCTCTTGCCTATCCATGTCTATCTCTACTGTGGAATATAACCTCTGGTAGTACGAAGCCAGACTTTCGCAAATTTTCTCAGTTTCAAAATATCTATTCTCATTATCTTTAATGACGGATATGAAATTTTTCTTCTTTCTACATTTAGTGAGACTAGCTAGAAATTTAGCTGACCTACCATGGAATCCCCTATAGAGACGATTTAATCTAATTTCCTCAACTAGCAGTTTTTGTTTTAGGAAAAGATCGCGTTCTTTTCTAGTAACAGCATAATTGTCCCAATTTTGGTGTGAGGGATCCCGTTGTACCCGAATATACATCTCCTGTACACTTGTTGCCAGCATGACTTCCCTGGCTTTAATCTTTTTTGACCGAACATTTAGATAAGCAACGATCTCCCCTCTCAGCACGGCTTTAGCCGCTTCCCAAAAAGTTTCAATTTTATTTCTATATTCTGCATTATTCGCCGCGTATTCCTGCCATTTTACTAGTAGCCATGCACAGAATCTAGGTTCAGAGCATAGAAAACGTGGAAAAGAAAATACCATATTCTGAGAGTTACATTTATTCGAAAGAAAAACTGTTAAAGATATTATTGCATGGTCCGATATCAGGACCTCTCCAATATCGGGCTTGACTTGCCGAATGGACAGTGGCTCGGAGATCAGGAATAGGTCAATCCTGGAAAATGTTCTATGTGCTCGAGATTCACATGTGTACCTAAGACTATCAGGGTTTTGGATCCGCCATATGTCTGTCAGTTTTAATTTATTACAGAATTTCTTAAAATACTTTGCACTGTATCTATTACTAACTATATTTCTTTGCGAGAACCGATCTAAAGCTGGATCTAACGTCATATTAAAGTCTCCGCAAATTACTAAGTTTTGATTTTTGTAAGGAAATACCTTATTTTGAATTTTTTCCCCAAATTTCACTGATAGTCTATTTGGCGCATATATGTTGCAGATTACAAACTTGATGTCATTAATTACTATTTGAAGTAGAATATATCTTGCTTGACTATCGATCTCAGTCTTAATTATTTTATAATCTAGCTTTTTATGTAATAGTATGACTAATCCACATTTTTTTATTGAACTTCTAGTAGATATTACTTCTCCCACCCATTTGATCTTAAATTTAGCTGCTTCTGTTTCATTTAAATGGGTTTCTTGAAGACAAACCACATCAGGCTGTTTTTTACCTAGGGTTTTAATCACTAGTTTACGTTTTACTGGGGATGATACCCCCCCCACATTCCAGGACAACATCCTAACATTCCCTGTCATTCTTGTTTAATATCAGCCATCTTCCTTTATTCCATCTAAAGCAAATACACAGGGAGAGAGGAGTGGGAGAGAGAGAAAAGAAAAAAAAAAAAAAAAAAAAAAAAAAAGAAACAAACCTCATAAAATAACTAAACCAAACAAAATCAGACCAATTAGGAATCCTAATTCTATACATCGACCTGGATGATCAACCACTTCTAATACAATCTATATATTTCATTACTATCCCACCGATTTTAAGAATTCAGTAATCTCTGTTACTTCATTGAATACTCGTCTACTGCCTTTATCATCTATTACAACTCTGGCCGGGTACATCAACCATGCATTTATTCCCTTGTTTATCAATTGAGTGCAGAATGGCGCCATTGCCTTCCTCCTAGCAGAAGTTTCGCTGGAGAAATCCTGAAACAACAAAATCTTGTTGTTCCCGAATATCACCGGCTCGTTTTTCTTTTTCTTAAAAAGGTTCAGTAATTCTATTTTATTTTGGAATTTCAGGAGTCTGAAAATGATCATTCTTGGTCTGACTGCCCCACTATCCATATTTCTTCTGGGGCCAGTTCTATGCGCCCTTTCAACAACCAAAGGTAGCAAATGTGCTGGCATACCCAGAGCCTGTGGCAAGGTCATTGAAGTGAATGTCATAAGATCCTCAAACTCCGGAAGCTCCGGAAGGCCAATGATTCTAATGTTATTGCGCCTGGAGCGATCTTCCAGATCCTCCAGGCGCAATTGCATATTGTTTAATTTATCTTCATGTTTTTTTAAGATTCCTTGGTGTATGTTAGTCTGATCCTCTACTACGGAGAGCCTTTCCTCAGCCTCCACTAACCTAATAGAGAACTGTTTAACTTCTGAAGTGAGTGTTACAATATCAGAAGAGATCACTTCTAACTCTTTCTTAATGGAGTCAAACTGGGGTGAGAAAATGGCTGATAGTTGACCAATTAAGGCCTGAGTATCTATAACTGAATGACTTATGTCTGATACCATATCTGGACTAATGTCGGCTGACTTGGTTTTTTTATCTTTCGATTTTGCTGGCATTTTCGGGGAATTAGAACTTGTTTGCGTGATAAATTTTTCCATTGATAATAAAAGAAAAAAAAAGGAAGAATACAAAAAAGTGTGAAACACTCTCGAATCAGTGAAAAGAAGAAAAACCACTACAAACAGACAGTGGGAATCCTTAACGTGAAAAATTAAGTGAATTTAGTATATAGTGAAGTGCTTGGATATATAGAACCAAAGTTGTTTTATATTACTGATAGAAGACTAGTTTATGTCCTCTTTAGAAAAGAACAAGATATTGCACATTTGTGCAAAAAAATAGAAAAAATTATATAACAAATAATATTGAATTTGTTTTAGTGTGTGCTAAGGTGTACAACGTGTTAGCGTGTGTAAGAGGAAAAACTGTTTTAATTTACTAGGAAAAAGCCAGCCTATAACATAATCGGCAGAAAGAAAGCAATCACCAAGCCAAAAAAGAAAAAACTGCAAATGAACAACTTGCAACAAATATAGTGTAGCCCAAAACTCAAATGACATGGCAGCCACAACTCACAAGAACCAATGTTTCAGTCATTACACTTTGACCCAGTTAGAACCTTTCTTATCGTTTTTAAGGGGATTCTTGTTAGAAAAATATTTAATTAGGTTTGCTTAATAGGAGTCGACTGTTGCTTAACACTTTTACTTGGAGAGGTTTTTTACCCCTTGACTAACTTGTATTCTAATATTCTATTTATCTCTTTATATCTTCAGTTAATATTGGGTCTATTGTTAGATGTACACTTGAATAGCTGAAAATAATAATGATAGAATCACATCAACCTCCTCCAGCTAATATATAACCCCTAGTCTGGTAAAACATAAATTTCTAAACCCAAGTGTTAGATCTCTAACTTGGCATTGCAACATTTTAGAGAAAGATACATGTAATATGACATTTTAATAAACTCTAAATCCACAGCCTCAGAGAGAAAGACACTTCTTGTCCCTGGCGATTCATCTTATTCAAACTGATTTGTCCATAAACCCCTTGGAAATAGCCTCAGCCTCTAAAGTTGTTTCCTTGGATCTTTTCTTTATCCAGCCATAGGGCTAACAGACCACAGATAACAAAATTAAGGGGGTTCACACACTCAGCGACTATTACAGCGTCTAATTCTGCCCCCAGTTCAATGAACTTCTGTTGTATAGTAACCACTGGTAAAAAAAGTTAGTGTAATCAATTTACAACTGAGCTTTCTTAATAGACACAAATGTTCCCCAAAACTTGATATGCTGAAAAAAGTCTTGTTGAAGATGAGATGAATTGCCCAGTACCTCCTTAAGACAAGTCTCCAAATCGCCAATGATATTACAGAACAGGGGCGACTCGGCAAGTTCTGCTCGAATAACAAAATGACAATGTGTAGCCAGAGAGCCGTCTCGTCAAGCCAGGGATCAGCAACTTCTCACTGTACCCTTAGATAATAGTGCTCTCTTGTAGAACTGCTGAGCCCTTTCTTTTAGCAAAAAATCTCTAATATAGCAGAGATGCTTTAATCAGCAACGGGCTTAGATAACGCCAGAAGATAACAACGTGCAAACCTCTTATGCAAATATAAAAAGCCCGTGAGGGAGTCTGACCTGATATAGATGTAAATCTTCGCTCTCCGCTACATCGCTCTTTGCTGGTTCTGGATGGTGCAGCTGTATATCCAGGTGACCACAGCGCTCCCGGTCTTTTCCAACAGCTTGTCTCCGAATTCCTCCAGGCGATGTCTAAGGATGTACCCGGGTCCCACAGGTCCACTTCACCTTCTCAGGGAGTCTTATTGTACTCGTGCATCAGACACCGGGACTGTTGGGAGACCTTATCTAGTCGCTGCAGACCACGGCCGTTCAGGACGGCACCTTTCCTGGTTTACTTCGACACCCAACCTGACATAAATGTGAATCTTCGTTCTCCGTTACAGCACTCTTTGCCGGCTCTGGATGGTGCGGCTGTAAATACAGGTGACCGCGGCGCTCCCGGGTTTTCAAACAGCTTGTCTCCGGATTCCCCCGGGCGATATCTAAGAATATACCCTGGTACGACCGGTCCACTTCACCTTCTCAGGGAGTCTTGTTGTACTTGTGCACCATACACCGGGACTTTTGGGAGACCTTATCCAGCCGCTGCAGACCTCAGCCGTTCAGAAGAGCTCCTTTCCTCACTTACTTCAACACCGGTCGGTAACTCCCTCTTAGTAATAGTAGCTTGTAGGGAAAGTTTAAGATTTGTACTGCGGTTCAGTCGTAGCCATGACGGCTAGAGTAGACTTCGAACTCTCGAGCAGGTTGAAACCCTGCAGAGTGCCACGCTCAGAAACCTCGGCGAGCTTTTCCCAGGTAAGTGGCAGAGAGCGGGGAGCTGATAGTAGGGCGTCCTCTCACAACACCTGCATGCAGGTACACTGCAAAACTCCTCCCCCAACGGAAGTCCACTCAAAGATAAATTACTTAGCATTAATAATTATTTTTAAACCACACAAGGCCATGGATCTAACTTCAAATACAAATTGTGCCCTTTTAAAATGACTAATTGCAATGAAACTGTAGCAATAATTAATGTTTTTGCTTTAAAATATCAAATTATATACTTAACAATTTCTTATACTTTACCAGGTCACCAGTTTGAGAATTCAGTTAATATCCAAATATGTCTATCGTCATATGTTTAGAGGAATTATGCACATTTGTAAGAGAATTAATCTTGATAGTCTCTTATCTACAAAGAGTGTCCCAATGTATTTGTCTTACAGAAAATTGTGTTCGCACACTGATCCTTCTATAAGCAAAGGTGGCAGCAAGCAGGATTGCAAAAGTAGTTACCAACCAAAAATATTTCCACCAAGATCCTTCTCTCTCTGTGCAGGGAGTTTTTGTCTGAGACAAGACTCCTCCTCATTTCTTAATCATTCGATAGATTTGAAGACGCTCTTTTCTCTGATTGGTTACTGGGAAATTTCATTTTCATGCCTTTTGGCTGTAATACTGGATTTAGGCCATCGGGGGCAGCAGACAGAGACAGACAGTTTCATTCAAATATTGCTGCATTTCAATTATCCAATCTATAAAATGTATATCAAATACACTATTTTCTTTATATTAATAAACCTGTCTGGTCATATTTTTAATATACATGGATCATATTTTGTCATTTTTCCTGATTATTTTAATATGAAACATCAGTATTATTTCTATTATATTATTATTATCTTAAAATCCATTTAAAGTTGCATTTGATTATTTTCTTATATTCATATAAAAACACAGCATATTTCACATTCAGTACACCTCTTTCTGAGTGCGTAAAACGTATGAAACAATTTATGGGACAACCACACGTGTATTTGTTAGGTGCCTGAAAAATAAAAAGAATAGGTTATTTATATTTTTCATTTAGCAGACATTCACATGTCATATTATACGAACAGACAATTTCATATCAATTTATTCGTATCTATTATTTAATAGTCTGAGGTATATATATAATGTTTGAAAACTATATATATGATTTCCAAACTTCAAATCCTTAAGACTTCTATGATTTTTTTTTAAAATACATAGGTTAAGACTAACACACTTTCTAAAAAACAGCGCTAACAGTACCCTGAATAAATTTTATTAAAAACAAATATCAATTGTCACTATCTTTATTAAAAAGTTCAATACAGAATCTTTATTGAACGATAGCCTTTTACTGCAAATGCTTGATCACAATTAATGAGATAGATACCCCCACATAAAAATTATGTATGTATATTGTTGGGTTTTGTAATATAAGTCTGTGTTACCTTAATGTCTCAGGGAGTATGGTAGAAAATTCTTTTCGATCTGCGGAAACTTCTTTTTTGTTCCTCTTCGTTCTCCTCTCCTCTGTGGTCTTGTAAGTGTGGCGCTGCTGCTCGATTCACTGAACACTAAGGAGTGTATCAGACTGGAAAAGAACTGCAAACACAAAAGAAGAGAGAGCGCAGCCACGACTCACGGTAAAAGTTTTAATATATCTTTACTTCGCAAACAAACATATTGCACTTACAAACGTTTCAATAAAAACAGGCGTCTCTTGGTTTACTTTAATCGTCCGTTACTGTGGTATGGTTGATCTGTCCTTTTTCGCTATATGCGTTCACTCTTTGGCGTCCCTCGAGTTACGCTCCTTCCAATTGCTCTTTTATTTGTAGCGGTGCTTTTTTCTGACTAACTTTTCTGTGCCGTCTACGCGTTTCTTCCGTCTTCTGCGGACTTTCTCAAGACTCTTTGGCAGTGTATGAAATGTTCGCGGGGATCCACGATTTAAAAGTCCGTTACTCCTCCCCTCTCCAATGACGTGGCCCAATTGGCTCTTTAGAAATTTCTACGCCCACTTGCACAGTTCATCGGGCAATTGTGTGAGAGAAAGGTAACAATGTTATTAACTACCTATTTCGTACATGTCATCTCCTTACATTTACCTCACGCATATATCGCGCTACAGTGTACCTTTTACATATAAGTTAAAACTAAACCATAAAACATATCAAGATAAATGGCATACGTATGAAACACTTCTACAACCTAATGTTCTACATTCGTGTCTACATTAACCTATTTAAAACTATTTTAAACTATTAAAAACAGCAGCATGAAATTCCCTAATAATTTACCTATGTACCTATGTACCTATACTCGATATTTGAATATTTAAAATCTAATGTGTATACCCTAGCTCTCATATCGGTTCTACTAATGTGCAGCTTCTATTCTTGAAAAGGATACTTGATCTATCTTATAACATAAAGGCTTGAAGATCCAAGTCAATATTTAACCCCTTTGGAGCCAGACTTTCTAATATGTGAATCCATTTCGTTTCCTTCTTTCTTAATATAGTTAATCTTTGATGTGGATTCGAATCTATGGGAACTATTTCCAAAATGCTAATCTTTAGACTGGTGGGATCTTGTCTGTGGTGGGTTCTAAAGTGTTCAGATACACTGTGGGTTTTTAACCCCATCTCAATGTTGTTAATGTGTTCGTAACACCTCCTTTTTATTTTTCTCTTTGTTCTCCCTACATAGATCACCCCACATTTACAGGTGAGACCATAAACTACATATGTAGATTGACAGGAACCTCGTGAGGTAATTGGTATAGTTTTGGTATGGTTCCAATTATCTATGGAATCTCTATTCCAGATAATGGGGCACATGCAACAATTCTTTCTACCACACCTATATGTCCCAGGTTTTTGTACAACCCACTGATTTAGGGTGCCAGAGTTCCTTATATTGCCCCCTATCGGGCCTTTTAGTTTTGATGGTGCTAGAATGTTTTTCAAATTTCTGTTCTTTTTGAAGACTACATTGGGTTTATCCTCTATAGCTTCTTTCAACCAAGGATCTGCCTTTAATATTCCCCAATGTTTCTGTAGTGTCTTTCTAATAAATCCTGCACCCTCGTTATATGTCGTGATGAATCTTACTTTCTTATTCAGGTCATTTTGATCTGGTTCTTTCTCCCTTTTGGGGAATAATAATTCCTCCCTTGTGCACTTCTCGTTGTGTTTCCTAGCTGCTCTAATGCTATCTCTTCCGTAATCTTTTTCAATAAATTTCTTTTCTAAGATATCTGCTTCATGGTTATAATCCTCTAATTCAGTGCAGTTCCTGCGGATTCTGCGGAACTGTCCATTTGGGATGTTCTGCTTCCAGGAATTCTTATGCCCACTATTGGCATTTAGAAAGCCATTACTATCCATTGGCTTTCTATAATTCCTGACTTTAATAGATTTTGACACTTGATCAACAAAAAATTCAACATCTAGGAACTCAATTTTTTCTTTCGACATTTTACTTGTAAACATTAGGTTGTATTGATTGTTGTTCATGTGTTTCACAAAATCTTGTGCAATTAGACTTTCTCCTCGCCAAATAATAATTATATCGTCGATATATCTCAGATATTGAATTATATTGTCTGTTAAAATCTTAACTCTCAGGCTTTCAACTTCCTAGGCCTAGATAATCTCCCAGATTTTTCTTTCATATTTAATATGTGTCTGAATATACATGTTAATTTGAGTATCTTAAACTTATGAAAATTAGGCATAATTTCTTTATCTGAGATTTAGTTTCCCATGTGCTGTAGGTAACTTGAGTTCAGATGCCTTATGTGTATTTAGATCTCAGCAGGGACAATTTATCACCTATATGCTAAGGGCTATTTCCTGGGCCCTAGTGTTTGCTTATCTGACGTATTCAGACTTTTTTGGCTCCCTCTGTATTGAGCAGTGAGGGTGTCTGTAAATCTATTATCCATTTTGGGCAGGAAACTCCATATATGGACCTACACATCTGAGGGTTTCACAATGCTAATATTTACTTTGAAGTGGCCCACTGATCTAAGAAATGACTGCCTGAACTAATTAGACCAAATGTTTGTTCTTTTTGATATAACTATGCAAACAATTTCTTGGATTAATGAGAGAGGGGTTGGTCTGTTACAGTGACATCTGGAGTTTTACAAATAAAATTAATTATTTGGTGTACACAACCATATATATATTAAATGACATAGATATATATTATTTAATAACATTCACAGATATCCTGACACACATATATATATATATATATATATATATATAATGTCCCTTTAAATGTATTCTGTATCTTCTCATGTCTTCTGTATCTCCTCATGTCCTGTTCTACTAGTTTAACTATTGTGTGGACAGACCTGAGGGACATGATATGTACTCCAATTTTATATCATATTGTATATATATTTCTCACAGTCCCCAGCTCTTCCTGCTAGATACAGGAAATATATAAAATATTATACAGTCATTGCTATGTTCATCGATTGGGATTATTGTTTGTCTTTGACTATTTCTCCGCCGCCTCAGTGTTGTGATATACCTGCTATCCATATAGATTATGTTACAGTTAATAAATACAGTGCTAGAGTGAAATTTTCTACAACCTTTAACACGTAATGCAGTTTTTCTGACCAAATAATCATGATTGTATTAAAGATGAAGTAGTAAACATTTACTTTCTTTACTATTTACTCCACCTGTAAAAGGGTTAACAATGAAACTGTTGTGACAGAAATCAAGACAGTGATAGGGAGTCAAGTGGTCAAGCACTTACTTACTCTTTGTCTTGAAGTAATTAAAACAGTTTAAAATTAACTAAAAATCTAAAGAAAAAAACATGATTGGATTTAAAGTTGTGGGTGATAATGAGAACAAAATAATTTCTATCCAAATTATTATTTCATGAATATTCCAGTTAATTAGATACAATTTGTACGAAAAGAAAAGAACATAAAAATAGTAACAAAATATAACAATGTAGTCATTTGTGTTCTTAGGTAAATGGCATTTACAATCACATGAGGAAAGTGTATCGGTTGGGAAATCTGTGTTTCCTTTTGTTTTAATAATTTTCCCAATAATAAATTAAATAAGTAAAAAACTATTCTTACCCATCAGTCATGGGTACCAGTAACTTACAGTTTATCATTGGAAAAATATTACTTTATGATTTGAGGGGGAAAAAAAAAGTATGAAATATTTCTGAAAAACCTTTTTATCTGGAATGCAGCCTACTAAATATGTTTTATTATTTCTTTGTGATCACAATGGCACATATTTTACATTACATAATATTTGTGATACAATAAAGTTTATCGTTAAAGGGCACTAAACTACTTTTTTTTTCTTTTCTTTTTTTTTTATCCTCCACTACTAATACCTTAATGGTCTGTCCCAGTGTGGTCTGTTCCCAAACACTGCCACTACACTGGCTCCACATATACTCCAGAGCACATTTTAAAGGTTTAATCCTAACCTATAAATGACCTAACAGCCTCACTCCCAACTATATTTCCTCTCTAATCTCCAAATACTCTCTGACCCTTCCTCTACGATCAACCTCTGACCTACATCTCTTAACTCCTATTATCTCTACATCCCACTCCCGCCTACAAGACTTCCCATGTGCTGCTCCTGTCCTCTGGAAATCTCTACCCAACTCCATTAGACTGTCTCCAATATTGTATAGCTTCAGACGCTCCTTGAAATCACACTTATTCAGGGAGGTTTACCATCTCTCCTCTGTTTTTCATCCTAAACAAAATAATCCTTGTATTGCCTTAACTCACTGCTGCAACTAAAATCCCTGTGACAAGCTACCCCAAACCTTATGTCTCTTCACCCTCAACCTGTAGACTGTAAGCTCTCCGGAGCAGGGCCCTCTTTCTCCAGTACTAGATCTGTATAGTCTGTAATGTTTTAATATTGTATCACAAACCCTTGTCCATGTATACCCTATCTCTGTACCCAGCGCTACGGAATTCTGCCGCATTATACAAAAAAATTAATAATTATACTCCCTTCACCCTTTATCTAAATCCTTTAGCTGTTTTTTTTTTCTATGACAAATTAGTACAGCACATCAGAAGCCATACTTAATGTAGAACAACAGAGCAAACTCATACTCTTCTGTGTCTAATGTACGCACGTCTACTACGTGCAAATTCAGCTCCTCTAGCTCTGCATGTGTTAGGCAGGTTTAAGCCATAGGGACAGATATGTATTACAGGGAAAATTCATATAAACTTAAAAATAAAAAGAATTGTGCTAAAGTGAAACAACTTATTGGCCAACTAAATACAGTAGATTTGCATGACTAACAAATGCATGATAAAACGACAATGCAATAGCACTTAGTTTGAACTTCAAATGAGTAGTAGATTTTTTGTGACTAATTTCAGTTATATCTATTTTCACTCCCCCAGTATCATGTGACAGCCATCAGCCAATCACAAATGCACATACGTATGTTCTGTGAATTCTTGCACAGCTCAGTAGGAGCTGGTGAATCAGAAAGTATAAATATAAAAAGACTGTGCACATTTTGTTAATGGAATTGGAAAATTGTTTAAAATTGCTGCTCTATCTGATTCATGAAAGTTTAATTTTGACTTGAATGTCCCTTTAATCAGTCATAGTGGGTTTTTTTTTGTTCATGTCAGTTTAGTTTTAATTGAGCCTTCACTTTGGAAATACAGTCAGACTGTTTTTATCTATTGTAAAAATCTGTATTTCTTTCCTAAGATATGGTGAGTCCACGGAATCTTCAATTACTAGTGGGAATATCACTCCTGGCCAGCAGGAGGAGGCAAAGAGCACCACAGCAAAGCTGCTATATATGTCACTTCCCTTACCCATAACCTCCAGTCATTCTCTTTGCCTGCGGTGCAAGGAGGAGGTGAAGTTTTGGTGTCTGATCTACAATCAAGATTTTTTTATTTTAAAGCAGAGTAGGTTTGCTCTGATCTTTCTAAAGGGTCTAGCCTTAGCCCATGTCAGTCTCTTCAGTAGGGCAATGGTGGCTTTTAAGCAATTGGGAACTTGTGGGGTACAATCTTCACTGCGTTTTCTCAAAACATTTTGCTGCCCTATTTAGATAGCCTGAATAAGTTTATTCAGTCTTTCTGTATTTCCACAGGTCCATGTGAGGGATATTATCCTCTCAAACCAGGTGAGCTGTCCTGCTGCCGGACAGATAAATATTGAGGTAATTGCCCGTTTTATTTTTCTATGTATTCCCACTAGTATTTGATGATTCTGTGGACTCACCATATCTTAGGAAAGAAATACAGATTGCATCAAAAATAAAGCAGTTTTGTTTTAAAATTTAAAGAAACAGTAAAAAAATGTTTTATTTATTTAAATTGTTCATAATTTAATTATTTATTTTTATTCTGTTATGATGGACCAAGACTCTGTTACAGATTACAGATGTCCTTTATGTTTAAATGCTAATATTGAACCACCAATTAATTTTTGTTCCTCATGTGTTGAGAGAACATTAAATCTTAAGGATAGATTTTTTGAGCCTATATTGTCTAAGACTTATGGTGTCCAGGAGTCTTCTGACAATGTGCAAGATATGCCGCAATTTTCTCCTCAGGTGTCCCAACATTTTTAGTACCCATTAATTCAGTGCCCTGCACTTCCTCTCAAGCTCTGCCTGGGGTCTCCTTGCAAGACATTGCTTCCTTCATGTTTTCTGCAGTTTCTAATGCGTTGTCTGCTTTTCCCATGCTACAGGAAAAGCACAAGAGGAAGTCTAAAGAATCAGTGTGTAAGGTATCTGACTCGGTCATGGCTATTCCGAATGTTTCCTCTCATAGATCTGATGAGGAGGATTCTTCGGTCGCATCTGAGGGTGAGATCTCAGATTCTGACAGTGTAATTCCTTCCTCTGATGCTGAAGTTGTATCCTTCAGGTTTAAGCTAGAACACCTCCGTTTACTGCTCAAGGAGGTTTTGGCTACTCTGGACGACTCTGACTTTACTGTTATTGTCATCCCTAAAAAGTCTAGTAAACTTAGCAAGTATTATGATGTACCTTCCATGCTGGAATATTTTACCCGTACCAGATCAGGCTTCAGAAATTATTGTTAGGGAATGGGAGAAGCCGGGTATTCCTTTTTCTCCTTCTCCTATCTGTAAGAAGATGTTTCCCATTGATGACTCTATCAAAGAGTCTTGGTAAACGGTCCCCAAGGTGGAAGGGGCAATTTCCACTTTAGCTAAGAGAACTACTATTCCCATAGAGGATAGATGTTCTTTTAAGGACCCTATGGATAAGAAACTGGAGAGTTTTCTTAAGAAAATGTATGTTCACCAGGGTTTACAATGGCAACCTGCAGTGTGTATTGCTACCATTTCTAGCGCGGCAGCATACTGGTTTGATGTGTTGTCTGATTCCATTCAAACAGACACTCCCCTTGAAGAGATCCAGGACAGGATCAGGACTCTTAAATTGGCCTATTCTTTCATTTATGATGCTTCCCTTCAAGTTATCAAATTGGGAGCAAAGATTTCTAGTTTTGCCATTCTGGCTCGAAGAGCTTTATTGCTGAAATCTTGGTCAGCGTACCTTCATGTTCCCATCCACAGGGATCATCACAAGTTTCTGAGATTTATTTTTCTCCACAAACACTTCCAATTTGTGTCTCTTCCTTTAGGTCTTGCTACAGCTCCAAAAGGTTCTGAGATCTCTGTTGGCAGTGCTCCAGTTACAGGGTATTGCAGTGGCGCCTTATCTGGACGACATTCTGGTTCAGGCCCAGTCTTTTCATCTAGCAAACTCCCACACTGAGATGCTCTTATCATTCCTGCACTCTCATGGTTGGAAGGTGAATCTGGAAAAGAGTTCCTTAATTCCATCTACAAGGTTAGTCTTCTTGGGAACCATAAGAAATTCCATATTGATGAAGATATTTCTGACAGAGGTCAGAGAATTGAAAATTTTCAATGCTTGTCTGGCACTTCAATCCTCTCTTCAGCCATCAGTGGCTCAATGTATTTAGGTAATCGGTCTGATGGTAGCCGCTATGGACATCATCCTGTTTGCTCGTTTCCACCTCAGGCCTCTGCAGTTATGCATGCTCAGACAGTGGAACGGGGATTATTCGGATCTATCTCCACGTATTCATCTGGGTAAGATAACAAGAGTTTCTCTTCCTTGGTGGTTGTCTCAGGATCATCTCTCCCAGGGAATCTGTTTTTAGCAGACCCTCCTGGGTGATTGTGACAACGGACGCCAGCCTACCAGATTGGGGAGCAGTCTGGGGCCTTCTAAGGGCCATGTCAGAGGTGTCCAAGATTATTCAGTGGGTAGAGACCCACAACTGCTGTCTATCTGCGATCCACATTCCATGAGTGGACAATTGGGAAGCGGATTTTCTGAGCAGACAGACCTTTCACCTGGGGGAATGGAAACTTCATCCGGAAGTGTTTTTCCAGCTTGATTCCCAAATTGGGACAGACGGATCTAGATCTCATGGCATCTCGTCAGAATGCCAAACTCCTGCAGTACGTGTCAAGTTCCAGGGATCCTCAAGCGGTACCGATAGACACTTTTGCGGTTCCTTGGTATTGCAATCTAGCATACATTTTTCCTTCATTCGTTATTCTTCCTCGGGTCATTGCTCGAATCAAACAAGAGAGAGCATTGGTGATTCACATTGCTCCGGCGTGGCCTTGCAGGATCTGGTATGCAGACCTGGTGGAGATGTCATCTCGTCCACCTTGGAGACTTCCATTGATAAAGGACCTTCTACTTCAGGGGCCCTTCCTTCATCCAAATCTAGTTTCTCTGAAGCTGACTGCTTGGAGATTGAATGCTTGATTTTATGTAAGCGTGGATTTTCAGAGTCGGAGTTTTGTCTTTTCTCCAAGAGGGCTTGGAGAAGGGTTTAACGGCAAGCTCCCTAAAGGGTCAAATATCTGCCTTGTCTATTTTGCTACATAAACATCTGGCGGATGTACTAGATGTGCAATCGTTCTGTCAGGCCTTTGTCAGAATCAGGCCTGTGTTTAAACCGGTTACTCCTCCTTGGAGTCTTTATCTAGTTCTTAAAATTCTTCAACAGGCTTCGTTTGAGCCTGTGCATTCCTTAGTTATTAAATTATTATCTCGAAAGGTTTTGTTCTGGTTGCTATTTCATTTGCTTGTAGAGTTTCAGAGCTCTCGGCATTACAGTATGAGTCTCATTACCTTATTTTTCATTTGGATAAGGTAGATTTGCGTACTAAGTTAGGGTTTCTCCCTAAAGTGGTTTCAGATCGGAACATTAAAGGGACAGTCTAGTCAAAATTAAACTTTCATTATTCAGATAGTACATGTAATTTTAATCAACTTTCCAATTTACTCTTATCATTAAATTTGCTTTTTTTCTCTTGTTATTCTTAGTTTAAACTAAACCTAGGTAGGCTCATATGCTAATTTCTAAGCCCTTGAGGGCTGCCTCTTATCACATGCTTTTTAAATTGCATTTCAACACAAAGAGACTGAAAGTACACATGGGCCATATAGAGAACACCTTGTTAAGGCACAGAAAGTTATTTAAAATTTAGCACAAAATAAATAATGCTAAATGCACAGTCATGTGATCATGGGGCTGTCATAAGATGCTTAGATACAAGGTAATCACAGAGGTAAAAAGTGTATTAATATAACAGTGTTGGACTGGGGAATGGGTAATAAAGGGATTATCTATCTTTAAGAACAATAACAATTCTATTGTAGACTGTCCCTTTAATCAGGAGATTGTTGTTCCTTCCTTGTGTCCTAACCCTTCTTCTCAGGAGGAACGTTTGCTGCACAATCTGGACGTGGTGAGTGCATTGAAATTCTATTTACAGGCGACTAAGGTTTTTCGTCAGTCTTCTGCTCTGTTTATGCTTTTCTTTGGAAAACGTAAGGGGCAGAAAGCTACGGCTACTTCTCTTTCTTGTGGCTGAAGAGTATCATTCGCTTGGCCTATGAGACTGCTGGACAGCAGCCTCCTGAGAGAGTTACGGCTCATTCTACGAGGGCTGTTTTCTCTTCCTGGGCATTCAAAAATTAAGCTTCTGTGGAGCAGATTTGCAAGGTTGCAACTTGGTCCTCTCTGCACACTTTTTCTAAATTCTATAAATTTGATACTTTTGCTTCGGCTGAGGCTTCTTTTGGGAGAAAGGTTCTTCAAACAGTGGTGCCTTCGGTTTAGGTTCCCTGTCTTGTCCCTCCCGTATCATCTGCGTCCTCTAGCTTGGGTATTGATTCCCAATAGTAATTAGATGATCCGTGGACTCATCGTGTCATTAGAAAGAAAACAACATTTATGCATAACTGATAAATTTATTTATTTCTTGACACGAGTCCACGGCCCGCCCTGTTTTTAAGACAGGCTTTTGTCATGCTATAAACCTCAGACACCTCTGCACCTTATTGCTTCCTTTCTCTCCTTTGCTTCAGTCGAATGACTGGGGTTGGAGGGAAGGGAGGTGGTATTTAACAGCTTTGCTGGGTACTCTTTGCCGCCTCCTCCTGGGCAGGAGTGATATTCCCAATAGTAATTAGATGATCCGTGGACTCATCGTGTCAAGAAAGAATACATTTATCAGGTAAGCATAAATTTTGTTTTTCTGTGTTTCTTTGGGATAATCTATATCCTTGTCTTGTCTTCAATTTAAAAGGTTTTTTTTGTTTTTTACTTTTCCCAACACCAACTTTTTTTTTTAATAATCCAGTTGACCCTTATTTTTTGCAACATTGAATAAGATATTATGATTACTAATAATATTTATGTGAGAAGTATCCCCAATAGAAACTATTAGAAAATTATGTTAATTGTACAAAAAAAAAATGAATGAGAAAACAGAAAGCTTGAGTCTGCAATATAGAAATACCCCACAAGATGGCAGTAAATGATATCTAAATACATAAAGCTACTTTTTGTAACACAATAATTAAGAGGAAGGAAAGAAATTCAAGTTTAATGATATGTAGAGCTAAATTATCTAATACAGATAGTATAGTTCCTCTTTTTTTCAATCACAAAGCCCATAAAGTGGCGCTTGAACAAGAATAAAATATATAGCAAGCATGCAGAGAAAAGTGCTTTGAACAAAAACAGACCCATGAACACAAGGACCATCAATATTTGTTTATTTTAGAGAAGGAGCCACTACTAAAAAAACACAAATACAATGTACATATGGTATTAAATGACAATTTTACATACCAGATTTTACATTTTTTTAGCCAGATTTTAAGTGAAAATGAAAAAGGATGCAAATTTCTGGTTTCAGTTTTCTTTTTATGGAAATTAGAAATCTAATCTTCACTCCCCCAATATGCTGCATGCAAGTAAACTAAGAAAAGTACTGCACTATGAGACCCAGGAGAATTTTCAGATACGCTTTTGGGGATAGCACAGCATTTAGATTTAGAGATACCTGAATCCAAGAAGTTTCTGGTTTTTAATTTCTAAGTGGAATTTTAAGTTTCCGTCTAATTTCCCTAGTTAATTTCAAATAATGTATGTCCTTGAATACTGACGGCCAAATGGTTGCATCAACTCTTTATATAAGCCACGTATACAAACAACTCTGCTTACAAGTCTTTTTGGAAGTTTTCATATATTATGTATGAGCTCTATCACATAACTATAAATAAGGAAAATATTAATTTTCTGGAGTGTGTTTTCAACCCGTGACGTTCAGCATAGCAATGATGTACTCTAGCTGCCAGTATTCTCAAGAATTTACATTTCATAGTAATAAAACATACAGAAGCGAACTATTAGACCATCTGTTAAGTATGATAGGAATTAAAGGCCCATAGCAAGTGCATACAATTAGAAAAAACACATGGGTTAAATGTGTTTACAAGTAAGTTTTTCTTTAATGGTTTTTAATGCACGTATATTTGTCAAACTGAGTTGTGTATTAATTTCTTTGTAAGTTAAAGGGACACTCAATCAAAATTAAACTTTCATTATTCAGATAGAGCATGCCATTTTAAACAACTTTCCAATTTATTTCCATTAACTAAATGTGCACAGTCTTTTCATATTTTAACTTTTTGAGTCACCAGCTCCTACTGAGCATGTGCAAGAATAAGTGTGTATGCATTTGTAAATGGCTGATGGCTGTCACATGGTACGTGTATGCATTTATGATTGGCTGATGGCTGTCACATGGCATAGGGGGAGTGGAAAAAGACATAACTTAAAATTGTCAGAAAAAAAATCAACTACTCATTTGAAGTTCAGACTAAGTGCTATTGCATAGTCTTGTTATCTTGCATTTGTTGATTATGCAAATCTACTGTGTTGACTGGTCCTTTAAGGACACTTCAGTCTGATACAAACTGTAATCAAGCCCATAGAGGGACTTTTGACTTTGTAATAAGACACGTATATGACATTTTTTGATAACAATTGCGGGTCCAAAGGCCCTTGAGATTTGTTCCTATTATTTAGTAACTGTTATGGAGGCCTGAACAAAATTGTAGCCACTAATATGTCTGAGAGGTAAAACATCCCATACAGTCTAATAAGTAGATGTAGTGGATCTCTTCCTCACGTTAAGTAACATTTCAATTACTTTATCAGAGAGATTCTGTTTATTTAGATGTTGCCAGTGACTTTCTAGGCCCTCGTATGTAACTTGTACATGTCTGTATATACTAGAGGACCCTGGCACAACAGATTTCTGTTAAAAGGAAGAATCAAAAGTTTCATTAACAGAGGGGACCATGGTTATCTTTTCTCTTGTAAGGTGTATCCAGTCCACGGATTCATACTTTACTTGTGGGATATTCTCCTTCCTAACCGGAAGTGGCAAAGAGAGCACATAGCAGATCTGTCCATATAGCTCCCCCTCTAGCTCCACCCCCCCAGTCATTCTCTTTGCCGGCTCTAAGCAATAGGGTCTCTCTCGGAAGGGTAAAGTGAATGTGGTGTTAGATTTGTAGTTTTTGTTCTACAAGCAAAAGTTTGTTATTTTTAAATGGTACCGGTTTGTACTATTTACTCTCCAGCAGAAAAGGGATGAAGATTTCTGCAGAGAGGACAATGATTTTAGCATGTTGTAACTAAAATCCACTGCTGTTCCCACACAGGACTAAGGAGTACAAGAAAACTTCAGTTGGGGGGAACGGTTTGCAGATTAAGCGGCAATAAGGTATGTTCAGTCATTTATTTCTAGACAAGACTGTGATAATGCTAGAAAAGGACTGATAAGATCCCCATGAGGGAAGGGTAAGCTTTATTCAGAGACTAAGTATGGAATTGCAAGCTTACATTACAGGGCTAATTTATGCTGGTTGACACTTTTTTATGGGTTGACACTTTTTTATGGCAAACGGTTTTTACTTATAAACATCGTTTTTGAGACACTTAGAAGGTCCTTTTGGGTTTCTTTCAGGGGTTGTTACCCACATGGCTAATATTATAACTCCTAGGAGTGTTTCTTTAGGCCTCACAGCACCGGAGTAAGGTGGGAGGGGCCTAATTTTGCGCCTCAGATGCGCAGTTAGATGGACTAGATCTTCAGTCTGTGTTCACATGGTGGCTCCTGCTACAACTTGAGGACCCATAAGAAGCTTTTTCCCCATAAATCCGACTCCTAAGGGAAGGTAGGGCCACAGCAGAGCTGTGGCAAGGTGCTAAATTTGTTTTAACCGGTCTGTTAGCTTACTATTGATCCGGTTTGGGCATTAAGGGGTTAATCATTTTTTTTGCTAGCTGTGCAATCTTACCAATGCTTTAGGTACATACTGTGAAAATTTCAGAAAGTTTGGTGCATTTTTCACTGTTTTGGAAAATTGTGTGCCTTTTTTATTTCTTAAAGGCACAGTAACGTTTTTTTGCAAAGTGTGTTTTTGCTTGATTAATGTGATTTCTAAGCCTGTTTGTCTTACTATTAGTCTGTTAAACATGTCTCTCACCAAGGAAAATCCTTGTTCAATGTGTTTAGAAGCCATGGTGGAACCCCCTCTCAAAATGTGCCCCACGTGTACTGATATGTCTATACATTTTAAAGACCATATTGTTGCACTTAAAAATGTGGCCCAAGATGATTCTCAGACAGAAGGTAATGAGGTTAGCCCGTTGACCTCTCCCCAAGTGTCACAACCAGTTACGCCCGCTCAAGCGACGCCTAGCACCTCTAGCGCGTCTAACTCTTTTACCTTACAAGATTTGGCGGCAGTTATTGATAATACCCTCTCAGTATTTTTATCTAAGCTGCCCGTGTTACCTGCAAAGCGTGATAGCTCTGTTTTAAGAACAGATTATGAGCATTCTGACGCTTTAGTAGCCGTATCCGATATACACTCACAGCGCTCTGAAATGGGGGCGAGGGATGTGCTGTCTGAGGGAGAAGTTTCCGATTCGGGAAAGGTTGCTCCTCAGACAGACTCAGATACGTTGGCCTTTAAATTTAAACTAGAACACTTCCGCTTATTACTCAGGGAGGTATTAGTTACTCTGGATGACTGTGACCCTTTGGTGGTCCCAGAGAAATTGTGTAAAATGGACAAGTACCTAGAAGTTCCTGTTTACACTGATGTGTTCCCGGTCCCTAAGAGGATTGCGGATATAGTAACTAGGGAGTGGGATAGACCAGGTATTCCGTTTGTCCCCCCTCCTGTTTTTAAGAAAATGTTCCCCATATCTGACACCACGCGGGACTCGTGGCAGACGGTCCCTAAGGTGGAGGGGGCTGTTTCTTCACTTGCTAAACGCACAACCATACCAATTGAGGACAGTTGTGCTTTTAAAGACCCTATGGATTAGAGGGTTTACTTAAGAAAATTTTTGTTCATCAAGGTTTTCTTCTCCAACCTATAGCGTGCATTGTTCCTGTAACTACTGCAGCTGCTTTCTGGTTTGAGGCGCTGGAAGATGCGCTCCAGATGGAGACCTCATATGAGGATATTATGGACAGAATTAAGGCTCTTAAGCTGGCTAATTCTTTTATCACAGATGTCACTTTCCAACTAGCTAAGTTAGCGGCAAAGAATTCAGGTTTTGCCATTCTGGCGCGCAGGGCGCTATGGCTCAAGTCTTGGTCGGCCGATGTGTCGTCAAAATCCAAACTGCTGAACATACCTTTCAAAGGAAAGACCCTTTTCGGGCCTGAATTGAAAGAGATTATCTCAGAAATCACTGGGGGAAAAGGCCATGCTCTCCCTCAGGACAAATCCTTTAAGACAAAGAACAAACAAAATAATTTTCGTTCCTTTCGAAATTTCAGGAGCGGTCTCTCTTCATCCTCCCCTGCTGCAAAGCAAGAGGGTAACACTTCACAACCCAGGGCAGCCTGGAAACCTTACCAGGGCTGGAACAAGGGTAAACAGGCCAAGAAGCCTGCAGCTGCCCCCAAGACAGCATGAAGGGGTAGCCCCCAATCCGGGACCGGATCTAGTAGGGGGCAGACTCTCTCTCTTCGCTCAGGCCTGGGCAAGAGACGTACACGATCCCTGGGCCTTAGAGATTGTATGCCAAGGATATCTTCTAGAATTCAAGGACTCCCCTCCAAGGGGAAGGTTCCATATTTCTCGTCTGTCTACAGACACGACAAAGAAAGAGGCGTTCTTACGCTGTGTAGAAGACCTACATACAATGGGAGTGATCCACCCAGTTCCAATTGCGGAACAAGGGCTGGGGTTTTACTCAAACCTGTTTGTGGTTCCCAAAAAAGAAGGAACTTTCAGACCAATCCTGGATCTCAAAATTCTAAACAAATTCCTCAGAGCCCATCATTCAAGATGGAGACCATTCGGACAATCTTACCAATGATCCAGGAGGGTCAATATATGACTACCGTGGATCTAAAGGATGCGTATTTACACATTCCTATCCACAAAGATCATCACCAGTTTCTCAGGTTCGCTTTTCTGGACACGCATTATCAGTTTGTGGCTCTCCCTCGGGTTAGCCACTGCTCCCAGAATTTTCACAAAGGTGCTAGGGTCCCTCCTGGCGGTGCTAAGGCCGCGGGGCATAGCAGTGGCGCCTTATCTAGACGACATCTTAATTCAGGCGTCAACTTTCCAAAGAGCCAAGTCTCACACGGAAATTGTAGTGGCCTTTCTGAGGTCTCACGGGTGGAAGGTGAACATCAAGAAGAGTTCTCTCTCCCCCCTCACAAGAGTTCCCTTCCTAGGAACACTAATAGAGTCGGTAGAAATTAAAATATTTCTGACGGAGGTCAGAAAGTTAAAAATCTTAACTACTTGCCGAGCTCTTCATTCCATTCCTCGGCCATCTGTAGCTCAGTGCATGGAGACAATTGGATTAATGGTATCGGCAATGGACATAGTCCCTTTTGCACGGATACACCTCAGACCACTGCAACTATGCATGCTCAAACAGTGGAATGGGGATTATGCAGATTTGTCTCCTCAAATACAGTTGGACCAAGGGACCAGAGATTCTCTTCTCTGGTGGTTGTCTCAGGATCACCTGGCTCAGGGAATGTGTTTCCGCAGACCAGAGTGGATCATCGTAACGACCGACGCCAGTCTGTTGGGCTGGGGTGCTGTCTGGGACTCCCTGAAAGCTCAGGGCTTATGGTCTCGGGAAGAAGCTCTTCTCCTGATAAACATTCTGGAACTGAGGGCGATATTCAACGCTCTTCAGGCATGTCCTCAGCTAGCTGCGGCCAAATTCATCAGATTTCAGTCGGACAACATCACGACTGTAGCTTACATCAACCATCAAGGGGGAACAAGGAGTCCCCTAGCAATGATGGAAGTAACCAAAATAATCAGGTGGGCGGAGGATCACTCTTGCCACCTCTCAGTAATTCACATCCCAGGAGTAGACAACTGGGAAGCGGATTTTCTAAGTCGTCAGACTTTTCATCCGGGGGAGTGGGAACTCCACCCGGAGGTATTTGCCCAGCTGATTCAGCACTCCAGAATTGGATCTGATGGCGTCCCGTCACAATGCCAAACTTCCTCTTTATGGGTCCAGGTCCCGGGATCCCCAGGCGGCGTTGATAGATGCTCTAGCAGCGCCTTGGTCCTTCAATCTGGCCTATGTGTTTCCACCGTTTCCTCTCCTTCCTCGCCTGGTTGCCAGAATCAAGCAGGAGAGGGCGTCGGTGATTCTAATAGCGCCTGCGTGGCCACGCAGGACCTGGTATGAAGACTTAGTGAACATGTCATCCGTTCCACCATGGACTCTGCCAATGAGGCAGGACCTTCTACTTCAAGGTCCTTTCAAACATCCAAATCTAATTTCTCTGCGTCTGACTGCTTGGAGATTGAACGCCTAATTCTATCTAAGCGTGGTTTCTCTGAGTCGGTTATCGATACCCTGATTCAGGCCAGAAAGCCTGTCACCAGGAAAATCTACCATAAGATTTGGCGAAAATATCTTTGTTGGGTTACTCATGGAGTAAGATTAGGATTCCCAGGATATTGTCCTTTCTCCAAGAAGGATTGGAGAAAGGATTATCAGCTAGTTCCTTAAAAGGACAGATATCTGCTTTGTTTATTCTTTTGCACAAACGTCTGGCAGAGGTACCAGACGTTCAAGCGTTTAGTCAGAATCAAGCCTGTTTATAGACCTGTGGCTCCGCCATGGAGTCTGAATTTAGTTCTTTCAGTTCTTCAAGGTGTTCCGTTTGAACCTTTACATTCCATAGATATTAAACTTTTATCTTGGAAAGTTTTGTTTTTGGTAGCTATCTCTTCTGCTCGAAGAGTTTCAAAGTTATCTGCTTTGCAGTGTGACTCACCTTACTTGGTGTTCCATGCAGATAAGGTAGTTTTGCGTACCAAACCCGGTTTTCTTCCTAAGGTTGTGTCTAATAAGAATATTAATCAGGAAATTGTTGTTCCTTCCCTGTGTCATAATCCATATTCGAACAAGGAACGTCTGTTACACAATCTTGATGTGGTTCGTGCTTTAAAGTTCTATTTACAAGCAACTAAGGATTTCAGACAAACAACTTCATTGTTTGTCATCTATTCTGTTAAAAGGAGAGGTCAGAAGGCGACTGCTACCTCTCTTTCCTTTTGGCTGAAAAGCATCATCCGTCTGGCCTATGAGACTGCTGGCCAGCAACCTCCTGAAACAATTACTGCTCATTCTACCAGAGCAGTGGCTTCCACATGGGCTTTTAAAAATGAGGCTTCTGTTGAACAGATTTGTAAGGCAGCGACTTGGTCTTCGCTGCATACCTTTTCCAAATTTTACAAATTCGATACTTTTGCTTCTTCGGAGGCTATTTTTGGGAGAAAGGTTTTACAAGCAGTGGTGCCTTCCGTTTAAGGTACCTGTCTTGTTCCCTCCCTTCATCCGTGTCCTAAAGCTTTGGTATTGGTATCCCACAAGTAAAGGATGAATCCGTGGACTGGATACACCTTACAAGAGAAAACAGAATTCATGCTTACCTGATAAATTACTTTCTCTTGTGGTGTATCCAGTCCACGGCCCGCCCTGGCTATTAAGTCAGGTAGATTTTTTTGTTTAAACTACAGTCACCATTGCACCCTATGGTTTCTCCTTTTTCTTGCTAACCTCCGGTCGAATGACTGGGGGGTGAAGCTAGAGGGGGAGCTATATGGACAGCTCTGCTGTGTGCTCTCTTTGCCACTTCCTGTTAGGAAGGAGAATATTCCACAAGTAAAGGATGAATCCGTGGACTGGATACACCACAAGAGAAAGTAATTTATCAGGTAAGCATAAATTCTGTTTTCCACCTTTTCTTCGGGAATCGTGAAAAGAACTCACAATATTAAAGGGAGCTGTGGGAAGATATGAGAGGCGGAAAGGCCATTTGAAGCTGAAAGCATCCACTACAGGTGCTTCATGATTGGGTCAATCACGACATAGACCAGAACCTGAGAGTTGACTTGTTTCTGAGGCCATAATATAGATTTCTGGCATTCCCCATTCCTAATTTGTTTTAAAAAAAAAAAACATTCTACTGAGTCTACACCCTCCTGGAATGATCCATATCACTACATCTACTAATTCAGTGTGTTTTTCATCAGTGGAATCAGCATTGGGTAGAAAGATGTTAAAGACCATGCTACCTTAGTTTGAGACATATGTTTTCTTCCCAGCCTTGCCACAAAATTGTCTAGTTTTGGTTCTTACCCATTAGTACTTATATGGTTTTATAACAGAGTGAGAGACAACCCGATTTATACAATATATCAAAGATTGTCAATATGTGCAATACATTTATTCACTATGCGTATATCAGCATAAATTAACATTTAGATACGTGCACTAAGGGACATTTGATACATTGATATATGCAATATATATATATATATATATATATATATATATCAGCAATGTATAACCACAGTGCAGAAGATATGTGTACAAAACAATTTATTTAAAAAAAATACATCTGAACCTGTTGTTGTTTTACTAATTTACGGCTAAATTACAAGTTTTGCGTTATGAGGGGTGCGGTGCTAACTTGCACGTTATTGCCACCGCTCACTTTCCTACACCGCTGGTATTACAGGTTTACAAAAACCCGTCGTTATTAGTCAAGGTGTGAGCATAGAGCAAAATTGAGCTCCATACCGCACTCCAATACCAGCGCTGCTCAAAGCTGCGGTGAGCTGGTTTTACGTGCTCGTGCACGATTTCCCCATAGACATCAATTGGGAGAGCCGGCTGAAAAAAAGTCTAACACCTGCAAAAAAGCAGCGTAAAGCTCAGTAATGCAGCCCCATGGGGAAACAAAATGTATGTTTACACCTAACACCCTAACATGAACCCCGAGTCTAAACACCCCTAATCTTACACTTATTAACTCCTAATCTGCCGCCCCCAACATGGCCGACACCTACATTATACTTATTAACCCCTAATCTGCCGTCCCCGACATCGCAGACACCTACATTATAGTTATTAACCCCTAATCTGCCGCCCCCGACATCGCCGACACCTACATTATACTTATTAACCCCTAATCTGCCGCACCCAACGTCGCCACCACTATAATAAACATATTAACCCCTAAACCGCCGCACTCCCTCATCGCAAACAGTTCAATATTATTAACCCCTAATATGCCGCCTCCAGCGTCGCCACCCCCTACCTACATTTATTAACCCCTAATCTGCCGCCCCCAACGTCGCCGCAACTATACTAAATTTATTAACCCCCCTAAACCTAAGTCTAACCCTAACACCCCCTAACTTAAATATAATTAAAATAAATTTAAATAAAAATTACTATCATTACCTAAATAATTTCAATTTAAAATTAAATACTTCCCTATAAAATAAAGCCTAAGCTAGATACAATATAACTAATAGTTACATTGTATCTAGCTTAGGGTTTATTTTTATTTCACAGGCAAGTTTGTATTTATTTTACATAGGTAGAATAGTTAGTAAATAGTTATTAACTTTTTACTAGCTACCTAGCTAAAATAAATACAAATTTACCTGTAAAATAACCTTAACCTGAGTTACACTAACACCTAACCTTACACTATAATTAAATAAATTACCTAAATTAAAAAAAAAAAAAACTAAATTACACAAAATAAAAAAAGACATTATCAGATATTTAAACTAATTACACCTAATCTAATAGCCCTATCAAAATAAAAAAAGCCCCCTCAAAATAAAAAAAAACCCTAACCTAAACTACCAATAGCCCTTAAAAGGGCCTTTTGCGGGGCATTGCCCCAAAGAAATCAACTTTTTTACCTGTAAAAAAAATACAAACACCCCTCCAACAGTAAAACCCACCACCCACACAACCAACCCCCCAAATAAAATCCTAACTAAAAAAACCTAAGCTCCCCATTGCCCTGAAAAGGGCATTTGTATGGGCATTGCCCTTAAAAGGGCATTTAGCTCTTTTTCAATTGCCCAAACCCTAAGCTAAAAATAAAACCATCCAATAAACCCTTAAAAAAGCCTAACACTAACCCCCAAAGATCCACTTACAGTTTTGAAGACCAGACATCCATCCTCAACGAAGCTGGGAGAAGTCTTCATCCAAGCGGCAAGAAGTCCTCAACGAAGCCGGGAGAAGTCTTCATCCAAGCCGGCAGAAGTGGTCCTACAGACGGGCAGAAATCTTCATCCAGACGGCATCTTCTATCTTCATCCTTTCCGACGCGGAGCGGCTCCATCTTCAAGACATCCGGGGCGGAGCATCCTTTTCAATCGAAGTCTTCTTCCCGAATGAAGGTTCCTTTAAGTGACGTCATCCAAGATGGCGTCCCTTGAATTCTGATTGGCTGATAGAATTCTATCAGCCAATAGAATGCAAGCTCAATGCGGGCTCAATCCTATTGGCTGATTGGATCAGCCAATAGGATTTTTTTTACCTTTAACTCCGATTGGCTGATCGAATTCTATCAGCCAATCGAAATTCAAGGGACGCCATCTTGGATGACGTCACTTAAAGGAACCTCTTAGGGTTTATTTTATAGGTAAGTATTTAGTTTTAAATAGGAATTATTTAGGTAATGATAGTAAGTTTTATTTAGATTTATTTTAATTATGTTTAAGTTAGCGGGGGTTAGGGTTAGACTTAGGTTTAGGGGTTAATAACTTTAGTATAGTGGCGGCGACGTTGGGGGCGGCAGATTAGGGGTTAATAACTGTAATGTAGGTTGTGGTGATGTTAGGGACAGCAGATTAGGGGTTAATAATATTTAACTAGTGTTTGCGATGCGGGAGTGCGGCGGTTTAGGGGTTAATATGTTTATTCTAGTGGCGGTGATGTCCGGAGCGGCAGATTAGAGGTTAATAATTTTATTTTAGTGTTTGCGATGCGGAGGGCCTCGGTTTAGGGGTTAATAGGTAGTTTATGGGTGTTAGTGTACTTTTTAACACTTTAGTCATGAGTTTTATGCTACAGCTTTGACTGACTTTAGATTGCGTTACGAATCTTGCGGGATAGGCTGTACCGCTCACTTTTTGGCCTCCCAGAAAAAGCTTGTAATATCAGCGCTATGGAAGTCCCATTGAAAAAAGACTTGACTTACGTAATTTACGTTACGGCCAAAGAAGTGTGCGGTGCCCCTAAACCTGCAAGACTCGTAATACCAGCGGTAATGAAAAAGCAGCGTTATGAGCCTTAACGTTGCTTTTTCACCCATACCGCAAAACTCGTAATCTAGTCGTTAGCAAATTTTGTAAATTTGGAGGAACCCATTGTTACACCCCCTACAGCTTGTTAAAGACCAGATTTACCCCCTTGCCTTTCTGTGGGCGGAGACTAAGCACAATTTGCAGAGATAAATTACAAGTAAAGAAAGCAAAATAAATATTGACTTTACATTACATTGTTTTTTCTTTGGCTTGATTAAACATTTTATATGGGTATTTTATTTTAATATTAGTGCCCCGTTAAGTTTAGAAAGCCTGATGATTTCTCTCCATCTCTTCTTCTGTGGATATTCTATAGCTTCACTGTTGCAGCCTATAATTGTCTGAGCTGACTCACCCACATATGACTTTCACAGACGGAGGTCCTTAATTTATTTAAAGATAATATTTCTCTTTACCTTACTTGTTTTTCATCCAATCTTATGTGATGTTTAAATTTATGCTTTTTAATGTTTTAAAAAACACAATTACAAAATTTGTTCAAAGTCATCTAAGCTCAGCATAATTGTTTTTATCTTGCCAGGCATCTGCTCTACTGCATATGGGATATTCTTCTGGAAAGCGTCATCTCTGAAACCTCTTTAGAGATCAAGGTCAACCCCACACCCCCCTCTCCATATTTGGATTCACGCAGAAAAGAGATCTGGCAGCGAGGAAGTTAATAGGGCAGTAGTAGTTGAAGATTAATTGATCAGAAAATGAACAGTGCTGCTTCACCTGAAATACAGCGAGTTTTAATGCACCTTCTGCAGAGCAGACATTGAAGCTGTTACCTCCTTGCACAGTGTTGAATGCAGACAACTTTCCACTTTAGCTTGACCAGACTAAACCCAACTGCTGTCAGTTCACATGATCGCTCAGCTTCTGGGATATGTGTTTTAAAGGTTTTTATCTGAAATGAACGGATAAAGGAAGATCTAAATGTCACATCTTCAGTATCCTCCGCTCAACATAATGGATTTACCAAGCATTATAATTTTGTCCGTTTTGTCTAATAATCCAGTAGCTGCACAACTAGACGCAAGTTCAAATGTGCAAAATAACTCACACAGAGTAGAATATATATATTTACGACAATGTACATGTTGTTATGCTGTATTCAAACATACGATATGTAGACACACACACATAGCACATGCATATTATGTCAGCTGTTCACAAGAAAATAGCAAAAATTGTAGACTCTAAACTTAAAGTGGTATTTATAAAACGGTTATTGCATATAGGGATACATTACTTCTAAACATACAGATACATTCACATTACTGGAGTTCTCAAATGAACTACATATCACATACTGTAGATGTTATATAGTCAGTTCATGATAATTCAGGCATTTTTTTATTTATTTATTGAAGGTAGAAATATTTCTGTTGCACCGCACTCCACCTATACAGTGCAGAGTTTGGAGGTGTTATGATGCCAGTATATTTGTTACTTGTTGATGTGATATATTTTACCTTGTTTGTCTGTCTGGTACATTGCGTGTTTTCTCTACAGAATTGTCAGAATTCTTAGTCAATATATGGTGTTTATGTTGAATGTACTAAGGAATGTTTAGTGATTGGCTGTGTACCTGGCTCCAAAAATGGCAAGGGGCCCTATAAAATTGTGCTTTTAATTTATTGTTTTATGATGAGTAACTTTAGCTTAACTCTGCGATTCTTGTGTCTTCCTTACAGGAGTAACTTTTGCTTAAGTGTCTAGACCTTATGTTGCATATTCCTTGTAGGTTCTTAACCCTGTCTTTGCCTTGTGTGCTGCACATTCTTGTTGGTCCTCAAACGTGTTATTGTTTCGTATGATGCACCGTCCTTGTAGGTTTCCAAAGCTGTCATTGTTCTTTATAATGCTTATTCCTAGTAGCTCCCTATCCCTGTCATTGTCACGTGTGCTGCATATTATTGTAGGTCCCCCCAAACCCTGTCATTCCTTATAATGTACAGGCCTTGTAGGTAATTTCCTTTTGTGATGCACATTCCTTTTAGGTCCCCAAACTTGTCATTGTCCCTTATGATGCACCGTACTTGTAGGTTTCCAAATCTGTTATTTTTCTTTGTGATGCTAATTCCTAGTATCTCCCTAGCCCTGTCATTGTCTCTTTTACTGGACGTTCATTGTAGATCCACTACCCTGTCAACTAACCTTGTGCTGCATGTTCCTTGAAGTTCCACAGTCCTGTCATGTTCCTTGTGTTGCACTTTCCATGTAGGTCCCCTACCCTGTCACCATCTCTTGTGCTGCATGTTCTTTGTAAGTCCCCTACCCTGTCACCTAACCTTGTGCTGCATGTTCCTTAAAGTTCCACAGTCTTCTCATGTCAGATTTGTCATGTCCCTTATGCTGCATGTTCCCTGTAGGTCCACTGTCCTGTGTGCTGCATGTTCCTACCTGTCACCTACCCTGTCACCTAACCTTGTGCTGCATGTTCCTTAAAGTTCCACAGTCTTGTCATGTCAGTCTTGTCATGTCCCTTATGCTGCATGTTCCCTGTAGGTCCACTGTCCTGTGTGCTGCATGTTCCTTGTAGTTCCACAGTCTTGTCATGTCTCTTGTGTTGCTCATTCCTTCTAGGTGGCCAGCTCTGTCACCATCTCTTGTGCTGCATGTTCTTTGTAGGTCCCCTACCTTGTCACCTAACCTTGTGCTGCATGTTCCTTAAAGTTCCACAGTCTTGTCATGTCAGTCTTGTCATGTCCCTTATGCTGCATGTTCCCTGTAGGTCCACTGTCCTGTGTGCTGCATGTTCCTTGTAGTTCCACAGTCTTGTCATGTCTCTTGTGTTGCTCATTCCTTCTAGGTGGCCAGCCCTGTCACCATCCCTTGTGCTGCATGTTCCTTGAAGTTCCACAGTCCTGTTATGTCTCTTGTATTGCACATTCCTTGTGGGTCCCCTGCTGTCACCTTCCCTTGTGCTGTAGGTTCCTTGAAGTTACACAATCTTGTCATGTCTCTTGTGTTGCACATTCCTTCTAGGTGGCCAGCCCTGTCACCATCCCTTGTTCTGCATTTTCCTTGAAGTTCCACAATCCTGTTATGACCCTTGTGTTGCACATTCATTGTAGGTCCCCTGCAGTCACCATCTCTTGTGCTGTAGCTTCCTTAAAGTTCCACTCTTGTCATGTCTCTTGTGTTGCACATTCCTTCTAGGTGGACAGCCCTGTCACCATCCCTTGTGCTGTATGTTCCTTGAAGTTCCACAGTCCTGTTATGTCCCTTGTGTTGCACATTCCTCGTAGGTCCCCTGCTGTCACCTTCCCTTGTGCTGCATGTTCCTTGTAGTTTCACAGTTTTGTCTTGTCTCTTGTGTTGCTCATTCCTTCTAGGTGGCCATCCCTGTCACCATCCCTTGTGCTGCATTTTCCTTGAAGTTCCACAATCCTGTTATGTCTCTTGTGTTGCACATTCATTGTAGGTCCCCGGCAGTCACCATCTCTTGTGCTGTAGGTTCCTTAAAGTTCCAGTCTTGTCATGTCGCTTGTGTTGCACATTCCTTCTAGGTGGCCAGCCCTGTCACCATCCCTTGTGCTGCATGTTCCTTGAAGTTCCACAGTCCTGTTATGTCCCTTGTGTTGCACATTCCTTATAGGTCCCCTGCTGTTACCTTCCCTTGTGCTGCATGTTCTTTGTAGTTCCACAGTCTTGTCATGTCTCTTGTGTTGCTCATTCCTTCTAGGTGGCCAGCCCTGTCACCATACCTTGTGCTGCATGTTCCTTGAAGTTCCACAGTCCTGTTATGTCTCTTGTGTTGCACATTCCTTGTAGGTCCCCTGCTGTCACCTTCCCTTGTGCTGTAGGTTCCTTGAAGTTCCCAGTCTTGCCATGTCTCTTGTGTTGCACATTCCTTCTAGGTGGCCAGCCCTGTCACTATCCCTTGTGCTGCATTTTCCTTGAAATTCCACAATCCTGTTATGTCCTTTGTGTTGCACATTCATTGTAGGTCCCCTGCAGTCACAATCTCTTGTGCTGTAGGTTCCTTAAAGTCCCAGTCTTGTCATGTCTCTTGTGTTGCACATTCCTTCTAGGTGGCCAGCCCTGTCACCATCCCTTGTGCAGCATGTTTCTTGAAGTTCCACAGTCCTGTTATATCCCTTGTGTTGCACATTCCTTGTAGGTCCCCTGCTGTTACCTTCCCTTGTGCTGTAGGTTCTTTGAAGTTCCACAGTCTTGTCATGTCTCTTGTGTTGCTCATTCCTTCTAGGTGGCCAGCCCTGTCACCATACCTTGTGCTGCATGTTCCTTGAAGTTCCACAGTCCTGTTATGTCTCTTGTGTTGCACATTCCTTGTAGGTCCCCTGCTGTCACCTTCCCTTGTGCTGTAGGTTCCTTGAAGTTCCCAGTCTTGCCATGTCTCTTGTGTTGCACATTCCTTCTAGGTGGCCAGCCCTGTCACTATCCCTTGTGCTGCATTTTCCTTGAAATTCCACAATCCTGTTATGTCCTTTGTGTTGCACATTCATTGTAGGTCCCCTGCAGTCACAATCTCTTGTGCTGTAGGTTCCTTAAAGTTCCAGTCTTGCCATGTCTCTTGTGTTGCACATTCCTTCTAGGTGGCCAGCCCTGTCACCATCCCTTGTGCAGCATGTTCCTTGAAGTTCCACAGTCCTGTTATGTCCCTTGTGTTGCACATTCCTTGTAGGTCCCCTGCTGTTACCTTCCCTTGTGCTGTAGGTTCCTTGAAGTTTCACAGTCTTGTCATGTCTCTTGTGTTGCTTATTCCTTCTAGATGGCCAGCCCTGTCACCATTCATTATGCTGCATGTTCCTTGAAGTTCCACTGTCCTGTCATGTCCCTTTGTGCTATATATTCCTTGCAGGTCACTCTCTCTTGTGCTGCACATTTCTTGTATGTCCATAGTCCTGTAACTTTTACTGGGCATTTCTTCCAGGTCACTGTCCATTACGCTACATACTCCTTTCAAGTCACCATCCCTTGAGCTGTATATTCTTTGCAGGTCCCCAACCCTCTTACCATCCTTTGTGATGCCCATTCCTTTTAGATCCATGGCCCTAACATCATCCCTTGTGTTAAACATTCCCTGTAGTTCCCCAGTCCTTTCACTGTCCCTTCTGCTACTAATTTCTTCCACCATACCATGTGCTGTAAGTTCTGTCCAAGTCCCAGGTCCTTCCCTGTTCCTGACACAATCATTTATGCTGTACATTGCTTCCAGGTTCCCCTTCCTATAATTGTACTGAGCCCTGCACATTTTTTCCAGGTCCTTGTCACTTCCAAGGCCATTGTCCTGTCACTGTCCTTTCTGTTACACACTGCCTTTCTTTTTCTTTCCCTTACAAGTGATACACTCAATAAACTGCTCTTTGGTTCTGACGTTGTTTGTGATCTACTGTAAGAATAATTCCATTAGAGACAAACTTAATAAGCCCAAAGTTTTATTTCCCAAAATATTCAGTGAATTGTCTGTTTCAGAATCCTTTGAAGCTTTTACCAAAAAAAAACTGTAGGGCTTTTTATGCCACCAGCTAAATAAAGTGAGCCAGGAGAAATGATTGTGAACTTTAAAGTATTGCTTTTTTCACTGAACATTAAGCTGTGTTTGGTTATAGCTTTGTTTTCTGATCATGGAAGCCCACATCTCCATTAAAAAACATGAAAAGTTAACAATTCTACATGTTTCTTAACTTATAGATGTATTTAGGGATATATATGAATGTTGTAGTTAGTGATTTTGCTACCTTCCTGTAATCATATGCCCATTCTTTTCTAGGGTTGCTGTATTTGTTAATTATATACAGATTTCAAACTTTAAATTCATTCATCTCACAAACTAGATGTTCTGCAGATCACATTCCTCTTACAGCATTATCAGTGTTACACGTAGCGTGTCCATAAATATCTTGCAGGTACATTCATGTGAAAAGAGCAATAAACTACAAGTTCTTAGTTTCGATTTTAATATACATTGCTATAAAAATACTACATTTTACTCTTAGGTTTTAAACCTTTCAACTAAATGCCAAAAACAGTACAGTTATTTACATGACAACTGTATATGTAGAACACCTAAATTTATTTTATGGTGCTTCAACGAATGGAAGATGGTCAATCATATTTTAAATATAAATACACTTGATGGCTTGGAGCCCAAATTTTTCCAGTTTTCATGGAGAAAATTTTACTGTGACGTGATTCAGACTTTTATCCTGTTGTCGTCCATTTATATAGTTGTCCATTATGAACAGAGGTATACACTGTGTGCCTACTGCTAGGGTAATGGCCACCTTGTTACTGGTTTTAAAATTGTGTTTTCCCCTCTTCATTGTATTATCAAAATGACTGTGCACAAACGGGTGGGTAAGACTTGGCATCCTCCTTGCAATAAGAAAAGACCTAGGACTTAATTGTGGCTACAGTCCTGTCCAATCTCAGAACATCCCAATGTTTATGATCACTCTTACCTCAAACTACCTGTTAATATAGGAAATAAATATCACTTGGTTCTTCATTTTATTCTCACCTTTTCCATACAGGAGACTTTCCATATTGATGTCACAGGACATTTGATATTTTTTTATTTGTATAACACCTGTTTCAAAGTTTTTATATGTTCGTTTGAAAGTTTCCAAGGAACAGGAACAGAGGAACTGACCTGGAATCCATTTAATCTTGTGTGACCAGTTGTTTTTAGAAGGTTTCTGTGAATATTTAGCTCTTTGCTGATCTAAGAAGTAGATCCATATATTTTGTATGAGGGATGAGTGAGTAATGATTCTTCAGCTGTTATAAGCATCAGAAGTTTCAATTAGATCATTTTTAGTACAGCTCTGTAGGAAAGTAGAGAGGTAAGGAATAGTTTTAGCCAGCAATAAGCATATTTTTCTGCTTTTTCACCCATATTGACCATACCAGAAGGCAGCAATCCTTTATGAATTGTTTCCTGTAATATTAATAATGAGCACGTGCTTCTTTCTTTTGTTCTGTTTCTTTACTTAAAAATATCCTTAATTTAACTGTTTCATTGCCAAAAACACATACGTAGCAGTTAACTGCTACCTTTATTACCACAGACAGAAGGTTAATCAAAAGGTTAAATTACTTTTGCATGGCACTCACATTTCAGCAATTTAACCCTTGTGCAATATAAAGAGAGATACGCCCTTTACAATTCAGCCAGCAGCGCTGTATGGTAGTAGGAGAATGAGGGTTAGCAAGGCTTACAAATCCTGACCCCAGACCCAATTGTACTGTTCCCGGACACACTACTAGTCTTTCTCTTTGTCATTTCTCATTCACACATTTGTCCTTCTGTTTCTTGCCCATGTAAATATATATCACGCCTATCTCTGTGTTGTAGCTTGCGTGTTGCGCTGTTATTTACATTTGAATGTGCTGTAATGGCGGGGACTCTATAAAGCTGCCATGCTAAAAAACAATGGCACTGATTGCTGGCCAAGTGAGCCAGGTGTGCAGCACTGTGTATACTAGGGGTTTCTTTTTATCTGCATTGTCTGACAGAGCAAAACAGATTGTAAGTTCTTTTGAGCAAGTTCAATATTTATTTTACTTATGTAAAAAAAAATGATTAAGCTAATGTACTCAGAATAAAGTTTTAAGCTCAATCTGTTGTATGTGTTTGTATTCGTACATAACTTAGTTCATACAACTTTCAGGCTGTACAGGCAGAACCAGGAAGTTCCAGCGAGTGGCGAGTTGCCTTCCATGGAAAGTAATGAAGTTCTCTGAAATAGATGATCCTTCTGGGGAAAGTGAACGTCATAGGGCTCAAAGAGAATAAAGCAAATCTGATAAAAGAGGTAAACTGGAAAGTTGTTAAAATTATGAACGTTTTATTTTGACTTTATTGTCCATTTAAGAATAAACATTTTTTGTTCTGACTACACTATATGGCCATACTTGTATACACCTGACCGTGACACCTATGTGAGCTTGTTGGACATCCCATTCTAAAATCATTGGTAGAAATATGGACTTAATACAAGATTCTGGAGTGTGTCTGTGGGAATTTGTGCCCATTCGGCCAAAAGAGCATATATGAGGTCTGGTAAAGATTTTGGACAACAAGGTCTGACTTAGAAAGAATCCCAAATGTATTCAGTGAGGTTGAGGTGAGGGCTCTGTGGAGGCCACTTAAGTTCCTTCACACCAAACTCATCAAACAATGTCTTCATGGCCCTCACTTTGTGCACAGGGACACAGTCTTGCTGGAGCAGAAAAGGACATTTCCCAAAGGTTGCTACAAAGTTGGAAGCACCCATTTGTCTAAAATGTCTTTGTATCCTATAGCATTACAATAACCTATCACTGGAAGTGAGAGGTTAAGCCCAAACTATGAAAGACAGCCCCAGATCTTTGTCCCTCCTCCACCAAAAGTTACAGTAGAGACTATGCATTCTGGTACGTAGCGTTCTCCTGGCATTCACCACACCTATATTCTTCCACCAGACTGCCAGAAAGTGAAACACGATTCAACACTCTAGAGAACACGTTTTCACTGTTCCAAAGTCCAGTGCTGGCGTGCTTTACACCAGTCCACCCGACACTTGGCATTACACATGTTGCTGTGAGTCTTGTGTACAGCTGCTCGAACATGGAAACTCATTTCATGAAGCACCTAATGCATAGTTCTTGTGCTGATGTTGCTTCCAGAGGCAGATTGGAGCTCTGTAGTAAGTTATATAACAAATGATAAGGGATTTGTATGTGCTACCCTATTCAGCATTTGGTGGCCCCACTCTGGGATATATTACGAGTGGAGCAGTAATTACCGCTCCCAATTCATGCTAACTCCGCTCGACTTATGCTCTTTGCGAGTGTCTGGTAGCACGCATATTACAAGTTGAAAGTAAATGTTTTCCCTCGCGCTAACCCAATGCATGTAAAGAGTACAATATTACAATGTTACAATATTGCGAACATGTTAACGTACTCTCCCATAGAAAATTTGAAAAAGCTTAACACCCTTTCTTGTGCGCTAACCCTAATTGCCATAAACCCCCTTCTCTAATAACCCCTAAACCTCCACATAGCCCACCACAAAGTACCCCACTACACTAATAACCCCTAAACCACCACACCCCGCATCACAAAGTACCCCACTACACTAACCCCTAAACCACCACACCCTGCATCACAAAGTACCCCACTACACTAATAACCCCTAAACCACCACAGCCCGCATCACAAAGTACCCCACTACACTAATAACCCCTAAACCACCACATTGCAAAGTACCCGCTGCCCTATTTACCCCTAAACCGTCACAACCCCCACATTGCAAACTACCCCTCTACATGATTAACCCCTAAACCACCACAACCCCCACAAAATACTCATTAAAATTGAAACTCCTTAACCAGCTAACCCCCCTAACCTAACACCCCTTAAGTTACCCCAAAAAAACAAACCTTACTTGAAAAAAGCTACAATTACAGAAAATAAAAAACTACCAATACAGAAAAAAATACCAAAATAAAGTTATGCCTATTCTAAAACTAAAGCCCCACTTAAAAAAAAAAAAAAAAAACGCCCCAAAATAAAGACCTATACTAACACTAAATTAAGCTAGAGCAATAGCCCTTAAAGGGACATGAAACCCAATTTTTTCTTCTTTCATGATTCAGATAGCTCATGCAATTGTAAACAACTTTCTAATTTATTTCTATTATATAATTTACTTCGTTCTCTTGATATCTTTTGCTGAAAAGCACATCTAGATAGGCTCAGTAGCTGCTGATTGGTGGCTGCACTTAGATGCCTTGTGTGATTGGCTCACCCATGTGCATTGCTATTTCTTCAACAAAGAATATCTAAGGAATGAAGCAAATTAGATAATAGAAGTATCTAATTATCTAAAAAAAAGGCTATCTAGAGAAACTCCTCTAAAAATTTGGTTGGGCATCACCCTTACTGAAAAAGTGCTAAATCACTTAAAGTGAAGGTAAAGTTTGCCGGTTTTCTCACCTTTACTATATTACTGACATGCTATATAGTGTGATCGCTATTTTTTTAAATTATTTTAATATGTATCATTGTATTTATAACTAATGTTTTTTACCTACTTTGCTGGTCTTCGCTCCTCCCTCCATGAATTTCCGGATTTTACAGTCTATTACGTACAGAGCGGTCCCACCCGCTCTATACGTACTTCAAAAGCGCGTTCTCGCTTGCCCAACAAAGTGCGCATGCGCACACCTCGGCTTATCTTCTATTTGCGCCTGCGTGAGGGAAATTCAATATTTTGTGGTCTCTATCGTAATTGCGCATGCGCTAAACTGGAGCAAGCCCGGGTAGGAAGTTATAGGTAATAAAGCAAACGCATGCGCAGAACGTCCAAATATGTTGTGACGTCAAATGTCGGCCGCCTAACGGCCAGGCTTACTATTGGGTTATTCAAGAACGTGACCAGACCCAAAAAAAAACTAAAAAAACGGGCTGATTTTGAAACGATAAGAAAATGCAAAATAAAGGCTTTTAAATCGGTAAATATATCAAACTAATTAAATTGATGAATTAAAGTGCCTCTAATTTTAAACGTATTTACATTGCCACTAATCGAATCCTGCGAAGTTCATCTTCACTTTAAGGGCAATGCCCTACAAAAAAGCACATTTAAGGGCTATTGCTTTAGTTTAGTGTTAGTAAAGGGCTTTTATTTTGGGTTGTTTTTTTTGGGGGGGGGGGGGGCTTTAGTTTTAGTATAGTATGTTTTTATTTTTTGGCAATATGTTTGTTTTTTCTGTAATGGTAGTTTTCTTTTTTTTAGGGGGGCTTAAATGTTAGTGGATATTTTGCAATGGAGGTTGTGGCGGTTTGGGGGTTAATGGTGTAGTGGGGTAGTTTGCGATGGAGGTTGTGATAGTTTAAGGGTTAATAGCGTAGTGGGGTAGTTTGCGTTATGGCAATTTAAGGGTTAATAGTATAGAGGGGTAGTTTGCAATGTAGGGGTTGTGGTTTAAGGGTTAATAGTGTAGTAGGGTAGTTTGAGATGTGGCATTGTGGTGGTTTAAGGGTTAATAGTTTAGGGGTAGTTTGCGATGCAAGGTTTGTGGTGGTTTAAGGGTTAATAGTTTAGTGGGGTAGTTTGCGGTGTGGGGTTGTGATGGTTTAAGGGTTAATAGTGTAGTAGGGTAGTTTGCAATGTGGGGTTGTGGCGGTTTAAGGGTTAATAGTGTAGAAGGGTAATCTGTGATGTGGGATTGTGGCAGTTTTGGGGTTAATAGTGCAATGGGTAGTGTGCAATGTGGGGATGTGGCAGTTTGGGGTTTAATAGTGTAGTAGGGTAGTTTGCAATGTGGGGTTGTGGCGGTTTAAGGGTTAATAGTGTAGAGGGGTAGTTTGCGATGTGTGGTTGTAGCGTTTTAAGGGTAAATAGTGTAGAAGGGTAGTTTGCGATGTGGGGTTTGTGTCGGTTTAAGGGTTAATAATGTAGAAGGGTAATTTGTGATGTGGGATTGTGGCAGTTTTGGGGTTATAGTGAAATGGGGTAGTGTGCAATGTGGGGATGTGGCAGTTTGGCGGTTAATAGTGTAGTGTGGTAGTTTGTAATGTGGGAGTGTGGTGGTTTAGGGGTTGATAGAGTAGTTTATTGCAACAGTTTTCTCTGGCCCATAGTTTGAGCGTTAAATGCGATTGCCTTAGAGCGATTGCATTTACTTTTTACTTGTAATACAAGCGCACATTGAAGCTCAGCGCTGCCAGGACCGTCTTTAACACAGGGCAAAAGGGGCAGCTTCCCAGGGCCCAGTCTCTGTTGAGGGGACCAAGAGTCCTTAGAATTTTTTTTTTTTTTTTTTTTTTTTTTTATGGTTCATACCAGACTGCTGATGTGACATGGGGAACACACACATTCAGTCATAATACTGTCACAGTCAAAAGTACTCTGCTTATATATTTTTTTTTAAAAAAAACTGTGCCAGACCGTGTCGGTGTCATGTGACATGCCAAGCTATTGCCATATGCTGTTTTAGATGTGCACTGTGCAGCACTGAATGCAAAGCCCTAACTTGGCATCCAGCCATTCCCACTGCATCAGAAAAGGTCCTACTGGGGTTACCACTATTACCAGGTAACTGCTCTGGTGGTGGGGATTGTTTCTGGTTAAGGCTGACTGTAGGTGCATGCATCAGAAAGCTGGAGCGGCAGGCACATGAGGATTTGAGCATCTGTGCAGCTGCACACACTGCTATCTTCAGTCTTGAGGCTGTGTGACACATCTCACACTGTAGCCATGCAGCCTTGGGAAGACAGCATCCAGTCTGCTGGTCCCCTTAGCCCTGCTCTTTCTGCTGTGGCCCTAAGATCAACTAACTGAAGTTTGTTAGGGGAACAGTGCTTTGTAGAAAGGTGTCAGTGGGAAGAATAAGTGAGTGCACACACGCCCCTCCCCATGCAGCATTGTCTAGTGCAGGGTGAGAGGGAACTTGTCCCTAGCAAAGAAGTGACATGTGCTGCTGTGGCTGATGTATAGTGTCATGCTGATACTTCACACATTAATGTAAGGTTTATTTTTATAGTTTTTGTTTTCTCTCTGTCTCAGATTTTACAGTTTCCCATAGGATTTCTGCTGTTCCAGTCAGTAAACTTATATGTGTCTGCACTTCCATGCTTCCTCCTCAGTCTTTAACTTGCTTTGCTCCTTTTGGCTGCCCTAAATATCTTTAACCAGCTAACCTCACACCAGAATCACATTCAAAAGAATATTAAATAAATCCACAGTGGAGGAATTTATATATTTATTTACTTATTAATACTGCTTAGGTACAGTTTCACATATTGCAATTTATTTCATTTTTTTAAATGATTAGCCCAGCAGTGGATGATCCACTACTGGGCTAATAATTTTGAAAACAATTATAAAATAAATTGATTTAGTTGTTTTTTGGGACGTTGGGGTGGAGAGCGAAATTGCATGGGGTGGGGGGGGCCCAAGAAAATTTTTGCCCAGGGTCCAGTCAATATTAAAGACGGCCCTGAGCGCTGCCCATAGAAAATATGGGGAGTGCAAGTTTGCGTAAATGAATTTGCGGTAATTTAAACAGTGTGGCACTTGTAATATGGATTTGTGCGTAAAAAACACTGTGATCTTGCAATTGCAGTTACGCTCCACTCGTAATCTTGCCCTTTGTAAGTTTGCTCTGTGTGGCTGGGCTTTTGTTCCTGCTAGATGCTTCTACTTTATAATAATAGCAGGGCAGAAATTTCACAAACTGACTTCTAGCGAAGGTGGCATCCTATGACAGTGCTCCATAAAGTCACTGAAGTGTTCAGTACAATACGTTGTACTGCTAGTGTTACTCTATGGGGATTTCATGGCTATGTGCTGGATTTATGCACCTGTTAACAATGGGTGTGGCTGAAAAATCCAAATCCTTCTGGCCATGTAGACTTGTAGTATATCCTTCTGTAGTTGTATCTGTCTGTTTCCAGATGAGAATACGTCCAGTGAGTAACATGTATGTCTAAAAACATTAGCTGTGGCCTCTATCAAAATAGAGACTTTTTTCAATGTGTGACTGGCTACTTCATTTTCTTGCAGGATCCTAAATTTGAAATACACGTAAATAAACACATATATGTAATGGTAAAGCAATCAGAATACAATAAAGGTGGTGCTAATTCACAAAAAAAAACACCAATGTGATCAAATATATGTAACTTTATAGTCCATTAACCCTTCAGAAATTACACATAGTGGGCTAGATTACAAGTGGAGCACTAATTTATCTTACACCTGTAAACGGGCAAATTTGCCCGTTTATGGGCGCACGATAAATAACGAGACATTACAAGTGGCTGGTTACTGTTACAGCAAGCTTGCGGTAGCAATTAGTGTTCAGAAAATTAACCAGAGATCAGATCCCCAAATTGTCCCCAAATGTAACTGTATTGTAGTTTTTTTATAAAAAAAAAATAATGTAGCATTAAGCAGTTTTTAGGGCATAAAGTTTGCGGGTGTTAGGAAAAAAATGGCAATGAAAAGTTTACATAGTGGTCTATGTGGAACTGTGTGTTCTCTATAAATATATATGTATATGCTTACATACTTATATATTTATGTGTTACTTAGACATGTGCGATTCGTTTCATTCAGAATCTAAATTCGGACGAATTCGCAAAATTTGGAGATTCAAATAGATTTGAATTTCCGAATTACCCTAGCAACGAAACTAAACTAATCCGAATGCATTTGTAACAAATAAATCCAAATTAGTTTGGATGTATTTGAATGCATTCGAATGGCTATGGACAAATTACAATTCAGTATAACAATTAAATTTAGTGAGATTTAGTGACATAGAACAGTGAAATTATTCCGTTTGTGTAACTTGGAACCATCTGAATCAGCATAACACATACCGAACTTCCCAATTTACGAATTGATCCAAAACGAATACATCCGAATGCATTTGAATCCGAAACAAATACATTCAAATGTATCCAAATTCGAATCGATCCGAAACGAAATTGAAAAAAATCCAAAATGAACCGAAACAAATTTTCCCGATGTGCACATCTAGTGTTACTTTGAGTATATACACATATAAACACATAAATATATATTCATATACATATATTTTTTAAATGTGCTGCCTATCGCTGCGCGACTTGCCCCCATTACTGCGCTTAGGTATTGTGCCGTGTATGACAGCATCAGAACGAGGTTCCCATTGGAGCCTATGGAAGCACGCTCTCACTGTGGGTCACTTCTAATATCAAGGCACAATTGCATGCACTGGTATTACGAGTGGAGCACAAATTTTGCGCTTGCAAAAGTGTAATTTTGCGCCCCACTCGTAATCTGGCCCAGTATTGTGGAACGGTGTGTATGTTCCCACCTGCATCTTATCCTTGAGAATTATTATTATTCAATAGTATTAAATCTCAAACCCAGGCGTAGAAATTGTTTTATGTTTAGAGGCTGTGGGGGGTTATGGAACACCCTTACAAATCTGGGGAAAGGATGACAAAAGCACAAAGGCAGGCAAAGACCCCCTGTATAGTGCAGAGATTGCAGATCACAGGGGGCCCTTGTACTCTCACACACACATTATTTCATTTTACAACTTTTGTGCCGCTTGGCAAAGAGTTAATCGTGTTACAAACAATTACAAGTTCAGCAGTAGCAATACCACACACACAGTCAATCACAATTCCCGTGCACAGTGCGTTAAATGGCTTTTCGTGGAGCATTGAGTTTTCATAATCAAACTTAAAGGATATGAAATCCCAAATTTGTTTTTTATTATTTAGGTAGGGCATGCAGTTTTTTTAAAAAAAACCTTTCTAATTTACTTCTATTCTCAACTTATCTTTGTTCTCTTGGTATCTTTTGTTGAAAACCAGGGAGTAAAAGTGGTAGTAAATCCTAGCGTTTGTGAAACACTAGGATTTACCAGCACAACAACTAAAGGGGACTTTTTTATAACATACCTCATGCTGAAAGTTCCTTTATTTGTTTGCAGTGTCCGCTGCGCTGAGTGCCTCAGGCCACCCACGGCAGAACGCTATTTTTTTTAATTAGGTGACTTTCCCGCCTCTTAGCCAATAGCTAAGATCACCTCAATGCAAAATAGCGTTCTGCTGTGAGCGGCCTGAGTTGCTCAGTGTGGCGAACGCTGCATTAGGAGCTTTCAGCTTGAAGTATGTTATAATTCATGACTGAAAGTTCCCTTTAATTGTGTTACTGGTAAATCCTAGCATTTCAAAAACACCAGGATTTATCATCTCTTTAAGCTCAGGAGTGTGCACGTGTCCTGAGCACTATATGGCAGCAGTTTCGCAAAAACATTATCCAAATGCAAGAGCACTATATGGCAGCACTATTTACTGTCATATAGTGCTCCAGACACTTACCTAGGTGTCTCTTCAACACAGAATAACGGACGAAGCACATTTGCTAACAGAAATAAATTAGAAACTTTTTGAAACTTGTATCCGCTGTCTGATTACAAAGTACCAACGATACCACAGGATATAAAGAACAAAATAGAGCTGACACTTTAAATAGGAGTAACAGCAATAAAAACAATATATAGTGCTCTAACAACTTTATTCCAAAAAATAGCATTTGTTAATTTAAATATATCTATACTGTAATTGCGTTTCGTAATGTCCATCGCCGTCTGCAGTTGCACTCGCATCCTAAATGGAATGTTGGCAGCGCAAGGACAAAAGAATTCAGGTGAATTCCGAAAATAGCAGGGTGGTGAAAGAATACAACTTCGGTAGATTCTTTCACCACCCTGCCATTTTCAGAATCCACTGGGATGCAGCAAAGACAAACAGAGCATTACAAAAGCAGAAACTAACCGCCCGCATCAGGTATTAAAAAACAAACAAAAAAATGCCAGCACAAAGTATTAACACATGCACCACAAACCCCCACATCGCAAAATAATAAAGTAATTAATTCCTTAAGGGCTTTTATTTGGGCATTGCCATTAAAAGGGCATTTAACTCTTTTACTGCCCATCCCTAATCTAAATAAAACAAACCCCCCCCAAAAAAAACTTAAAAGAACCTAAGACTAACCCCCAGGTTGGTACTCGCAGATGCTGAAGTCCGGCCGAGAAGGTCCTATCCCATGCGGTGAACCTCTTCTTCTTCCAGGAACATCCAGAGCAGAGGGCGGAGCTGAAGACCGGCGACCCTGGAACTGAAGACCGGCGACCCTGGAACTGAAGATCGGCGACCGCGGAGCCATAGAGCGTGGATGATCCTCTTTGTACGATCACCGCCGTACACTGGATAGTGAATCAAGGTACGCGATTAAAGATGGCGTCCCTTGAATTCCTATTGGCTGATTTGATTCTTCAAATCATCCAATAGGATGAGAGCTACTCAAATCCTATTGGCTGTTCAAATCAGCCAATAGGATGGGAGCAAGTGAAATTTTATTGGTTGGTGAACAGCCAATAGGATTTAACTTGCTCTCATCCTATTGGCTGTACCAGCCAATAGGATGAGAGCAACTTAAATCCTATTGGCTGTTCACCAACCAATAAGATTTCACTTGCTCTCATCCTATTGGCTGATGTGAAAATGTCAGCCAATAGGAATGCAAGGTACCCCAATAAAGGTACCCCAATTAATCGACGATCGCATGAAGTGGAACCTTACCGCTGCCGGGAACCTCTGCCAAGGACCATCGCTGCCTCAGAGGATCGCCACATCTGGGAACACCGCTCCGCATCTCCGCACTGCCTTCGCTGTGGATGAAGATGATGGACCCGTCTGGAAGAAGATCTCCGCCGGACTTCAGGACCTGTGAGTATCTATTTGGGGATTTAGTGTTTTTTTTTATTATTATTTATGTTTTTTGTTTTTTTTAATTTAGGATTTTTTGGGGGCAATTTGTAAAATAGCTAAATGCCCTTTTAAGGGAAATGGGTAGTTTAGGTTTTTTTAGTGTTAGGTTTTTTATTTTGGGGGTTTAGTGGGTGGGGGATTTTACTGTTAGAGGGGACTTGGAATTACGGAAATTGCTGATCGCAACTTCCAAAAATATTTTACGGGCATAGAAATGAACATATACGTCATTGTCAATCAAACACTGCACGTTTGTGGAAAGCCACCCTCTCGCTCGCGGCAAATTGTGTGTGTCGCTCGCGACTAACCACGCCCCTTTCTTGCGCCAGTTAGTCAATTTAAATAATAAGTTAAAACATTATCTGACGCAGTTAGGAAAAAGCAGTCTGCAAGGAGAGTTGCTGTAGAGAGAGATTGGTTAGTTTAATATCGGAACATCGTATTTAGTTTAATTTTTTAGCATTATTAGCCATTCTATCCAAAAGTTTTTTTAAAAGCTAAAGATAAGCCTGTTGTTTTTTTTTATTTTTAACAGCTTTTTTCAAAGCTTAAGTTGTTTAAAAAAAAAAAAAAGATTGGACATATTTTACCCCATAAGCTTCATAGAAAGCTAAATAACAGAATATAAATATACTTATAAAGCTTTTTTAAAAGCTAAAGTAGTTTTCAAAAAAAAAAAGTCTGTTGCTACATAAGTAGCTCAGTAGGATACAAAATTTTAGAATAATTTATATAATTATATTACTATAAAGTATTCTCTTTATTTAAAAGGTATACTATTTTTTATAAAAAAAAATTGGGTTTTAATTTTTAAAGTTAAAAAATAAGTTGAAAATTATAGATTACAATAATATAAGAAAGATATTGCAAATAGGGGTTTGCAACATCTGTATATTTAGGAAACCAATTACTCAAAAAAAAAGCTTCAGGCATCTGCCGCATATGGAGCCGGAGCGCGATCGGTGCTCCGCCTCCATATGAGGCCAGATGCCTGATCGTTACAGACGGTGACACTGTCCTGCTGGTGCTGGTGGGAGGTGTGGCGGGTGGGAGGCTCAGCAGGGAAGGGGAGTGTCCTAATTTAAAACAAAAACAAAATGGCGGCTCAGCAGGGAAGTGGAGGCAGTGGGAGTGCCGCAATTTAAAAAAAAAAGGACGGGGAGAGAGAGCAAAAGAGAAAGGGGAGAGAGCAAAATAGAAGGGGGGAGAGAGCAAAATAGGAGGTATACCTCAACTATGAGAGACAAAATGTGGAAACAAATCCAGACAATCACATTGTCTGATTTGGAAAGAATTTATTTGCAAATTATGGTGGAAAATAAGTATTTGGTCAATATCAAAAGTTCATCTCAATACTTTGTTATATATCCTTTGTTGGCAATGACAGAGGTCAAACGTTTTCTGTAAGTCTTCACAAGGTTGTCACACTCTGTTGCTGGTATGTTGGCCCATTCCTGCATGCAGATCTCCTCTAAAGCAGTGATGTTTTGGGGCTGTTGCTGGGCAACACAGACTTTCAACTCCCTCCAAAGGTTTTCTATGGGGTTGAGATCTGGAGACTGGCTAGGCCACTCCAGGACCTTGAAATGCTTCTTACAAAGCCACTCCTTCATAGCCCGGGTGGTCTGTTTGGGATCATTGACATGCTGAAAGACCCAGCCACGTTTCATCTTCAATGCCCTTGCTGATGGAAGGAGGTTTGCACTCAAAATCTCACGATACATGGCCCCATTCATTCTTTCATGTACACAGATCAGTCGTCCTGTTCCCTTTGCAGAGAAACAGCCCCAAAGCATGATGTTGCCACCCCCATGCTTCACAGTAGGTATGGTGTTCTTTGGTTGCAACTCAGCATTCTCTCTCCTCCAAACACGACAAGTTGTGTTTCTACCAAACAGTTCTACTTTGGTTTCATCTGACCATATGAAATTCTCCCAATCCGCTTCTGGATCATCCAAATGCTCTCTAGCATACTTCAGACGGGCACGGACATGTACTGGCTTAAGCAGGGGGACACGTCTGGCACTGCAGGATCTGAATCCCTGGCGGTGTAGTGTGTTACTGATGGTAGCCTTTGTTACGTTGGTCCCAGCTCTCTGCAGGTCATTCACTAGGTCCCCCCGTGTGGTTCTGGGATGTCTGCTCACCGTTCTTGTGATCATTTTGACCCCACGGGGTGAGATCTTGCATGGAGCCCCAGATCAAGGGAGATTATCAGTGGTCTTGTATGTCTTCCATTTTCTAATTATTGCTCCCACAGTTGATTTCTTCACACCAAGCTGCTTGCCTATTGCAGATTCAGTCTTCCCAGCCTGGTGCAGGTCTACAATTTTGTTTCTGGTGTCCTTCGACAGCTCTTTGATCTTCACCATAGTGGAGTTTGGAGTGTGATTGTTTGAGGTTGTGGACAGGTGTCTTTTATACTGATAACAAGTTCAAACAAGTGCCATTAATACAGGTAATGAGTGGAGGACAGAGGAGCCTCTTAAAGAAGAAGATACAGGTCTGTAAGAACCAGAAATCTTGCTTGTTTGTAGGTGACCAAATACTTATTTTCCACCATAATTTGCAAATACATTCTTTCCAAATCAGACAATGTGATTGTCTGGATTTGTTTCCACATTTTGTCTCTCATAGTTGAGGTATACCTATGATGAAAATTACAGGCCTCTCTCATCTTCTTAAGTGGGAGAACTTGCACAATTGGTGGCTGACTAAATACTTTTTTGCCCCACTGTATAATTCGTTTTCACAAAATGAAAATCCGAATAAATGCACCAACGAAATGAAAAATTATTGACAAAATTTCTCAGTATTATTTTTCTTTAAATGACCTTTAAGGGGTTAATACTCACCGCTACTCTTCTTTACAAAACTCTAGCTGCGCTAACAGGAGGCTTAGCGAGGCGGCTCCCAGGGCCTGCACTAAAGTAGAAGGTCCTTTAGTGCGGGCCCTGGGAGCCCATCATGATAAGCCTCCTATAGCTTAGCCAGGGTTCTGTGATTTATATTCATTTTTGTTAAATGTTTTTAATTAATAGTGCAGGTAACGAATTTCCCTGAAAATTTGTTAAAGGGACAGTCTACACCAGAATTTTTGTTGTTTAAAAAGATAGATAATCCCTTTATTACCGATTCCCCAGTTTTGCACAACCATCACTTTTATATTAATAAACTTTTTACCTCTATGATTATCTTGTATCTAAGCCTCTTTTGACAGACTTACATTTTAGCCAATCAGTGCTGACTCCTAAGTAAATCCATAGGCATGAGCACAATGTTATCTATATGGCACATGTGAACTAACATCCTCTAGCTGTAAAAACTGTCAAAATGCATTTAGATAAGGGTGCATATGAGCCTACCTAGGTTTAACTTTCAACTAAGAATACCAAGAGGTCAAAGCAAAATTAATGTTTAACCATACAAGAGTCATTCTTTGTGTACTTGTTTTTTTTTCTATCTAATTATGATTTGATATTGAACCAACAACTCACAGCTAACGAAGTCTACAGCATCTGCATCTTATAAGCCAGTGAATTTCTTACTTCAGTCATTCGCTATTGAGATCCATGTGAATGTGCTAATGATGAGTAAGACCCGTCCCAAACCACTGAGACCTGACAGGTCTGTTCATATTATTCTTTGCCTTCAATCCTTAGACAATGACATCAAAGGAGCTAATTCTGTTCCACTTGTCAGTCCATTAAGTGGAGCTGAAATATTCACACTATGAGCAGTTTGTGTGGCTTTCATATAACAACGCCGGTGGCTTGTTTTAAGTGACTATGGGTTATGCAAAATCAATAGCAAGTGGTCTCTTCCTGCTTTGTATAAGTGTTGTGTACATTGTAAATCCCCCACTCATGACCCCTGACCTCCTCCTGCTGCGCTCCATCGTAATACAAGGCCTTTTATAGTCAATGTCACCATAGGGATTAAACAAAGAAAGCGTAGTTCAATCACTGTGTCAAGTACGAAGAAAATGAAGCCCTTAATGAGACCAAGAAAAAAAAAACGTTGAGTTTCCGCTTAAAAGACCTTATAATTAAACGTGGCAAAAAAAGTCCATGGTTAAGGCTAGCGAACGCCTGTCTCATAGATACAGGCCTGTTTTTCTCCTGAGTGTTTCCCTAGTAACTGTTAGACCTTGTATCTAATGTACAGTAATCTGTAGAGAGAGAGATTTAGAAAGATGGGAACCAGACTTAGGTCAGGCAAGGAGCTGACATTTAACAAGTGAATATTCTTTGACAGCCTAATAGTTTCCATGGTGAGAGGTTAACCCTTTCCCTGCAGGGAATCCAATGATTATAAAAGCTGGAGCGTTTTTGTGACTTTTTAGCATTCATTATTCCTTTGATTAACCCTGGCATTGCCAGGACACCATGAAGGGCACTGCTTTTGTAAAGCCGGCTAGGCTTTATTAAGTGCTGATGACTGACAGTTCTCGTTGTCAATTGCTTCCACGCCACAATACGTAGGACTCATAATGACAGCACTGATGGCGTTCTGGGACAAAAAATACACTGACATTATCAGAGGCCTGGGAACTGTAGGACATTTAAAGGCTTTTTCAGACAAATCAAACAGCTCTTTGGGTCAATTGAAACGTGCAAACACAGGGGAACAAAAACACTTCCTCAGTTATATTCTATTAATCAAATATTCATAAATTCTTCTCCACCTCTATACAAAGAGCTCTCTGAAAACTTTCAAACACAGATTTAACCACTTGCCGGCTGCATCATGTATTGCCACATGATCACTGGAAAATAAGGGGTTAAACATGAATGATTATGAGGTTGCACCATAGTCCTAATTTTACAAATGCTTAGAACTCTTGATTGCCACAAAGTTATTATAAGTTCTACAAATACTGTATATGTTATGCGCAAACAAACACATCAATGTCAAAATGTAATCAATCAAATAAGAGCATAACAGCTTTCCAGTTATCTTTTATTATTAAATGAACCTTATTCACTTGGTATCCTTTGTTGAAGAGCATACATTGGTAGGTATAGGAGTGTGTATGCATCCTGAGCACTATATGGCAGCAGTGATGACAACATTTTTAACAATATTATACATTGTTGTGCACTATAGGGCAGGTGTGCTTATCGCCATAGAACAGGCATACAATGGTATTGAGCCAGTTGTTCGTTCCTGTGAGTGTGCTTCTGTCTGTGTGTATTTAGTCTCCCTAAGGGAAAAAGGGGCACTCAGACATGGACTCCTTGCTCAGAGTGCTTAGAGGAATATGGCTACACCTCGCTGACGAGGCCCAATGAAGGCCGAAACGATCGTCTGGGGTTGCTGTGTTCCTTGTTCAGAGAGGAATTGCCTGGTATTTCAGTGCTGGACTGACCGTAATAATTTATTACACAGGTAAGTTTGTATTTAGTTTTAAATAGTTATTATTTAGTTAATAATTGTAAGTTTAATTTAGCTCTATTTAAATTATGGTAAAGTTAGTTAGGGAGTGTTAGGTTTAGGGTTACAGTTAGGCTTAGGTTTAGGGTTAATAGTTTAATTTAGGTTGTTGTGATGTGGGGGGCTGGCGAATTAGGGGTTAATAGGTTTATTTAGTGGTAGAGATGTGGGAGGCCATAGGTTTAGGGTTTAATAGCTTTATTTAGTGGCGGCGTTGTCGGGAGTGGCGGAATAGGAGTTAATAGATTTATTATAGTCTGGGCCATGTTGGGGTGCAGGGGAATAGGGGTTTATAATTTTAGTATAGTGGTGGCAATATTGGGAGTGGCAGATTAGGTGTTAATAACATTATGTAGGTGTCTGCAATATCGGGAGCGGCAGATTAGGGGTTAATAGATTTATTTAGGTGGCGGCGATATTGGGAGTGGCAGATTAGGGGTTAATAACTTTATGTAGGTGTCGGGGGCGGCAGGGTGGTTTAGATGTGGGGTTTATGTTGGGCTTAAACGTTACTTTTTTTTCCCCGTAGACATCAATGGGGCTGCGTTACGGAGCTTTTCATTCCGCGCTTCAGGTGTTAATGTCTATGGGGAAAGCGTGCATGAGCACGTCAAAACAGCGATTGTATTTTGTGCGGTATGGAGCTCAACACAACCATATCGCACGCACAAGGCAGCTGTTTCTAAACTTTTAATGGCATCACTATGGAGGGTGAAATAACGCAACTTTTGTTTTAACAGATATTTATGTACTCTAACCTTACTGCATTAGACCTAAATTGTGAACTCTGATGCGCATTACACATATTTTACATTCCTATGTTCTTCACTAACAGGTAGATTACGAGTTGTGCGTTCGCGTTTTAACACTGAAAAAATGGTAATTTCAGCGTTAAAACAGCACCGCAGCCATTACAAGTCTTGTCGGTATAGCTGTACCGCAAGCCTTTTAGCCTGTAACGCAACGTCAGTCCCGCACTCGTAAAAATTAGGTTTTTTTTCACAGGACTTCCATAGCGCAGCCATTACGAGTTTTGCGGTAAAGCTAAAAAGATTGCGTTCCAGCCTATACCGACAAGATCCGTACCGCCATCTGAGAGCCGTAGTTATGAGTTTTATGATAGAAAACTGTTACATAAAACTCATAACTAAACTGCTACAAAGTACACTAAACACCCTAAACTACCTATTAAAGGGACAGTCTAGGCCAAAATAAACTTTCATGATTCAGATAGAGCATGTAATTTTAAACAATTTTCCAATTTACTTTTATCACCAATTTTTGCTTTGTTCTCTTGGTATTCTTAGTTGAAAGCTTAAACTAGGAGATTCATATGCTAATTTCTTAGACCTTAAGTCCACCTCTTTTCAGAATGCATTTAACAGTTTTTCACCACTAGAGGGTGTTAGTTTACATATTTCATATAGATAACACTGTGCTCGTGCACGTGAAGTTATCTCGGAGCAGGCAGTGATTGGCTAAAATGCAAGTCTGTCAAAAGAAATGAAATAAAGGGGCAGTTTGCAGAGGCTTAGATACAAGATAATCACAGAGGTTAAAAGTGTATTTATATAACTGCGTTGGTTATGCAAAACTGGGGAATGGGTAATAAAGGGATTATCTATCTTTTAAAACAATAAAAATTCTGGTGTAGACTGTCCCTTTAACGGACACATACATAAATGATATAATAACAAAATGTATTTACAAGTAACAGTATGTATGTGCAAGAATTAAAAAAAAGTTTCATAACACCAATAGCTACTTACTATTTTAATGGGCTGTATGAGGTTGATGGGATGAACACAGTTTCTGAATATTTGGTGGAATATTAGATAAAGACACTCGCATTTCATCATCAAGCATTTTTAAGCTTCCACTTCCTATCCATATATCAAGAGCAGGGGCAGCAATGCACTACTGGGAGCTAGCTGCAAAAAAAAAGAAAACTCTGACTTCAGATCAGCGTTTAAACTGGCACCCTCAGAGCTCTGCGAGTCTGACTGACTACTCCCCGCACTGCAAACACACTGCTATCCCACACACTGACTACACATGCAGTCACGAGCCGATTGAGGAGACTACACGTGCAGTCACAAGCCGATTGAGGAGACTACCTGTGCAGTCACGAGCCGATTGAGGAGACTACATGTGCAGTCAGGAGCTGATTGAGGAGACTACACGTGCAGTCACGAGCTGATTGAGGAGACTACATGTGCAGTCAGGAGCCGATTGAGGAGACTACATGTGCAGTCACGAGCCGATTGAGGAGACTACATGTGCAGTCACGAGCCGATTGAGGAGACTACCTGTGCAGTCAGGAGCCAATGTGCCACCAATCGGAATAGCTTCAGTTCCTGCTGAGCTGCACCAATAGGTTAAGATGATATGTGACCCACTAGGCATCAATCACATGTCAACCATGTGATATGCATAGCAGGCAGGCGGAAAGTCGGAAACCCCCCCCCAAATTTTTTTTTAAAAAATTTAAGTAAAAAAAAATTTGTGCTGAAGTTGGAGAACACTTGCACACTGCCGCCGACACACAGTTTGGAAATCACTGGTCTAGAGATAAGAAGATGTAGTACATGAAGGCAACCATTACTGTGGTGGAAATGTGCCCTTTATACTATGTCTGATGCAAATGTGTTAGGGAAATCCCTGTAATATAAGGCTATTAGAGTAAATTGTAATATGAACTGTATGTAACTTTTACAAAATTCAGCTATACCTATAGAAATGTATTATTCTGATAAGAATAATCCTACAATAGATATGAAAAAAAATATTATAAATCACATATACAAAATAATAGTGAACAAAAAAGATAAGTAAAACTATTTACATTATATTGCAGTAATACCCCCATATAAGGAAGTTATGTGTGGAGTCCTATGTGAGTTAATGTATCAGTAAAATACAGATATATTAGAATAGTGCATGAGATGTGACAGGTTATAATTATAATAAATTTACACTAGTGATAAGGTTGGTCACTCCTGCTATTTTCCAAGAAAAAACAACTAGCGATTTTTTTTCATGGATAGAAGACCAAAATTATAACCTTGGACCCCAAACAACTACCATCACAATAAAACAGGTGGTTTAAAATAAGATACTTTTGTTACGATGAAGTGTTCACCAGTTAAAACTAGGCAATACAAAATATTTCATCATAACAAAGACTCTCTTTACTTAGTTTTTGTATCCCAGAATCCCCTGACCGTACAAATGGCGAGTGTGATAAGCGTTAGTAGGAGAGACGACAGACAATGCACATCAGTGTATATTGGGGAGAGACAGGACTAAACTAAAGGGGTCTACAAACACAGAATACATGAAGCGGCTTCAGAAGATGCACCAAATTCTTAATATATATTACGCAAAAACAGAAAGGTTAGGTTTAGGAAGATGAACAACTCCAGGATTTAGCTACTCCCTACATGCACCCTGACAAACATAGCTTAGATCTTCACAGGTTAAATAGAGGATGCTATGAAAGAATCAAAATAACCTTTTACAGCACTAGTGATAGAGTTAACAGTGCCAAATTAATTATGTTGTAGGAAGTGAAAAGAAAAGGTCAACAGAACTGATAAAACACAGGGTCTATTATTGTAAATTAGCTGTAAAAGAAAAATGAGTCTGGTAGCAAAACTACCTATTAAAACAGGCGGTGCCTTTCCAATAGATGCAGTGTATAATAAAATACATAGAAATGGAGAAACTCACTTTTCTAAAGTTGCTTTTGTTGTAATCCCATGGGTTGTGATATGGAGTATACATCTACAATAAATGAGTACAAATACATAAGCAACTAAAAAAAGTAACAATTTTTTACCTGATAATTATCTTACTTGGAAACTATTAGGTTGGTCTAAAAATTCCACCTGTGCAACCATCTGCTTTCTAGACATGTGCAACGCTAAAAAAATTGTTTAGTTTAGTTTCATTTTCATAAGTTAAATAAATAATTTTGTTTCGACAAATTAGTTTAGTTAAGTTTAAAAAAAAATGTTTCAGCAAATTATTTATGTTAAGTTAAATCGTTTTTTCTGAGCCATTCGTTTTTTCGGATCCATCTATTCTGAAGTTTAGAATAGAATAATGCATATGAATAAAGAATGGCTCTGAAAAACACTAAAGGATCCAAAAAAACGATTTAACTAAACATAACTAATATGCCGGCGATTGCTGAAAAACAAAATTATTTAAAACTGCCGCAGACACTTAATAAACCTATTAACCCCTAAACTGCCATCCCCCCACATAGTCGACACTAACTAAACCTATTAACCCCTAAACCACCACCCACATCGCCGACACTAACTAAACCTATTAACCCCTAAACCGCTGTTCCCAAACATCGCTGACACTAACTAAACCTATTAACCCTTAAAACACAGTTCCCTAACATCACCAACACTAACTAAACCTATTAACCTCTAAACCGCAGTTCCCCGACATTGCCAAACTAACTAAACATATTAACCCCTAAACCGCAGTTCCCAAATGTTGCCAACACTAACTAAACCTATTAACCCCTAAACCGCCTTACACCCACAAGGCCAACACTAACTAAACCTATTAACCCTAAACCGCCGGCCCCCACACCGTTTAAAAAAAAAAAAAACACCCCAAAATAAACAACCCTAATCTATAATAAACTACCAATGGCCCTTAAAAGGGCCTTTTGTAGGGCATTGCCCTAAAGTTAACAGCTCTTTTGCTAAAAAACAAAAACCCCTAACATTACAAAGCCCCACCCCCCAAACCCACAAAATAAAAAAACCTAACTAAAAAAACCTAATCTACCCATTGCCCTGAAAAGGGCATTTGTATGAGCATTGCCCTTAAAAGGGCATTCAGCTCTTTTACGCCCATTAAAATAAAAAAAGCCCTAATCTTAAAAAAAATAAATAACACTAACCCCAAAATCGGTACTCACAGTTGCTGAATTCTGGCAAACAATCTTCATCCAAGCGGTGACGCATCTTCATCTAGGTGGCTCCATCTTCATCCATCGCGGGACCGGCATCTTCTTCATCCCAGCGGAGGCAGAGTTTATTATAGATTAGGGTTTTTTATTTTAGGGTGTTTTTTTTTTTTTTTTTTTTTTAAATGGGGCATTAAAATAGGAATAATTTTTATTATTTTGGATAATTTCGTTTGTTATTTTATGTAATGGTAGTTTTCTTAATTTTTTTTAATTTTAGTGTTTATTACTTTTTGTAATTGTAGTTTTTATTTTTTTTAGTAATCTTAGGTTTTTTATTTTTTAGTAATGTTAGGTTTTTTATTTTTAGTAATATTTTGGTTTTATTAGTTTAAGCTTAGCTTTTATTTTTATTTCACAGGTAAGTTTTTATTTATTTTAACTAGGTAGTTAGTAAATAGTTATATTGTAGCTAGCTTAGGTTTTATTTTTATTTCACAGGTAAGTTTGTATTTATTTTTAAATAGGTAGATAATAATTGAAACTTTAATTTAGGTCTATTTTAATTATGTTAAAGTTAGGGGGTGTTTGTTTAGGCGGTTAATAGTTTAATTTAGTTTATTGCGATGTGGGGGCCAACGGTTTAGGAGTTAATAGGTTTAGTTAGTGTTGGCGATGTTTGGTAATGGCGGTTTAGGGTTTAATAGGTTTAGTTAGTGTTGGCGATGTTTGGGAATGGCGGTTTAGGGGTTAATATGTTTATTTAGTGTTTCAGTTAGTGTCTGGGAACTGCGGTTTAGAGGTTTATAGGTTTAGTTAGTATCAGCGATGTTTGGGAACGGTGGTTTAGGGGTTAATAGGTTTATTTAGTGTTTCAGTTAGTGTCGGCGATCTCAGGAAACTGCAGTTTAGGGATTAATAGGTTTACTTAGTGTCGGCGATGCTTGGGAACGGCGGTTTAGGGGTTAATATGTTTATTTAGTGTTTCAGTTAGTGTCTGGGAACTGCGGTTTAGGGGTTTATAGGTTTAGTTAGTATCAGCTATGTTTGGGAACGGCGGTTTAGGGGTTAATAGGTTTATTTAGTGTTTCAGTTAGTGTCGGCGATCTCAGGAAACTGCAGTTTAGGGATTAATAGGTTTACTTAGTGTCGGCGATGCTTTGGAATGGCGATTTAGGGGTTAATAGATGTAGTTAGTGTTGGCGATGTCGGGGAACTGAGGTTTAGGGGTTAATAGGTTTAATTACTGTCACTGATGTCAGGGAACTGTGGTTTAGGGGTTAATAGGTTTAGTTAGTGTCAGGGAACGGCAGTTTAGGGGTTAATAGATTCTTTTAGTGATTTAGTTAGTGTTGGTGATGTCGGGGAATGGCGGTTTAGGGGTTAATAGTTTCTTTTAGTGATTTAGTTAGTGTTGGTGATGTTGGGGAACTGCAGTTTAGATTAGAACAATGAAAAATTCTGAATATGAATAATGGATCCGAAAATTCGGAAACTGATTTATTCATTTTCAAAAATTTTCTGGATTTTAGTTATGGTGCCGATTTGGAAATTCGGATGCTCCTTATCAGCCAAAATTCTGCCAAAAATTGAAATTCAGCCGCCTTCAGCGCCTCTGTCTGCTAATGCATGCAAGCACAGAAATCTGTTAAAAGAGCATTAAGACATTTAAAACAAATTTATTTGACATACACACCAGTTAGAAATCACTTACAAACAAATCAACTACAAGACAAAATGAACTTCAGTTCCCAAGGTTCACTGTGACCACTTCCATTTCCTGTTTTACAAAACAGCAGCTTCTCCTCTTTCCCCATTTGGCCCTCCAAGGTGCATAAACTTTTATGTAACTTGCTTGATAATCCCTTTGGATGTTTCATGTGCTTCTGGCAGATTTCTCAGTTTGACGTTCACCCTCTCACATAGCCTTTCATTGTTCAAAACAACTCCTGCTCTTCTAGAGCTTTAAGGTGGACAATCTCTTTACAATTCTTTATTTTAGCATCCTATATAATAAAAGGCCAAGTGTGTTTGTCCGAAGCTGTCATGCGCAGTAGAGACAGCACAAGGACAAACACACCTGGCCTTTGAGTCCCTAGCTGATCTGCAGCAGAAGTGGGCGTGACCGGCATGAGTGGGGATGTGGCCGACATGAAGGGGGCGTGGCCGCACGAGAGATAGAGAGGGGGAGGAGCGAGGGGGGAGAGAGGCGGGGAGAGAGCTCAAAAGAGAGGGGGAGAGAGAGGAGGGGAGAGAGAGAGCTCAAAAGAGAGGGGAGAGAGAACAGAAGAGGGTGAATAGAGAGAGCAGAAGAGGGGGAGAGAGAGAGGGAGAGAGAGAGAGACAGCAAAAGAGAGAGGGGGAGAGAGACAGCAAAAGAGAGGGGGAAGAGAGACAGCAAAAGAGGGGGGGAGAGAGAGACAGCAAAAGAGAGAGGGGGAGAGAGACAGCAAAAGAGAGAGGGGGAGAGAGACAGCAAAAGAGAGAGGGGGAGAGAGACAGCAAAAGAGTGGGGGGAGAGAGACAGCAAAAGAGAGAGGGGGAGAGAGACGGCAAAAGAGAGGAGGGAGAGAGACAGCAAAAGAGAGAGGGGGAGAGAGACAGCAAAAGAGAGGGGGAGAGAGACAGCAAAAGAGAGGAGGGAGAGAGACAGCAAAAGAGAGAGGGGGAGAGAGACAGCAAAAGAGCGAGGGGGAGAGAGACAGCAAAAGAGAGGGGGAAGAGAGACAGCAAAAGAGAGGGGGGGAGAGAGAGCGCAAAAGAGGGGGAGAGAGAGCGCAAAAGAGAGGGGGAAAGAGCGCAAAAGAGAGGGGTGGAGAGAGAGCGCAAAAGAGAGGGGTGGAGAGAGAGCGCAAAAGAGAGGGGGAGAGAGAGTGCAAAAGAGAGAGTGCAAAAGAGAGGGGGAGAGAGAGCGCAAAAGAGAGGGGAAAAGAGAGCGCAAAAGAGAGGGGGGAGAGAGAGAGCGCCAAAGAGAGGAGGAGAGAGCGCAAAAGAGATGGGGGAGAGAGCGCCAAAAGAGGGGGGAGAGTGCGCAAAAGAGATGGGGGGAGAGAGAGAGCGCAAAAGAGATGGGGAGAGAGAGCGCAAAAGAGAGGGGGAGAGAGAGAGCGCAAAAGAGAGGAGGAGAGAGAGAGAGCAAAAGAGAGGGGGAGAGAGAGCGCAAAAGAGAGGGGGAGAGAGAGAGAGAGAGCGCAAAAGAGAGGGAGAGAGAGAGCTCAAAAGAGAGGGGGGGGGGAGAGAGAGCAAAAGAGAGGGTGGAGAAAGAGCGCAAAAGAGAGGGGGGAGTTCTACCAAAGCTAAGTGTATCTGTTGTAAGCTAGTGGAGATTATATCTCCAGCTGTAGTGTGTAACAGTTGTCATGATAAGTTTTTGCATGCAGAAAAGGTTTCTATTAGTGCTAGTACAGTATCTGTTGTTCCTTCAACATCTAAAGTACATGATATCCCTGTTGATATGAAAAATTGTATTACTGATGCGATACAGAAGGCTATGGCTGCTATACCGCCTAGGGCCGGACTGGGACCAAAAAGAGGCCCGGGCATTATTCCTATTATCAATTTCTTCGTTCTTTTGGTATCTTTACTTTAAAAAGCTGGAAAGTAAGCTTAGTAGCCAGCCCATTTTTGGTTCAGCACCTGGGTTAGCATTTGCTGATTGGGTGGATACATTTAGACACCAACTTCTAAGCTTACATTCAAATAAAGACACCAAGAAAACGAAGAAAAATTGATAATAGGAGTAAATTAGAAAGTTGCTTAAAACTGCATGCTCTATCTGAATCATGAAAGTTTAATTAATACTACACTATCCCTTTAATAAAACATATTGGGCATGATGATCTCTTCAATTGTTGTTGCTGCCTTGGATGACTGATTGATAATCAAATTAATCTCTTCAATTCAAGACGTCAAGAGAGATGATGATGATTATCCAAGGCAGCAAAAACAATTGCATTATGAGTCACTCACATACTGATATATGCAGCTGAATCAGAATACATCAGTATGTGATATGTGAATGACATTCACAGTGACTTATAATGAATGACAGTCAGTAATATTATGATATGTGAATGTGAGTGATGATGACATCATGACTCATATTATATAATATATGATAATCATCATTCACATCAGACATGTATCTATTCTGACTGGTGACTGCAGTGATTACTTAGGATAGGTAGGAGGGGTTCTGTGTGAGCCTGAGCCAGCATTCCAGCAAATTCAATAATAAAGATTTTTTAAACAAACAGCTCACCTGTAAACTGCTGAGAAACGCTGTTTTTTTTTTGGGGGGGGGTTTCACTGAGGTGACAGACAGTCACAGTCAGATTGAGTCTCACTGACACTGTCTGCTGGTTCTTCTGAAACTTGAGCCACACTGAGCCATAGACGGTGTAAGGGTGTTATGTTTTTTTCTCCCAATACTGTTCCTCACCCACCCAGGACCAGCAACCCACCAAAATAGATATTGTATCATGTGTGCTGTGTGGTGCAGCCACGTAACATGGAGGAGTCCATCATGGCACAAGTAATCCCCATGCATATGATTCCCCCATATGGTCTCAGACAGCAAAGGAGACTGACTCAGTCTCAGACAGAGACTGCAGTGCTGCTGCTCAGCTGTACATATAGGTAGAGTGCTGGCTCAGCCAGGCCTAGTAGTTAGTACTACTGACTGAGATCACTTAGGGCAGGCTGCCTTGCCTGCAACCTAACCTGTAAATTACATACTTTATATATAATAATATAATTTGTATATACTTTAGTAAGTATATTATAATTACTTTATGTAAAACATAAGTTTAACTTTACTTAAAAAGTTCTTTCTCTGAAAGACCAGACCTCTCACGGTCACCTACCTGCCCTGCTGCCGGCCACCTGCTGAGTCGCAGCCTCCCCAGTTCTGAGTCTGACGTCCTCCTCTTCATCATGGCTGCAGCCGCTGCTCCACTGCCTCTCTAGCCCCCGCTGGCCTCATGGAATTCCGGACCGGCCCCAATCCAGACCATGATGGAGGAGAGTCTGTGAGATCTGATCATTGTACTGGAGCCCGGCCCACCACTTAGCCAGTAGCCTGGATTCGGATGTCAGCGTCGCTCTCACAGGGCCCAGGCCAAGCCACCAGGCACAGCAACCACCCGGCCAAGGGTAGCATCTTTCCGGCCTCTCTGCCTGCTCCAACCTGACATACAGGCAGTCAGCACTTCTGTCTATCGCCGACGCCGTGGCCTCGCAGCTGCCTGAGCCTCAGTGTGTCACGTGTAGCCGCATGCAGGGCGTGTCACTCACAGTGCCGGGCCAGTAGCAGGCAGTGCGCATGTGCGGAGGGCGGACAGTGCGGCCAATCAGGAATGGGGGGGACTCGGGAGGATATTAGAATGTATGTGGGATGTTTAGATGGCGGCGCAGCGGCCCTGATTGAATCCAGACAGTGAATCTGATTACAGTACAGAGAGTGGTTCAATTGACTTATTGTATTCTCTGTGTACTATTCTGGTGAAGTGAGCGAGGTGACAGAGTCAGACAGTCGGCCCGGCCGGGACCCAAAGTAAAGTTGATTTGTGCTGCACACAGCACGCCACTGGCCTGAGTAGTAATACACAAAATCACAAATAAACATATACATATTTATATATATATATATATATATATATATATATATATAAATGATCATTATAATATTTATTTATTAAATATTTTTTTTTAAAAAGTTCTCCCAAAAAAAAAATTCTATGCCGTGCGTGAGGCGCAGTGGGTGGGGCTAAACTACCTTGCGGCCTACCGGGCAAATGCCCGGTATGCCCGACAGCCAGTCCGGGCCTGATACCGCCTTCAAATAAACGTAAAAAGTATTTTAAAACTTCTCATAATAATGATGAAATTTGTAATGACCGGCAACATACTGATATTTCCTCCTCTGATGAGGATCTCTCTGACTCAGAAGATCCTACTTCAGACATTGACACTGATAAATCATCTTATCTTTTTAAGATTGAGTATATTTGTTCTTTGTTAAAAGAAGTGTTGATAACTTTGGATATTGAGGAGTCTGATCCTTTTGATAATAAATCCAGTAAACGTTTAAATTCTGTCTATAAACCTCCTGTAACTATTCCTGAGGTTTTTCCTGTTCCTGATGCTATTTCTGATGTGATTGCTAAGGAATGGTCTAAGCCTGGTTCTTCTTTTGTTCCTTCTTCAAGGTTTAAAAAGTTGTATCCTTTGCCAGTGGCTAAATTAGAGTTTTGGGAAAAAGAGTTTTGGGAAAAAGTCCCTAAGGTTGATGGGGCTATTTCTCCTCTTGCTAAACGTACTACTATTCCTATGGAAGATAGTACTTCTTTTAAGGATCCTTTAGATAGGAAAATTCTGGCTATATTCTCAGACCTGCCATTTCTATGGCTGATGTTGTGGCTGCATCAACTTTTTGGTTGGATAGCTTAGGACAACGGGAAAAAGACTCTGATTTGTATAGCATTGTTTGTTTGCTTCAACATGCTAATCATTTTATCTGTGATACTATTTTTGATATCATCACGATTAATGTTAAATCTATGTCTTTGGCTATTTTAGCTAGAAGAGCTTTATGGCTCAAATCATGGAATGCTGACATGGTATCTAAATCTAAGTTACTATCTCTATCATTCCAGGGTAATCATTTATTTGGTTCCCAGTTGGATTCTATTATTTCCACTATTACTGCGGGGAAGGGAGTTTTTTTGCCTCAAGATAAAAAGTCTAAGGGCAAATCTAAAGCTTCTAATCTGTTTCGTTCCTTTCTCAGAATAGAGAACAGAAAACCACTCCTTCCCCTAAGGACTCTGGCTCCAATTGGAAGCCATCCTCGAGTTGGAATAAATCCAAGCCTTATAAGAAACCAAAGCCAGCCCCCAAGACTGCATGAAGGTGCGACCCTCAATCCAGTTCTGCGGGTGGGGGGCAGATTGAAATTATTTGAAGACTTTTGGGCAGGTTCCGTTCAGAATCATTGAATTCAGAATATTGTCTCTCAGGGGTATCGCATAGGATTCAGAATAAGACCTCCTGTGAGAAGATTTTTTCTCTCGTATGTTCCAACAAATCCTGTGAAATCTCAGGCCTTTCTGAAGTGTGTTTCAGATCTAGAGCTTTCAGGAGTAATTGTACCAGTTCCATTTCTGGAACAGGGTCTGGGTTTTTATTCAAATCTATTCATTGTCCCGAAGAAACAAAATTCTTTCAGACCAGTCCTGGATCTGAAGTTTTTGAATCAATTTATAAGGGTCCCAACTTTCAAGATGGTGACTATAAGGACTATTCTGCCTTTTGTTTAATAGACTTTCAGGATGCATATCTTCACATTCCGATTCATCCAGACCACTATCGGTTTCTGAGATTCTCTTTTCTAGACAAGCATTACCAATTTGTTGCTCTTCCATTTGGCCTAGCAACAGCTCTAAGAATCTTTTTGAAAGGTTCTAGGTGCCCTTCTATCTGTAATCAGAGAGCAGGGTATTGCAGTGTTTCCTTATTACGATATCTTGGAACTGGCTCAATCTTTTCATTTAGCAGAATCTCACAATAATCAACTTGTGTTGTTTCTTCAAAGACATTGTTGGAGGATCAATTTACCAAAGAGTTCCTTGATTACTCAGACAAGGGTCACCTTTTTAGGTTTCCAGATAGATTCAGTGTCCATGACTCTGTCTTTAACAGACAAGAGATGAATGAAATAGGTTTCTGCCTGTCAAAACCTTCAGTCTCAATCATTCCCTCCAGTGGCTATGTGCATGGAAGTTTTAGGTCTCATGACTGCAGCATTGGACGTGATCCCCTTTGCTCGTTTTCATATGAGACCTCTGCAGCTTTGCATGCTGAATCAATGGTGCTGGGATTATACTCAGATATCATAGTTGATATACTTAAATCCCAACATTCAACTCTCTCTGTCCTGGTGGTTGGACCATCATCAGATTCTTCAAGGGGTCTCTTTTGTTCATCCTTTCTGGACTGTGATTTCAACAGATGCAAGTCTCACAGGTTGGGGAGCTGTCTGGGGGTCTCTGACAGCACAAGGAGTTTGGAATCCTCAAGAGGCGAGGTTACCAATCAATATTTTAGAACTCCGTGCTATTTTGAGGGCTCCTTAGGCTTGGCCTCTATTAAAGAGAGAATCATTCATTCATTTTCAGACAGACAATATCACAACTCTGGCATATGTAAATCATCAAGGGGGACTCACAGTCCTTTAGCGATGAAAGAAGTATCTTGGATACTTTCTTGGGCGGAACCCAACTCCTGCCTAATTTCTGCGATACATATCCCAGGTGTAGACAATTGGGAAGTGGATTATCTCAGTCGTCAGTCTTTACATCCAGGGGAGTGGTCTCTCCATCCAGATGTATTTTGTCAGATTGTACAGATATGGGATCTCACCAAAATAGATCTTATGGCTTCCCATCTAAACAAGAAGCTTCCCAGGTACCTTTCCAGGTCCAGGGATCCTCATACAAAGATTGTCGATGCGTTAACAGTTCCTTGGTTTTACCAACCTGCTTACATTTTTCCGCCTCTAGTTCTTCTTCCAAGGGTGATCTCCAAGATCATAGTGGAACAATCACATGTGTTTCTGATAGCACCAGCATGTCCTCACAGGTTTTGGTATGCAGATCTTGTCCGGATGTCCAGTTGCCAACCTTGGCCACTTCCTTTAAGGCCAGACCTTCTGTCTCAAGGGCCATTTTTCCATCAGGATCTCAATTCACTAAATTTAAAGGTATGGAAATTGAACGCTTAGTACTTAGTCATAGAGGTTTCTCTGACTCAGTGATTAATACTATACTACAGGCACGTAAGTCTGTTTCAAGGAAGATTTATTATCGGGTTTGGAAAACCTATATTTCATGGTGTTTTTCTCATAAATTCTCTTGGCATTCTTTTAGGATTCCTAGAATTTTACATCTTCTTCAGGATGGTTTGGATAAAGGTTTGTCTGCAAGTACCTTGAAGGGACAAATCTCTGCTCTTTCTGTTTTATTTCATAGAAAGATTGCTAAACTTCCTGATAGTCATAGTTTTGTTCAGGCTTTGGTTCGTATCAAGCCTGTTGTTAAATCAATCTCTCCTCCTTGAAGTCTTAATTTGATTTTGAAGGTTTTGCAGGTTTCTCCTTTTGAGTCTATGCATTCTTTGGATATTAAACTACTTTCTTGGAAAGTGTTGTTTCTTTTGGCTATCTCTTCAGCTAGAAGAGTTTCCAAATTGTCTGCTCTCTCTTGTGAGTCTCCTTTTCTGATTTTCAATCAGGATAAGGCTGTTTTGCAGACTTCGTTTAAATTTCTTCCTAAGGTTGTGAATTCTAACAACATTAGTAGGGAAATTGTTGTTCCTTCCTTGTGTCCTAATCCTAAGAATACTCTTGAAAGATCTTTACATTCTTTGGATGTTGTAAAAGCTTTGAAATATTAAGTCGAAAAGATTTCAGAAGTTTTCTAGTCTATTTGGGGGGGTTTTCTGGTCCTAAGAAAGGTCAGAAAGTCTCTTAAAGCTTTTGATTCACAAGGCTTATTTGGAGGCGGGTCAGTCTTCGCCTCAGAGAATTACAGCTCATTCTACTAGATCAGTCGCCACTTCTTGGGCTTTTAGGAATGTAGCTTCGGTTGATCAGATTTGCAAAGCAGCAACTTGGTCTTCTTTGCATACATTTACTAAATTTTACTATTTTGATGTATTTGCTTCTTCTGAAGCAGTCTTTTGTAGAAAAGTTCTTCAGGCAGCTGTTTCAGTTTGATTCTTCTGCTTATGATTTAAGGTTTTTTTTCTTGAAATTTATGTGAAATTTATGAGAAAGACTTTTTTTTTTTTGTGGATTTAATTTTTTCAGCAGAAATAGCTGTTTTTATTTTATTCCTCCCTTTCTAATGACTCTTCTGTGGTCTCCCACATTGTGGGTATTTCTATCCCATACGTCACTAGCTCATGGACTCTTGCCAATTACATGAAAGAAAACATAATTTAGGTAAGAACTTACCTGATAAATTAATTTATTTCATATTGGCAAGAGTTCATGAGGCCCACCCTTTTTATGGTGATTTTTGTATAAAAAGCACAATTATATTTCCAGTTCCTCTTTTTGTATGCTTTTTTACTCTTTATATTTTCACCCCACTACTTGGCTATTCATTAAACTGAGCTCTGGGTGTGGTGAGGGGTGTATTTATAGGCATTTTGAGGTTTGGGAAAATTTGCCCCTTCCTGGTAGGATTGTATATCCCATACGTCACTAGCTCATGGACTCTTGCCAACATGAAAGAAATGAATTTATCAGGTAAGTTCTTACATAAATTATGTTTTTTTCTAGAGAAAAGGGAACATATACACATAAATACATATAGCACATTTTAACATTTAGTTTGAAGAAAGATTTACGTGCAGTTCTGTCAGAATGCATTTTCAGAAATACATAAGTGTTCTGTCTCTTTAATATTAATCTACAACATATTACATGTTTTTTCATGATTTTTTGTAGTATATTAAAGGGACACTAAAATCAATTTTTTTCTTTAATGATTCAGATAGAGCAGCAATTATAAACAACTTTCTCATTTACTCCTATTATCAATTTATCTTCGTTCTCTTGCTATCTTTATTTAAAAAAATAAGAATTAAACGAACATAAAAAAATAAATAAAACTGTCATGATTCAGATTGAGCATGTAATCTTAAAATAACTTAACAATGTATTTAAAGTATCAAATTCTTTCAAGACATATAGTCTGTGATTGACTTTCACACATAGGACAGGAAAAGTACGTTTTATTGTTTTGTTTTTTTATTATACTTTTTTTTAATTATGATGCATAATAGCTAAAGAATGAAAGAAAACGAAGTCCATTGATTTCAACCAGATCTTGTTTTACAATAAAGAAGTTGCTAATTGAACTTACATTAATACAAATAAAAAGGTGACCCATTTAACACAAGCAAACATATCCCTGAATTATGTTTCTAGCCAGAAATATATCTAAGCCATTTTTAAATGTATCTAAGGTATTGGCATTCACTACCTCCTTACACGATGAGTTGCACAATTTGATTGCGCTTACAGCACACAAACATTTATGTTGCTAGAGATTACATCTCATTTCCTCCTGCCTTTAATTGTGGCCTCTTGTCTCAAACAAATAAACAGAGTTTCCCCCAACACTGTATATAAGCCTTCAATATATTTATATAAAGTAATTGTATCACCTATCAAGTCCTTTTTTTTTCTAGAGAAATCAACCCTAGTTTGGTTAATCTCTGCTCATAGTCTAAATCCTCCATTTCCCCTATTAGTTTTGTGGCCTTCTCTAAACTTTTCTACATCTGCAATGTCCTTTTTTAAATTCTTCCCCACAACTGCACTCCATACTCAAGGTGGTGTCTTACCAGGGATTTATATAGTGACAGAATTGTGCTTTGCTCCCTTGCATCAATGCCTCTTTTAATAATACTAGTATCTTATTAGCCTTAGAAGCCGCTGCCCTGCATTGTGCGCCCATCTTTAGCTTGTTATCTATAAATACTCCCAAATCCATTTCCTCCTCTGTTTTGCTAAAGTCTATTCCCATTTAAAATGTAGAACTTTACATTTTCCAGTATTAAATCTCATTTTCTATTTACCAGCACTTCTTCCAATTTTTGTAAATCCCCTTGCAAAGTAATGACCTAATGACCTTATACAAATTTGTATTATCTGCAAAAATAGAGATGTTACTATTTAATCCTTCCTCAAAGTTGTTAATAAAAATATTAAAAGAGCAGGGTCCAGTGCTGATCCCTGGGGGACTCCACTAATTACTCCAATCTGAGTATGATCCATTTACTGCCACTCGTTGCTCCCTGTCTTTTATCCAGTTATTTATCCATAATATTCTGCTTCATTTAATAATCTTTTAAATATTTTATTATTCAATCTAATCTGCAAACTGTAAGAAAAGCAACAATTTAGATTATTTTAACATTGTGCTGAAATGATGTAAAGTACATTAGACTCAGATGCTACAATATGCAAACAAATATATACATTAGATTTACAAAACCTCTGTCAGATTCCCAAAGTCAGGCATCCAAGACAACTCCACACCCCAGGGCAGATTTTTACAATGTAAGACAGATTTCTAAAACAATAATGTCTCCAGACAGGAATCAAACAGTTGCCAAGTTACCAAATATCTCACATCACATTTGCAAAATCACCATTTTGTTGTACCCTATATGATCATAACAAAACTAGTACAGTAATCCCTTATCTTTTATGACACTTTTTGTTGACTGATTGATGTAATTAGGTCATTATTTTATATACAGGCAGGAAGACTTGTGAAAGTCACAATCTATAAAACATAATTTATGTAAGAACTTACCTGATAAATTCATTTCTTTCATATTAACAAGAGTCCATGAGCTAGTGACGTATGGGATATACATTCCTACCAGGAGGGGCAAAGTTTCCCAAACCTTAAAATGCCTATAAATACACCCCTCACCACACCCACAAATCAGTTTAACGAATAGCCAAGAAGTGGGGTGATAAGAAAAAAAGTGCGAAGCATATAAAATAAGGAATTGGAATAATTGTGCTTTATACAAAAAAATCATAACCACCACAAAAAAGGGTGGGCCTCATGGACTCTTGTTAATATGAAAGAAATGAATTTATCAGGTAAGTTCTTACATAAATTATGTTTTCTTTCATGTAATTAACAAGAGTCCATGAGCTAGTGACGTATGGGATAATGACTACCCAAGATGTGGATCTTTCCACACAAGAGTCACTAGAGAGGGAGGGATAAAATAAAGACAGCCAATTCCTGCTGAAAATAATCCACACCCAAAATAAAGTTTAACAAAAAACATAAGCAGAAGATTCAAACTGAAACCGCTGCCTGAAGAACTTTTCTACCAAAAACTGCTTCAGAAGAAGAAAATACATCAAAATGGTAGAATTTAGTAAAAGTATGCAAAGAGGACCAAGTTGCTGCTTTGCAGATCTGGTCAACCGAAGCTTCATTCCTAAACGCCCAGGAAGTAGAAACTGACCTAGTAGAATGAGCTGTAATTCTTTGAGGCGGAATTTTACCCAACTCAACATAGGCAAGATGAATTAAAGATTTCAACCAAGATGCCAAAGAAATGGCAGAAGCTTTCTGGCCTTTCCTAGAACCGGAAAAGATAACAAATAGACTAGAAGTCTTACGGAAAGATTTCGTAGCTTCAACATAATATTTCAAAGCTCTAACAACATCCAAAGAATGCAATGATTTCTCCTTAGAATTCTTAGGATTAGGACATAATGAAGGAACCACAATTTCTCTACTAATGTTGTTGGAATTCACAACTTTAGGTAAAAATTCAAAAGAAGTTCGCAACACCGCCTTATCCTGATGAAAAATCAGAAAAGGAGACTCACACGAAAGAGCAGATAATTCAGAAACTCTTCTAGCAGAAGAGATAGCCAAAAGGAACAAAACTTTCCAAGAAAGTAATTTAATGTCCAATGAATGCATAGGTTCAAACGGAGGAGCTTGAAGAGCTCCCAAAACCAAATTCAAACTCCATGGAGGAGAAATTGACTTAATGACAGGTTTTATACGAACCAAAGCTTGTACAAAACAATGAATATCAGGAAGAATAGCAATCTTTCTGTGAAAAAGAACAGAAAGAGCGGAGATTTGTCCTTTCAAAGAACTCGCGGACAAACCCTTATCTAAACCATCCTGAAGAAACTGTAAAATTCTCGGTATTCTAAAAGAATGCCAAGAAAAATGATGAGAAAGACACCAAGAAATATAAGTCTTCCAGACTCTATAATATATCTCTCGAGATACAGATTTACGAGCCTGTAACATAGTATAAATCACGGAGTCAGAGAAACCTCTATGACCAAGAATCAAGCGTTCAATCTCCATACCTTTAAATTTAAGGATTTCAGATCCGGATGGAAAAAAGGACCTTGAGACAGAAGGTCTGGTCTTAACGGAAGAGTCCATGGTTGGCAAGATGCCATCCGGACAAGATCCGCATACCAAAACCTGTGAGGCCATGCCGGAGCTATTAGCAGAACAAACGAGCATTCCCTCAGAATCTTGGAGATTACTCTTGGAAGAAGAACTAGAGGCGGAAAGATATAGGCAGGATGATACTTCCAAGGAAGTGATAATGCATCCACTGCCTCCGCCTGAGGATCCCGGGATCTGGACAGATACCTGGGAAGTTTCTTGTTTAGATGAGAGGCCATCAGATCTATCTCTGGGAGCCCCCACATTTGAACAATCTGAAGAAATACCTCTGGGTGAAGAGACCATTCGCCCGGATGCAACGTTTGGCGACTGAGATAATCCGCTTCCCAATTGTCTACACCTGGGATATGAACCGCAGAGATTAGACAGGAGCTGGATTCCGCCCAAACCAAAATTCGAGATACTTCTTTCATAGCCAGAGGACTGTGAGTCCCTCCTTGATGATTGATGTATGCCACAGTTGTGACATTGTCTGTCTGAAAACAAATGAACGATTCTCTCTTCAGAAGAGGCCAAAACTGAAGAGCTCTGAAAACTGCACGGAGTTCCAAGATATTGATCGGTAACCTCACCTCCTGAGATTCCCAAACTCCTTGTGCCGTCAGAGATCCCCACACAGCTCCCCAACCTGTGAGACTTGCATCTGTTGAAATTACAGTCCAGGTCGGAAGAACAAAAGAAGCCCCCTGAATTAAACGATGGTGATCTGTCCACCACGTTAGAGAGTGCCGAACAATCGGTTTTAAAGATATTAATTGATATATCTTCGTGTAATCCCTGCACCATTGGTTCAGCATACAGAGCTGAAGAGGTCGCATGTGAAAACGAGCAAAGGGGATCGCGTCCGATGCAGCAGTCATAAGACCTAGAATTTCCATGCATAAGGCTACCGAAGGGAATGATTGAGACTGAAGGTTTCGACAGGCTGTAATCAATTTTAGACGTCTCTTGTCTGTTAAAGACAAAGTCATGGACACTGAATCTATCTGGAAACCCAGAAAGGTTACCCTTGTTTGAGGAATCAAAGAACTTTTTGGTAAATTGATCCTCCAACCATGATCTTGAAGAAACAACACAAGTCGATTCGTATGAGACTCTGCTAAATGTAAAGACGGAGCAAGTACCAAGATATCGTCCAAATAAGGAAATACCACAATACCCTGTTCTCTGATTACAGACAGAAGGGCACCGAGAATCTTTGTGAAAATTCTTGGAGCTGTAGCAAGGCCAAACGGTAGAGCCACAAATTGGTAATGCTTGTCTAGAAAAGAGAATCTCAGGAACTGATAATGATCTGGATGAATCGGAATATGCAGATATGCATCCTGTAAATCTATTGTGGACATATAATTCCCTTGCTGAACAAAAGGCAATATAGTCCTTACAGTTACCATCTTGAACGTTGGTATCCTTACATAACGATTCAATAATTTTAGATCCAGAACTGGTCTGAAGGAATTCACCTTCTTTGGTACAATGAAGAGATTTGAATAAAACCCCATCCCCTGTTCCGGAACTGGAACTGGCATAATTACTCCAGCCAACTCTAGATCTGAAACACAATTCAGAAATGCTTGAGCTTTCACTGGATTTACTGGGACATGGGAAAGAAAAAATCTCTTTGCAGGAGGTCTCATCTTGAAACCAATTCTGTACCCTTCTGAAACAATGTTCTGAATCCAAAGATTGTGAACAGAACTGATCCAAATTTCTTTGAAAAAACGTAACCTGCCCCCTACCAGCTGAACTGGAATGAGGGCCGTACCTTCATGTGAACTTAGAAGCAGGCTTTGCCTTTCTAGCAGGCTTGGATTTATTCCAGACTGGAGATGGTTTCCAAACTGAAACTGCTCCTGAGGACGAGGGATCAGGCTTTTGTTCTTTGTTGAAACGAAAGGAACGAAAACGATTGTTAGCCCTGTTTTTACCTTTAGACTTTTTATCCTGTGGTAAAAAAGTTCCTTTCCCACCAGTAACAGTTGAAATAATAGAATCCAACTGAGAACCAAATAATTTGTTTCCCTGGAAAGAAATGGAAAGTAGAGTTGATTTAGAAGCCATATCAGCATTCCAAGTCTTAAGCCATAAAGCTCTTCTGGCTAAGATAGCTAGAGACATAAATCTAACATCAACTCTAATAATATCAAAAATGGCATCACAGATGAAATTATTAGCATGCTGGAGAAGAATAATAATATCATGAGAATCACGATTTGTTACTTGTTGCGCTAGAGTTTCCAACCAAAAAGTTGAAGCTGCAGCAACATCAGCCAATGATATAGCAGGTCTAAGAAGATTACCTGAACATAGATAAGCTTTTCTTAGAAAAGATTCAATTTTTCTATCTAAAGGATCCTTAAACGAGGTACCATCTGATGTAGGAATGGTAGTACGTTTAGCAAGGGTAGAAATAGCCCCATCAACTTTAGGGATTTTGTCCCAAAATTCTAATCTGTCAGGCGGAACAGGATATAATTGCTTAAAACGTTTAGAAGGAGTAAATGAATTACCCAATCTATCCCATTCCTTAGCAATTACTGCAGAAATAGCATTAGGAACAGGAAAGACTTCTGGAATAACCGCAGGAGCTTTAAAAACCTTATCCAAACGTATAGAATTAGTATCAAGAGGACTAGAATCCTCTATTTCTAAAGCAATTAGTACTTCTTTAAGTAAAGAGCGAATAAATTCCATCTTAAATAAATATGAAGATTTATCAGCATCAATCTCTGAGACAGAATCCTCTGAACCAGAAGAGTCCAAAGAATCAGAATGATGGTGTTCATTTAAAAATTCATCTGTAGAGAGAGAAGATTTAAAAGACTTTTTACGTTTACTAGAAGGAGAAATAACAGACAAAGCCTTCTTTATGGATTCAGAAACAAAATCTCTTATGTTATCAGGAACATTCTGCACCTTAGATGTTGAGGGAACTGCAACAGGCAATGGTACATCACTAAAGGAAATATTATCTGCATTAACAAGTTTGTCATGACATTTAATACAAACAACAGCTGGAGGAATAGCTACCAAAAGTTTACAGCAGATACACTTAGCTTTGGTAGATCCAGCAGGCAGAGGTTTTCCTGTAGTATCTTCTGGCTCAGATGCAACGTGAGACATCTTGCAATATGTAAGAGAAAAAACAACATATAAAGCAAAATAGATCAAATTCCTTATAAGACAGTTTCAGGAATGGGAAAAAAATGCCAAACATCAAGCTTCTAGCAACCAGAAGCAAATGAAAAATGAGACTGAAATAATGTGGAGACAAAAGCGACGCCCATATTTTTTGGCGCCAAAAAAGACGCCCACATTATTTGGCGCCTAAATGCTTTTGGCGCCAAAAATGACGCCACATCCGGAACGCCGACATTTTTGGCGCAAAATAACGTCAAAAAAATGACGCAACTTCCGGCGACACGTATGACGCCGGAAACGGAAATGAATTTTTGCGCCAAAAAAGTCCGCGCCAAGAATGACGCAATAAAATGAAGCATTTTCAGCCCCCGCGAGCCTAACAGCCCACAGGGAAAAAAGTCAAATTTTTGAGGTAAGAAAAATATGATAATTAAAGCATAATCCCAAATATGAAACTGACTGTCTGGAAATAAGGAAAGTTGAACATTCTGAGTCAAGGCAAATAAATGTTTGAATACATATATTTAGAACTTTATAAATAAAGTGCCCAACCATAGCTTAGAGTGTCACAGAAAATAAGACTTACTTACCCCAGGACACTCATCTACATGTTTGTAGAAAGCCAAACCAGTACTGAAACGAGAATCAGTAGAGGAAATGGTAAATATAAGAGTATATCGTCGATCTGAAAAGGGAGGTAAGAGATGAATCTCTACGACCGATAACAGAGAACCTTATGAAATAGACCCCGTAGAAGGAGATCACTGCATTCAATAGGCAATACTCTCCTCACATCCCTCTGACATTCACTGCACGCTGAGAGGAAAACCGGGCTCCAACTTGCTGCGGAGCGCATATCAACGTAGAATCTAGCACAAACTTACTTCACCACCTCCCTTGGAGGCAAAGTTTGTAAAACTGATTTGTGGGTGTGGTGAGGGGTGTATTTATAGGCATTTTAAGGTTTGGGAAACTTTGCCCCTCCTGGTAGGAATGTATATCCCATACGTCACTAGCTCATGGACTCTTGTTAATTACATGAAAGAAATGTGTGTATCATAATTATAAATTGGATAAAATTATCTGCACTATCAGCATCTGATCTGCAGGTGGCAGCATCTCCTTACACTAAGCAGCTACAGTTCAGTGCAAAATACTGACCCAGGGTAAAGCAACGTAGCTGATATTCTTCATAGATGGAAAAACTCAATTGTTTCTTTGTCGAGTTGCATAAGTAGATATCACCATTTTTTAACTGATGAAGCATGCACATGGTGTGTACTTTTCTGATGTGAGAAAGAGTTTTGAAAATTGCCCCTTGTGACAATATTACAGCTGCCCTAATATTGCAGACAATATTTCCTTATCACCATAAAGCAAACCCCCATTAAACTGATGGGTGCTAAAAATTGTGAAGCAATGTATTGCAGCCATCAATGGGTTAAACCTAAACACAACTTTTTTCTTTCATGATTCAGATAGAACATACAATTTTAAACATCTTTCCAATTTATTTCTATGATCAAATTTGCCTCATTCTCTTAGAATTCTTTGCTGAAGGAGCAGCAATGCACTGCTGGGAGTTAGCGGAAAGCCAATGGCAAGAGAACTTTTTGTGCAGCCACCTATCAGCAGCTTCTCAGCCTATCTAGGTATACTTTTCAATAAAGGATACAAAGAGAACAAAATACATTTAAAAATAGAAATACATTGGAAAGTTATTAAAATTGCGTGCTCTATTTGAATCCTGAAAGAAAAAAAAATGTGGGTTTCATGTCCCTTTAACCTCAGCAGTATCCCATTCTGCAACAGTAACCTTAATCCTAATAAAAACTACTTTGGGCACGTGTCAGATGGCTTTTTCAAGGCTGTGACCAGTGAAACATTGGGTTGGACATTTGGGCCTCTGATGTCACTAGGAGGGTTGGGACATGGGCCCCTATTTATCAAGGTCTGGCGGACCTGATCCGACAGTGCGGATCAGGTCCGCCAGACCTCGCTGAATACAGCGAGCAATACGCTCGCCGTATTCAGCATTGCACCAGAAGCTCACAAGAGCTGCTGGTACAACGCTGCCCCCTGCAGGCTTGCGGCCAATAGGCTGCCAGCAGGGGGGTGTCAATCAACCCGATCGTACTCGATCGGGTTGATTTCCGGCGATGTCTGTCCGCCTGCTCAGAGCAGGCGAACAGGTTATGGAGCAGCGGTCTTTGTGACCGCTGCTTCATAACTCCTGTTTCTGGCGAGCCTGCAGGCTCGCCAGAAACACGGGGTATCAAGCTCCATTCGGAGCTTGATAAATATGCCCCTTGGACTGTGAACACAGCTGAACTCATCGCACACACCGCTGTTTACCGGCATAGTAGCATTTGAGAATTTGATTCTTTCCCTTTGTCTGAAATAACCAGAGTGACCTGTGAGTTTTAATAAATGCCTTTACTTACCTGATTACTGACTTGGTTCATATTTACTTTGGAATATTTATACATGAGCGTTTTCACTGAGAGCTAAGTCATCACTTTTTAGTTTAATTTGTTCACATCTGTTGTGTTTGTTACAAGTTCACACATTTTTATTTGTTAATGTGTATATATGTTGGAAAACTGGCGCTGATAGACTTGTTTGACATAGGTTTGCCACAAAACTTCAATTTGTAAAAAGAACAATATCTGCAAAGTAGAATAAAGCGAAGCTCAATAAAAAGAGGTATGCATGTATATATTTATACCTCGTTTTGAAAATTATATATATATATATATATATATATATATATATATATATATATACCAGTCCCTAAAAGCACACTCTCACAGACAAATACTCCACTGGACCAGGGTGCAATCTTCAATATCAATACACTCCCAACAAGGAGGCACTTTCTGTATTTACAACATTGTTGTAAATCCAGAGACTGCATCCTTTTTGGAAGTTTGTGTATACATATATATATATACATATATAAATATATATATACAGTATATATATATATACAATATATATATATATATATATATATATATATATATATATATATATATATACATACATATATATATATATATATATATATATATATATAAAAATTTTGTTAAATTAAAATAACATTTTCTTCTATGTGAAGAATATAGGTATTTGAAGTATTCCTAGCGCACCTTCAGGTTAGCTCTCAGATGAAAAAAAAAGAAAAAAATTTTTAGCGCGTACCATAGAAGTCTACAGAGAAATGGAGTTGGCATGGTCACGATATCCAACCTTCAGATGTTAGCGAGTTTGAGTCTTTTGCTTGCACGCTAAAATTGTACTTTTAACTTGTAATTCCAGTGTTCATTTTTTTATCTTGAGTGCAGTTAGTGCTCAAGAGCGATAAAAAAATGTGTGCTTCACTTGTAATTTGGGCCATAGGTAGGTGTTCGTCATTGTTATGGTAATTATCTATCTAGCCTAAAGTATTTACTGCATTAGTAGTTAAAAGCTTCCTAGGAATGAGGTTTAAGGGTTTAGAGATTGAAGTCAGAACTAGAGTTGTTCATATGTAGTTTACTACCATCTAACCCACTTCTTGTCTTCTAACTTCTTGCTTGATCTCCTGCAATCTGGCTTTCATCCCCAACACTTTACTGAACCTGCCCTCACCAAAGTTTCTAATGATATTCTTTCTGCAAAAAGTAATGGCCACTACTTCATATTTACTTGTTCTCTCAGCTGCCTTTGACACAGTAACCATCCTTTTTTCCTATAGACCCTCAGCTCTCTTGGTCTCTGTTACACATCTCTCTCTTGGATCCACTCTTATCTTTAAAACAAGTCCTTTTCTGGGCCATTTACTACGACTCCTTCTCTTCAATACCTCTGTCAATTGTAGCACCTCAAGTCTTTGTCCTGGGTCCTCTGCTCTTCTCCATTTATACCTCTTCACTGGCTAAACTAATCAGAAGCTATGGCTTCAAATATCACCTCTATGCTAATTAATCTCAGATCTACCTCTCCACCTCTGCTCTCTCTCCCTCTGTCTTTTCTCAGATCAGGGACTGCTTATCTGGCATGTCTTCCTTGATGGCCTCTCACGACCTAAATATTAACATGTCCAAGATCCTTCTAATCCCCCCTCTAGCTCAACTCTGATTTCTGACTTTTCTATCACTGTCAACGGAACCACTGTCTCCCTATCACCCTAAGTCCACTGACTCAGAGTTACAATTGACTCCAATCTGTCCTTCATCCCCCATATCCATTTTCTCTCTTCATCCTGCCACAACCACCTACATAATCTTTCCAAAATTAGTCCTTTTCTTAGCACTGACACCACAAAAAACGAATCCACTCCGTTGAAATTTCCCGACTTGACTACTGCAATAACCTCCTTACTGGCCTTCCTCTCTCCCACCTTTCCCCCTTCAATCCATCCTAAATGCCTCTGCCAGGCTAATCTACCTTTCTCACCACTCGGTATCTGCTGCACTTCTCTGCAAGTCCCTTCACTCGCTCCCTATTCACTGCAGAATTAGATTTAAAATTCTAAACCTGACCTACAAAGCCCTTAACAACGCCGCTCCCTTTCCTCACTAATCAACAAATATACTCCAGCCGGCCCCCTAAGATCCAACAATGATCTTCTCCTTGTATCTTCTATCATCACATCTTCCCATTCTAGACTGCAGGACTTCTCTCATGCGGCACCTACCTTCTGGAACTCTCTCCCTCATGCTGTCAGATTCTCCTCTAAACTGCCTTCTTATAAACACTCCCTAACCTAAAGACATTTTTGTTCAGGAAGCCACCACCCAACTCAGTAACAATTGAATCCCACTTACTTAATAACTGTGCTCATCTAACTCTGTATTAACATCACTCTCACCCTTGCAGTCCTCACCTCCTGTTTCTCTCACCCTCCAACTCTTCTAGATTGTAAATTCCAAAGGGAATAGGGTCCTAAATTCCTCCTGTATTTGTTTGTCAAATGTTGTCTTGTCTCATACAAGTATTGTTTCACTTATATCAATTGTACCCATGGACAGCGCTGTGGAATATGTTGGCGCTTTATAAATAAAGTATAATAATAATAATAATAATAATGTGCATAATAATTGAAATTATCTTGAGCTACTTGCAAATATGTTGAAACAGACAGTTTTCTATTTATCAAGTACATTTAGGTGTCACGTTTAATAAGTAAAAATGGTGCCAAACATCTATTGAAAAGTATCAAGAAAATGGATCACTGAGAACATGACTGTCCCATGTTAAGTATATGGCCTTTTTTACAAGCCAATGTCAGTAGCCAAGATTAGACAATAGATTGTGACTGGGGTCTTCATGTAAAATCATCACTTGATACATAACTGATGATCACAAATGTATGTAAAGGAGATCTCTGGTTCCTTTACCTCTAGGGAACAAGTTAAAGGGACGGTGAAAAAGATGCCTTAAAGGGATATTAACCCCCAAATGTTCTTTCATGATTCATATAGAGTATAAAATTGTTAACAACTTCCCAAATGTATATTATTTTCCTTTGGGTTTTTTTAGTATCCTTTGTTGAAAAGCATTGAGGTAAGCTCAGGAGTGTGCATTTGTCTACAGCACTGTGTGGCAGAAAGTTTGCAAGAATGTTATACATTAGCCTGAGCACTAGATGGCAGCACTTTTTACCGCCATGCAGTGCTCCAGACACATTCTATATATCTAGATATCTCTTCAATAAAGAATGACATAAGAATGAAGCAAATTTGATAACGTTGTGTTTTTCATGTCCCTTTAAACATGTCTTCTAATCAGGCTAACTAAAGGGATATATCTGAAATGTCCTTATTGTAGAGGTTAAATGCAAATGAGAATAATAAGCTGAAAGCATGTTTGTGCATAACTTGTATTAATATTACTGACTAATAGCTACCACACCCCTAGTTCTATTGGTGGAGAGGGATGCAGTCTAAACAAGGTTGGTAAGTACATACAAATATAAAAGCAAAATACAAGATGGAACAAAGAAAGTGTTTCAGTACAATGTCCCTTTAACTAAGATTATTAATAGGTGATTTGGGGATGTCGGTTGTTCCATCTTTAGACTTTTTCCATCTTATCAGTTATTCTGACATTTTCTGAAACTGAAAATATATGACACTGAAATGTTACAACGATTCCAAGTGAATCATAATCTTCTATGAATTCAGTCACAATATTTATTATTTCTCAAGTTGTTATCTGCGATTCTGTCTCATCTCCAAAAAAATATCAGACTCATCTGACAGTTTTTCTCATCATCTTTGACAATTTATCTCCCGGGTTTTTCCTCTTCGCTCAATATACCTGTTTTTACTTGTCACTTAATCTGCTCTGACCAGTTACAAATAGTTTGTCTTAAATATGTATTTTTCTACGTAATTAGAAACAGAGTGAGGGTTTGTATGGGAAGGAACTTTATTAAGTATACACCACAAAAGAGCTACTACTTAACTGAACAGTGTCATGTGCAATAGGGATCGTCACTTGTCTTCTCTGCTATATTATGTATCTGACTGAGAAGCTTCCCATATGACCAGACTGCTGTAAGGGATAAACAGAAATGTGTGGGGCTTAATTATGGTCACAAACTCTCCTCCACACAAATACTGGAGAATCTGTCAGTGACTGGACCCAATGGTGGATGGGGGTCACAAATCGTCCCCCAAAAACTCTACCTCAGCCCAATGATTTGGCTGATAGTAATACCTGTAAACAGAAGCGATTTGACCCCCTTGACTGTCCCTCACTTTTTCTGTTTCATATTCTTATTGTGTTTATGCATATGAGGCTTTTTACAGTTACAGTTGGACATTTAAAGGGACATTAAACATTAAATAAATAATTGCTTGAATGATGCACAGATTAACCTAAGAAAAATGTGTACATATTTTTAAAAATTATATTAGTTGTTTAAATATTGAAAAAATAAAGGCAAAGTAATGTCCATAAAGCAGTGGGCGTCGCCATATTGTACCTTAGGTTACCTTTTCCTCTGAGACCAATCAGGAATAGTTATAAACAGCTTACTAGAGAGTGCAACCAATGACTCTGTGGAATATAGCTGTGTCTGCACTTCCTTGTTTATCATGAATTGGAAAACCCACAATATTCAGAATCAAATTACAGGAAAGGAGAACAAAATAAATCATGAAAGTATATTGCAAAGTTGTTTTTCTACATGTAATTAAACATTTTATATTAATATCTTGAGGTGTTTAATATCCCTTTAAGTGTCCAGTATATTTGTAAAATTTTACTAGACAGCCTGCTAAATTATTGTACTGTCCGGTTGAATACTGGGCAATCATTGACTTAGGGCCAGATTAAGATTGGCGTGCTATTTAGCACTTTGAATGTAAATGGTTTGCGTGCAAGTGAGATCCCATGAGCGCTAACTTCAGAATTTCCTATATACCGACCGCGCTAACTTATTTTGCCCATAGACTCCAATGGAGCATATT